>NC_134472.1:1994766-2345581 GCF_964194025.1 Convolutriloba macropyga
CACGATAGACAAACTGTTATTTGGTTGACCAACAACCTACACGGTCTTGATTGGGACGAAGGTGATATACCTTACTGTGATTTGAAAACAATCTGTCTGAGTTTCAGTTTCCGATTCACCCGGAAAAATTTTTTTGCCAAAGGCATTGAAAAGTGTGAGCTCCTCAGTAAGCTTTTACAAAAAACTGTTTATAATCTGGAGGATCTAAATTGTCCCCGAATCTCAGATATAATATCAGAAGAACAAGTACCCCCCTGTTATCTTCATTCAAATTTTCGTTCAACAAACAATCAATTATCAAATCACTGCGCGGAACGTAAAGCAATAATATTTTCACATTTTCACAGTGGACACAAAGTGATGCACAGAGAAGACACGGCAACTTTAACAACCTATCTGTCAGACAACTTGAAGATATTTACTTGCTTGACCCCACTTGACGATCAACCTATAGTAATATTCAACAGAGTTCAGGATCCCTCTCCACCAATACAGAATAATTTCTCAAGTGATCAACAGAACCGAGCGAACTATCTCAACAATAAGCCAAACACTGCACAACAACCGCGTTACAACCCGCTTTATAGCGCAGCAGCAAAACGTTATTTTGCAACTATTACTCTTTCCCCCGACGAGCTAGACAGCTTCAGAGCTTTCCTTCCCGTGATAGATAATTTCTATCACTTCCAATTGTACGTAAAAATAAGCAGAGAGCTCGAGAACATCGGAATCAGTTCAATTATGGCTATGATCAAAACAAACCAGAAGCCTATGGAGTCCCTCAAAGAGCAGCGAATCCCACGTTGGAAGCAATGGGCGGACAAAAAAGTTCCTCAATTTAGATTGAAAAAAGCACCACCAGAACGTGAGCTATCACTTAATGAGATGCCGAATGAGTTGCGGTTATATGTCTTGGAACACCCAGAAGTTGAAAAAGTCTTCAATCAACCATCGTTTAATGAAAATGACTCATCAACTGTTTGTTATAAACTAGAAATAAAAAGTCATATTAAAGGTTTCAATTTGTTTGAGTTCTGGTACATGAAACAGTTGCCCAGTGAATAATTCAAAAATTTAACATTTTATATGATCCTTGTTTCAATTCACTTTTGAATTAATTATTGTTCTCTAATGAATCAAAGAGACGAGGCTGACGCCGGTATCAGTAATTTAGTCTTTGATGTGAACAACAAGGAGAGGCCCCCATGGCGTTGTTGTTCAAATTCAACAGTGCCAAGGTCCGAAGTAATATTTTTTGTTCAAGTTAGTATCATTGTCCTAATGATCATTCTTTGCTTCTCTATGCTCTTTCTATTATCAGAAAGCTGTGAAGAGAAATCAATTTGGATTGCTCTCTTATCGAGTTTAGTTGGTTACATTTTGCCTAATCCAAAACTATGAACAAAGTTATTCTTACACAAGACAGGGTATTCATGTCAATTGTAGGACCAAGTGGTTGTGGTAAAACAG
This sequence comes from Convolutriloba macropyga, assembly GCF_964194025.1. Lineage (NCBI taxonomy): Eukaryota > Metazoa > Xenacoelomorpha > Acoela > Convolutidae > Convolutriloba > Convolutriloba macropyga. The sequence goes on from NC_134472.1 coordinate 1,996,237, forward strand.
AACTCTTGTTTCGAATGCTAAAAGGTTCGACCTTTTATCCACGTTTTGAAAAAATTTATTATTTTTACAAAGAGTTCCAACCACTTTTCAAAGATATGCAACGAGTTATACCAGGGATTGAGTTTCTAAAATACTCAGGCTTTGATATAACAAAAAACCTATCACATTGTCTGCTTATCTATGACGATTCATGTGAAGAAATCTTCAACGATAAAGAATTTGTAAAAATAGCTACCTCAGGACGTCATCGCAAATTACATGTTATATACGTCAAGCATAATTTGTTCCATCAAAGCAAATGGTCCAGAACCATTGATCTGAATACAACACACATAATATTATTCAAGTCGCTTCGTGACATTCAACAAATTGAATATCTTGGAAAACAGTTGAATTGTCTCCAACTGATAAAAGAAGCATACAAACTAGCAACTGCGGAGCCCTTTGGACATTTGATGATTGATCTCGACCCAAAAACCAGTCAGGGTTTACGTTTTTCATCGCAACTAATTGGACCGGATCCTTCTATTTTTTACATTTCGTCCCCTGAAGCAGTGATTACAACAATTACAAATGAAAAAGAAACATTTGCTTATGCTCAAGCAATGGGCAAATAAGAGGAATGAGAACACAGCTCAAATAGAAATATTACATCAGGGCGATTTCATTTGGTTCTTGAGTGACTGTGTGATGAACGTACTCTCTGGAGTTGTACCAATCAATAAAGTTGAATTAAAAAAATTCGAGAAACCACTACGTCAACTTACAGACAGGCGAGTTGAAAAAAGCGAGAGAATCACAATTTTCCGATCAGATTCTGGAATCCGTCTAATTAAACTCATTGCGTTACCTTGTTTTGTGTTTCTGGAGCAAAATGCACACTGAAGAGTTTGTGCTAATTCCTCGTCAAATGTATGCAAATGAACAACCTCAAATTGCTCAACTTCTCAACAATAAAAATGTCCGAGAGAAAGCAAAACAATTATCACTGTTGCAGAGAAACAAGTCTCCACCAGCACCTTCTACCACACAACAAGACACGCAACAGCAAACAGATAATACTTTGGAGAATGTCAAAGATGAGTTGAATGAGACTAGAGATGACAAAATTGATACAAAAGTTTCAGCTGAAACCAGGGAGCGAGTTTTGAGAGATATTAAACACCTTGACAGAAAAAAGTTTGAAAAAGCGAGCATAATTTTGGAAAAAATAGAAGAGTCAGAACCTCTATCGTTAGATCAAACATCAAGACTAATGGTTAATAAGTCAAGCACGGGAATTCTTGTCGCAGATTTTCTTTACGATCTACAACAAACAACATCTAAGCTTTCACTTGAACATTACAAAGTCCTGACTTTTCTAGATATCAGTTCACAATTAACTTGTAATACATACGCAAAAAAATTTCTTGCCTTATCACTAAACGAAAAGTTGCAGTTGTTTGAGGATGAACCAGAAAACGAAGAATCAGGAGTCTCGAGAACAGAAGAATCAAAAGCTTCTGGCGACGATGAAGGAAGCTTTGAAGATGCAAAAGACGAGATCCAACCACCCAGCTCGTGGGCAAATTACTTCCTCTCACGTTAAACAATTGAACAAACTATACACAAAAGGTAGTGCAGCTTTTGGTAGCATTGCTAATTTGAAGAAAGCCAGCGGTTTACCAAGATCCAAAGTGGTTCAATACCTTCAGTCGAAAGCCCCATACACAAAATACAAACAATTCAGAAAAACTTTTCCGAGACTAAAAGCTGTTGCATACAGAATAAACAAAATCTGGTCTGTCGATGTGGCGTATATGGATAAAATTGCCCAACACAACAATGGAGTCAAATATTTATTGGTGGCTGTTGATGTTTTATCGCGATACCTTAGAGTGCAACCAATGAAGGCTTTATATGCAAAAGACGCTGTTGAAGCGTTCAAAAAAATGATCAAACAGAAAAAACCAGAAAGGGTTTGGACAGACAAGGGATCCGAGTTTAAAGGTGAATTCAAAAAATTTTGTGAAAAGAAGGAAATTCATTTATATACAACAGAAAACGAAACCAAGTCGGCATTTGCGGAGAGGAATATTCGATCGCTCAAAAACATTATTCACAAATACCTGGAGGAAAATTGGACTTGGACTTATATTAAGGAATTGCCCCAGTTTGTAAATACTATAAACAGTCGTGTTAATCGTGTTACCGAACTTGCACCTAATAAAACTTTCAAAAAACATGAACCGTTTCTAATATCCCTAGCAATTAGCACAAAAAAGTACAAGCCGAAATACGAAGAAGGAGACCTGGTTCGTATTGCAAAGCCAGACGAAATATTTAGGAAAGGTTATAAACAAAATTACACAGACGAAGTCTTCACAGTATTCAAGGTTGCCACCCTCAGTCCACCAACATACAACCTTATAGACGCAAACAACGTAATAATTGAAGGTAAATTTTATGAACCAGAATTAGTCCAAGTGAACGTCATTCCTGTCGAAGACTAAACATGAGTATTAATAAAGAATTTACTATTGATTTGATATCGAATGCATCAATGGGAATTTTTACCAATAATACTATGGCCAAGTTTCGAAATCAACTTGCCCAACCATTACAATTAGATGGAGATTGGCAAGTTGCCCTTGCTTCAATATCATTTCCATCAAACATCAATAATGTAAACTCAGCCGAAATAGTTGCGTATGTCAGTTCTGGCGCTGAACTTGATGCTTCACATAACCGCACCGGACAACTTCGAAGAATTCGCAAAGGCATATACAACAGTTCAGAAGAGCTTCTGGAAGAAATTTTTCGAATCGCTCAATTGAAACAGTTTGACTATGATTTTGACACTGTAACGCAAAAGTTGGTTTTGAAATTTGGACCTAACGAAGGTTTGTCATTCGAAGATGAAGAAGTACCCAGTATTCTTGGTTTTAAAGGAATAAAAGATATTTCGAATCATGGTTTTATTCATATTGGTTACAAGTCGGAAAGTGTGGGCAACTCTTTGAACAGACATGTTGGAGATTTTCCAGTTGATATCACTTGCGGATCACAGTTAATTTTTGTTTACATTGATATAATTGAACATCAAAACGTTGATGACGTGAGAGCTCCGGTAATAAAAATCATTGAGTCTGAAAGACGTTTGAGAAACGGTAGCATAAACACGGTGACACCCATACACCACAAGTCCTACACAAATTTAGATTACAAGCCAATATTATCAAACAATATCCAGAACATTCAGGTAGAGTTGAGAAACGAAACTGGAAAACTAATTCCTTTTACTGGAACCGGAAAAGTTATAGTCAGTTTAAAGTTTCAAAAAATTGTTTAATATGGAGGCATACTACAGCAGTCAAGCATCTCAATCAATGCCGCATTTTTCCGGACACTACAGACAAAGAGGCAGCGGTTTTGGAGCCCTTGCTGCAGGTATTGGAAGAGTTGCTCTGCCATTAGCACGCAAATTTCTCTGGCCCGCAGCAAAAAAGATTGGTCGTGATTTATTGGTTCAGGGAGCACCGGAGTTAGTAGAAGTTGCAACCAAAAGAAAGTCAGCAAAACAAGCACTGAAAAGTACAGTTGCCAAAACAGCTCGCAAACAAATAGCTGGATCTCTTCAATCGCGTATTGCATCAGGCCGTAAAATAATTAGACGAAAAAGACGACAATACACGAGACCCAACCAAAAACGAAAACTCTCAACCAGAAGAATCATTTCTCGAAAACCCCGTCCGAAAAGGAGTCGTCTGGATTTTTTCTCGCGAGTGAAAAATGCGAACTAATATTGTAATACCATCTGAAGCCACTCACAGTTCTTTAGACTTATTTGAAAAACCACCTTTGCTGGTAACATTTGACCAATCATTCGAGCAAAAAACAGGACCGCTTTATTCGCCGTCAGGATCATCATTGGAATTTGAAGTTGTTGGTGATCGCAACAATTTTATTGACTTGCAAAAAATTTATCTGGAAATCAAGTGTCGAATACTTCAAATCGATGGAACGGATTTGCGCTACACAGCTGGTGACGCTAATGCCAGTGATCTTCCATATTTTGCTAATAATATCCTTCATTCACTTTTCGCCGACTGTACTGTTTCTGCAAATGGTATCAAAATTTCAACAGCTAATGGACACTATGCACACAAAAGTTTCATAGAAACTGAATTCTCTCATGGGACAGACGCAAAGAAAACCTGGCTGAAATGTCAGGGTTACGAGTATGAGGAAAACCCGGGCACTATTCCAGCAGCAATATCAGATATAAGAAAAAGAACAGTGCGACAATCCGCACGTATAACGTTATATGGAAAGTTGGCGGTTGATTTCTTTTGAGAAACATTGATGTGAGAAACATTTGGTTGATGTGAGAAACATTTGGTTAGTGGAGTTACGTTACGCATTTCAATGAGAAGATCTCAAGATGACTTTGCCGTCATCAGTGAAGACGCAGCGAAACACTACAAGGTTAAAATAGATGAGGCTAATTTATTTGTCAGGAAGATGACGGTGTCAGATAATGTTGTAGGTGCAATTGAGAAGACATTATTGAAAACTCCGGCAATTTACCGATACAATGAAGTAATTACCAAAACATTCTTGGCTACAACAGGCCAACAAAGCTGGAAACATGAGGATATTTTCACTAAAGAGCCAATAAGAAGAGTCATTGTTGCATTATGCGTTGGTACAGCATTCATCGGTACCAACACCGCTAATCCATTCCATTATCAAAAATTTGGTTTAAGAGAGATAACCATTTATCGAAATGGTTTTGCAACGGCTAGAACTCCAATGTCAACAACTGACAACAAGAGGTTGTACTACAATTCAATGAGTGCATTAGCTTATGTAGAAAATGGCCATGGAATACCTCTGAGTGAGTTCGCAAACCATTATATAATGGTATTTGATCTGACCAGCACTCAAGAGGCAACTCATGACTTTATTCATCCAGAGCTCACAAATTCATCATTGTCTGTCGAACTCAAGTTCGATGCAGCGTTAGCTCATAACGTTGAAATATTTTTTCTTGGGGAAAAAGCATCTACGATCTACATTGACTCTGCAAGAAACGCATCTAAAAACGCTCTTCCCATGATCACATACTAATGGACGAAGATCAAATTCATCTTCAAGTGAAAAAATGTAAACACCTCAAATTCAAATTCAGAGGGGTTTATGCCGCTGATAATTATCCTCTGAACTTGCAAACCAACACATTTATTATTGTTAATGCATCACGATCCAACTCTATTGGAACCCACTGGGTAGTGCTAGCTAAACGATATGCATACCCAATAATATATTTTGCGGATCCATTGGCTCTACCCTTGACTACCTACAAGGATATTTTCAACCGTTTACAACAGTGTGAAGACTTGGAGATAATGATGGATATCATGGAACATAGAAGAGACATTCAGTCTCCATTGCAATCCTCAGACTCCCAGCTTTGTGGTTTATTTTGCATATATATTGTTCATTATTTTTATAGTGAGAAATTTCCATTTATACCTGATGTAAATGAATTAGAGTTGCTAGCTTTTGTAAAACATATGAAGTAAAAGTTAATTTAATTTTGAAACAACAACACCATTTTTTGAATATCAATTTTTACAAAATTGAAAGGTTATGAAAGAGTTTGAGGTTTCTCGCACAAAACTCCCGTGACCACTAAGCAGAATATCCATTATCTGATAAAGAGTTAAGGAGTGTTCACCTAGCATAAGCTGGCAAAATCGTTTCATAGTTACATCAGGCACTGTAGAAGAACGTTTGTTGACCGTCAAAGTACTAATAGATTTCACTGTTGCCTCACTCAAGGGTGCTGGAAGTTGTTTCTGGTTCTTGGTAACTGAAGACGAAGAAGTTGATTTTGAAAGGTATTCAACAGCAACATGTAGTCGTGAAATTATTGCACCACGTTTAACAAAGTCTTTTTGCGTAGGCTGAATAAGTAATTTGAAACAGTTAACCAGACACGGTATCACCGCAGGTACATAAAGAGAATCGAATATGTTATCATCTTGCGAACCAAATTCATACATAACATGATAATGATTGGAGCCAAATGTACAACCTTCGATAACTGTTGCAGATGAATGATAACCATATGCATAATTTTCAATTGTTGTGTTTTCAAATTTTGGTTCCGTCTCACAAATATTGTACTTGAAACGTTTTTGAAATTTCTTGAAATATTCAGGACTGTTCTCATACATCGCCTCAACCATAACGAACAAAAAAGAAAAAGCTAATAAACTAAATATGAAAGCATAAACAATGACAGGAAGCAAAAGATATAATAGAAACTATTCCGATTCCTCATTGACTGTTACAGATGTTTTTGGTATCTTCTTCTGGCGCTGAGTTGGTGTTTTGCCGGCCCGTTTTGCTGGACGCTTCGAGTCATCGGTTGAATCCGGTTTTAGAAGTGAGTCGATCAACCCAACAGGTTGATCAAGCATTTGTTCTAGTTTTTCTATGTTCTGACATAGCAAACGAAACTCTCGCGCTGAAAGTGTAATTTTTTGATTGAAATCCCAGTCGACCTGTTCACTATCACGTTTGAACAATTTCAAGGATAAATAGGTGCCAGTGGTATGATAAGTCTTAACAGCAGCCCTAACAAGCCGTTTTTGATTGAGCGAGAGATCCAAATGAAAGTCGCTGTACTCAGCATCCTTAGACAAAACATTACCCATAATGATGCATATATTGAGACAAACTGTATCAAAGTAATCTGAAATGATAAATGACTAATACATTACTGTTTGTCAGAATGTAAACAATTTCAAACCCCACGCCAACATGTCTAGACAAGATAACAGCTGAACAAACAAATCCCCCTCCCTACGCGTGTAAACAAATTTATACTCCTTTATATTAGCTATGACATTTATACGAAATATGAAATTCAAAAGATCGGAAAAAATATACCCTGCTGAATCAAGACCCATTCAATGTCACAATTGTCCAAGGCAATTTAAAAATTTCCATTCACTAATGCAACATCGCCGGGCCAAGCATTATAAAGGCCATAGCAGAAAACAGTTTTACAAGTCCCGACCTTTAAATCTAAAAACTGACAAATTTTCATTAGCAATGGATAAATTAGCTCGCCTCCTCGAGTCTATTTATATTTCTAGAGAGCAACCCAATTCAACTTAGGTCATTATGACATAATTCTATTTATAGACATGACGGCATAATGATGAAATGATTAAGTCAAATAAACAAATCAGTCTGCAACAATTTTTTCAATCTTTCCCCCATTGTTCTTTCTTGTTGTTCAATATAAGTTTTGTGAAAATTCTTTAGTTCTTTGACACATTATTACATTACTGCAAGTCTTTTGTTGCTTAACTTTCTTCTTGAATTTGCTTTCATCCTGCTTTTCCTTTCCATTCCATAACATATAAAAGCAAGTTTTCATTTCTCTTGTTACTAAAATTGGTTCTAGACTCGGTGCTGTTCTAGGTCTTTATAAAATTTTCCTTATAAAGAAAACTGTGTGCTTTGTTACCGTTTAAATCCGTAAAATCAGAACAAAAACATCCAATTGTTTATCCATCACCTGCAATATGGCTGCTGAATATTTAGAAATTGCAAAGACAAGTGAGCGAGGCACTCGAACCCTTGTGCGAATGTGTCACAACTTCAAAAATATTGTCCTTGTAAAGGAAAGCTTTGATGATAAGACAGAATTATGGCACACAAAAAACAGCTTTATCCTTCCAGTTAATTACATTGAACCAATACTTGAATACACAAAACAAAACGATTTATTTCATCTAACAAAAACGCCGGAAAAATCACCAAGACACGAAGAGTCTCCATATGCTCATCGATATTATGGATGTATTACTCCCATTCAAACAAAGAAGCAGGATGTGAAAAAATTGGCAAAGCGAACACGAAAACTTTTTGCAGACTACGATCATGACTGCATTGAAATCTGGGAGAATCAATTGGGGCAGCTAGAAGAAGTTGAGCAAATATCTGGTTTTTGGAATTTTGATCAGTCGCCAAGTGAAGAAACAAAAACCCCGGAAAGCCTCCCGTTGCTTGTCAACAATTTTTCTGATGATGTCAGCATCGATGAAACACCTCCTTTGAGCCAATGTTATGCCCCCGTCAAGAAGGTCGTCAAGTTATCTCGACTCTAAAATACAACAAAACTCTTTAAACTCATTGTACATATTGTATTTGTTGCTTTTCACAATGTTTAAGCATGATAATTTTGTTAACATCTTGAAACCAGTTCTTAATTCAATTTTAACTAAAGATTCATCTTAGCACTAGACAAACATTGTGAGACAGAATTAAGCGATGCTGAAAATTTCAGACATTGAACAAACAAGTGCGAAACAATGTTTTAAACAAATAAGCAAAATGAGACTGGGTTGAAATAAACCCAGCTGAAGCTTGGATTGTAGTGAAATTACAGTAAACAATCAATAAACACTTTTTTATCACATAGTCGTACACCCGACCAAAATTAGGGTAGACAAATAAGAAGTAAAACTGTGAACTCGAGATCACCTGTTTTAAACAAACAAAAAGTAGAAAAACCGTTGAGCATATGAATCTATGTGTTGTTTACACAACAGTCTGCGCGGTGTGTTCCCCTCTACTGCTGTTTGCGGAGCAGTAGCTTTCTGTCGCAAAAGTAAACAAAAAAGACGCGCATTCTGATTGGATGAAACAAGTTTAAATTACAGCTTGCCCGACAATAAAATTCTTACATTTGCTTTTTGCCTTAACCTGAAATTCACTTGATTGAAAAACTTTTCAACTATTTTCATTTCCTTTTCGTAGCTTTATTTTCCTTTGTTGCATTCCTATTCCTTCTCTTTTTCCACTGTTCATAATGAACGCAGAAACGTGTACAATTTGCTAGAAAAAACTCGCAGATAAGCGCAGCCTCAGACGACATATGCAAACGGTTCATAAACAATACGTCCAAACCAACCGATTCGAGTGCGATGAATGTGCGTTTGCTCATGAAAAAGTCATAGAACTCGAAACGCATATGATACAGCAACACAACTCAAAACATCCCCGCTACTGTCTCTACTGCAACAAGTTCTTCGTAGACAACCTCAAGTACATGGAGCATATGAACAAAAACCATGGACTTCCAGTATGGAACGCTGATCTGGAAAACAACCCAAGTTCTGGAATTCTTCCGTCCGAGCAAGCTTTCGGCGGTGTTTTGAAAACATACGACATACCAGTGGGAGAACATGAAATAGACTTGCTAAGTTTCATGCGTAGCAAACGTGATGAGATTGAAAACATTGTTCAACTCAACACCCAAAACCATGCACAAAAACTTCAGTTTAGCGCACTGGTACAGCTCACAAAACCATCGAGCGATGAAAATGTTAGCAGCCAGCCAGATCGCATTAAAATATACATCAACTCGAAAATGCAGCGGGTCGACTTCACAGGTTTGAGTAAATCTTGCTTCGCTGGAATGGTTGAACAAATGCTGCTTGCCTTGAACAACTTTGCATCTCATGGTAGCGGCTGGACAGTAAATAGCATTGAAAACATTGAATTGAGGCTCGCCAGGTCAAAACCAATTGCTGCTTCTTCATATTTAGCTCTGCCTACTGAGCTAGCAAAATGTCAGTACCTGTTGAACATTCGAAACCGACAAGACGAGAAATGTTTTCTCTACTGCTATACAGCTCAGTACCATAACACATTCGGACCCCGGTTGATACCCGCCAATGCTTCCTGGAGACAAAAAACAAATCCAATAATGTATAGTTCGGAAAATCCAGGAGCAAAACAGGCGGCTGGTGAATTCATGATGCCCATGGCTTTTCACCAGATGGAAAAATTTGAACTGCTGAACTTGGTACGCGTTAATGTTTTTCGACACTCGAACAAGAAACTGATTCCTTTCCGCATATCAAATAATAAAAACTACAATTTCAATCTGGATCTGCTCTTGCTAAGTGATGGATCAATGCATCACTATGTCCTGATCACAAATATCAAGGCACTTATTCATAAATATCTTGAAAAACACCAGCGCATTGACAACCATTTGTGTCGTAACTGTTTCCACATCAGCACCTCATTGGATCGACATGACAGACATGAAGAAATATGCCATCAAAACACGCAAGCAATAATTAAAATGCCGAAAGCCAAACAGCAAAACTTTGAATTCAAAAATGTTCAAGCCCGATGGTTTGCGCCGATAGTTGGATTTTTCGATCTGGAGTCAATAATTGAACCAGTTGCTAACACTATCAATACACAACAAAACTCAGTTACTAGAGCATTGGAGGAACACAAGCCATGTAGTTATGCTTTACTCTTCGTTGCTTTAAACAAAACAAAGCCATTCTACTTCGATCTCAAATGTGGTCCGAATGTCATGGTTGAATTTGTTAAGTCACTGGAACAAATTGCTAGGGATATATACGACGTGAAACAACAACACAAAAACTTTTCCGGCGAGCCAACAATCACTAAAGATCAAGCTAGTTTGTGTTGGATTTGTGAAACTGAATTGAATACATCCTCACAAGATCCCACTGTTCTAGACCACTGCCATTTCACAGGAAAATTTTTGGGATGGGCACATGCGCAGTGCAATTTGAAACGCAAAACTCTAAACTTCACCCCCCTATTTGCGCACAACTTGGCAAACTATGATCTTCATCACGTAGTATTAGCACTACAAAATCTGAATGACAAAAACACAATTTCAGTTGTGCCAAGCACGAGTGAGAAATTCATCTCATTGCAAATTGGAGTGCATATGAAAACAACACAAAACAAGAAAGGTGTTTGGACAAGCCAGTATGAGTATATCAGACTATTGGACTCATTTAAGTTCATGAATGCATCGCTCGACAAGTTGGTACAGAACCTGCCATCTGATCAATTCACCTTATTGGAACAAAATTTTCAAGCGTGGCCCACAACATCGGTTAATTTGCTAAAACAAAAAGGCTCGTTCCTTTATTGCTTCGTCGATAGCTTTGAAAAATTGCAAGAGGCCCAGCTTCCCCCTCTCGAGAAATGGACAAACAGTTTGCAGCAGTACGAGGTAACAGTGAGTGAAGATGAATACAAGCGAGCCCTCGAAGTGTTCAATTTATTCAAGTGCCAAAACATTGGTGACTACTACAATTTGTATTTAACAACAGATGTGTTTCTCCTCGCTGCAGTAGTACTCTGCTTTAGAAAAGTGTGCTATGATACATATGGACTCGACTGCTGCCAGTATTACACGGCTTCCAACTTGTCAGGAGATGCAATGCTCAAAAAATGCAACCCTCAACTACATCTTCTAACAGAAAGGGAACACCTCGACATGGTGGAAAGTCTTATAAGAGGAGGCGTGAGCTCGGTTTACAGCAAACGGCTCTGTCGCGCAAACAACAAGTTTCTTTCGGACTACAAACCGAAGAACATTTCCTCATTCATAATAATGATCGATGCCAATAATCTGTTTGGAGGAATCATGGAAAAATTCCCCCTACCCCTCCATGATTTCGAAATGTTTGACAAAAGTGAATGGACCGATGAGGAAGCCCAGGAAATTTTAGGTCGAATATTGAATACGCCTGATGATGATGAGGTTGGATACATAGTTGAAGTCGATTTCAGTTATCCCGACAGCCTGCACGATCTACACTCTGATTTTCCTTTGGCGCCCACAAAAGAAGCGATTGATGAATGCTGGCTCAGTGAGTATCAAAGCAGCTTGTTGGCCGATATGCAAATCAAAAAACCCCCGCAGGTAAAAAAGCTTATCCAGACGCTTTTCGATAAACAAAAATATACACTGCACTACCAAACCTTGAAACTCTATGTTGAACTAGGATTGGTAGTAACCAAGCTTCATCGAGTGTTATCATTCAAACAAGAAAAGTGGCTAGCGCCGTACGTGAAACTAAATACCGAAAAAAGAAAGCAGGCAAAGAATAAGTTTGAGGAAGATTTCTACAAACTAATGGTAAACTCATCATTCGGAAAAACTTGCGAGGGAAAACGAAACCGAATGAAAGTGAAATTGACGCGCACTGAAGAAGAAACACTCAAATGGACAGACAAGCCCGAGTACCAGTCATCAAAAATTATCAGTGAAGATCTGGTCACTGTATGCCTTCAACAATCAGAAATACTGTGGGACAAACCAACCATCGTCGGCGCTTGTATACTGGATTTGGCTAAGAAATTCATGTTTGAGTTTCACTACAAAGTTATGAAGAAGAACTTTGATTGTAATTTGCTTTATTCAGACACAGACTCCTTCGTGTATGAAGTGCGCTCAAGAGATTTCTTTGCAGAAATACAGAAGAAAAAACAGGTTGCAGAGCAATTTGATTTTTCAAATTTCCCTCCCGAGCACCCGCTATACAACAGGGACAATGCACGTGTCACTCTTAAATTCAACGACGAGATGGGAAGCCGGCCAATTGCTGAGTTTTGTGGACTCAAACCAAAGCTGTATTCAATCAAGCTCGCTGAAGGCAAGTATAAGTGTTTTTCACTGCCCCCCCTTTTACTATACAAACACAAGTAATCAAAACAACAGGCATTTGCGAAAAATTCGAGCAGACAAAATTTTTTTGGGGTCTGGAAAAAACGGGATAAATTTGAAATAAACCAAGTTTATTTTTCTCAGGTTGCACCAAACAGTCAGCAAAAGGGGTCACAAAAGATGCACGGCGCAGCATGACCCATGAATTATACAAGCAAACTCTTTTGGGCGGAGAGGTAGTGCGTCTTCTCAACACCCGAATAGCCTCAAGCAACCACAGGCTTCACACAATAGTTGTCAACAAAAAGTCATTGTCTGGCTATGATGATAAAAGATTCATCTTAAGTGATCAAGTATCAACGTTGCCTTATGGACACAACTCATTGAGAGAGGACATGTTTTACAAAACAATACTAGATGAGCCGGACTGGGGTTCGCTTGATGCAAGCCAAAACGAGCAGGAAAGCACGCAGCAGGCGCAGGATAGCTCGCAGCAGGTGCAGGATAGCTCGCAGCAGGCGCGGGATAGCTCGCAGCAGGTGCAAGATAGCTCGCAGTAGGTGCAGGATAGCACGCAGCAGGCGCAGGAAAGCGGGCAGCAGGTAAAAAACAAAAACCAGCAAAAAAACAAACGCCAAACGCAACAGTCAGCAAACGTTCCACAAACTAATAGCATTCTAAACACAAGTTTCAACTCAATTCCCGACCCAGGTTTTCACCAGAGAAGTTATAGCGAGGATGAATTGAATCAAAATTTGGTAGATTTTGACAATTTGTCAGAGTTTTCGGACAGTGGGTCCTCTACAGACCCAGCTTGCGACGGTTTTATTTTGGACCAAGCAATTGAATCCGATAACGCAAGTGTTTCAAGTGAGAATCAAGTCACTTTGTCAGCACCGAAAAGCAAAAAGCGAAAGCAGAACGCAAAAAAAGGAGCAGCGAAAAAACCAAGAGCTCGCATTATAGACTATTCATCAACTGATGAAGATTAAACTCAGTGATTTGTGTATGCATGTTCACATACTAACTAAGTTTTTTTACCATTAAAAAGCCCGCGAACAGAACTATACAAAAGTAAGCACCAATTGAGATCAAATTTTTAGAGTTTTTGTTGAAGTGCTGAACGCCCGGTCCCTCCTCTTCATGTATTCCACAAATTGTATTTCAAACCTGTAGCTAGTAACAACTCTCGCAGTAAAAAGTTCCTCTCAAGAATCCAGTAGCAGTTATTTCAAGTCTCAATCAAAAATCCTCCACCCCAAAACAAAACTCCCCCAACGTGCGCCGCGAACCACTAGCTTGATTGCTAGAAGCTGCTTGATCTCCACCTCAATATATTGCAAAGCCGATCTCAAAAGTTCGCGACCAGAACTTCTACGGCGAGCTCAACCTCCAGAGTTCACAGTCTTTCATTGGAATTTTGGATTTTTGATTTTGACTTGAAACAAACTGCCAACAGATTACCCAATAGGTACCTTGGCCTTTTCTCAGCTCATTTCAGAAGTTTACATAGATATTAGTTTCAATTAAATAGAAAGTTACATTTCAGTACAAACAAGACACATCGAAAATAAAAGACTTGTACATTGTTTAATGAATAGTATAAACCAAAAAAAGTTCGCGGGCTTGGCTTAATTGTTTATTTACTATGTAATTTTTGTTGTTAAACTTTTTTTGAGAAACCGGAAAAAGTTGTGTATCTGATCTACTGATCCTTTTCAACAATGTTTGAGTCAAATAAACTGACCGATTCTCTTGTAATTTCTATTCAAAAGTTGGTTTAAAATTTCGCAGGACCAGATTTTTTTTAAAAACCTTTTTATTTTATCCGGTTCATTGATATAAAAATCTAAAAAGCAGAAAAACAACCGGATAGAGCAGATAGTTCCTTCCCGTAATCAGGTCCTGTAAAAAAATTCTTACTTAATTGTTGCGAAGGTAGACGAGAAGATCTCCGTTGTTGAATTGAACTACAACTCTGCCTTCTACCTGGAACTTTTCGGGAACTTCACACTTCCCACAATGACACAGATTGAGGTCAATAAAACCTCTGTTCAAGCACTCTTTGATTGGTCGGAGAACAAATTCTAAATATTTTATCATTTTTTTTTTCAAGTGATACAGTCTTCTCAAACAAAAACATCAGTACTTAGTTGCCTTTTTTTCTACGATTTGTATAACAATGGTTTTCATTGTATATCTATAGGTTGTATGCTATCCTTTGAATTAAATAAGTTTCTGCAAAACATCTCATTAAAATATTCTTTTTAATAACTTTACTGCTTACTTTTTTTGTTCTCAGTTGCTGGCATTACTTCGTTTGAACATCAAAAGTCTTCAATAAACGTTCAGCTGAAACAAAACTTTCCATAAAATTAATTCAAAACCGCCCACTCCCCCCCCTTAGTCAGCTTAAATCTATTAGACCCCCCCCCCAGGTGCACATTCAATATTTTTACAAAGTAACATGCTAAATAACAACACATAAATTGTAACTTGGGGAAATGAAACAAACAGGGGGAGAAACAAAAACAGGATCTGTTCTACACCCCGTTCCCCTTATTGAGCATATGTATTTTACCACAACCCCCCCCCCAACACACTTTCGTTTTTTTACATGGTAATTTGCTACAATGTAACTCAATACTCGTTTAGTGAGGGGTTGGACAATTTGAAATTTCTGCGGGGTGACCATCTACAACGGGGTGGGACAATTAGAATTTTTTAAAATGAAGTAAAATGTCCCCCATATTTTACATTTTTACCTACATATATACATTGATTTTTTATTGTCCCTGTCACTGACTTGTTATTTTTCACAAAAAAGTCTCTTGAACCCTGACTACAGTCAAAATATAACTGAAACATTATTTATTTTCCGATGGATGACACTTAATCATTGTGAATTAGTGTAAATTTAAAAGTGGAGCAAGCATTCTTGCACAAGCATCCATGTGAAGCAACTGAAGGGTTCAAGAGACCCAGGTCCATTCGACAAAACTCAAAGTCTTAAAAAGTTGCACAGAACCTTGATTTCTTTGATATTACAATTTCTCCTGATTATTCTTGCCCGAATTAGGACTGCTTAAAACGCTTAAACGGTCGGAACAGCTCAGACATTACCAAAACAAAGAAAGTTTCAAGACAAGATTTTCTGTACAAACCTGTAAGTGATGAAAATTTTACAGCTCAGATCCAAAAAGGAGGTTGTCCAACGAGTCCAAGAAGAAATGAGAATCGACAAATCTTCACGAAGCTGTCAACTTAACTGTTTTTATTGACAAGTAAGTGGGCAAGTTATTGTACAAAATTCCAATGAAAAACATTAGACCAGACACATGTAGCTTTAGATTACTAAAAATCCAACATTTAAAACCCTTAAGGTAATGAAACAGTTAGAGGATTTTAATACTGGCTCATCTAATATCTATATTAATGCAGTGCAATGATTATAACTAACTTAAAACAATTAAAGCCTTTGATGCAAACACTTTAATTCAAATCCCCACTAATTCAAATAATCAAACTATTTCGTAACTTGCCCCCTTTCAAACAGTTTTTACAAGGAAGTGGTAAGTTTAGGTTGTAGGAGCTGTAGACTCTTCAAGTTGAACGTAATTTCCACGGGTAGAATAAGCTAGCTAAGTAGAGCTCAACAGGTTGAGAAATAAAAATGAATAAAAATGGGACCCCAGATTTATAGTCCAGACAGTTCCTTTTTTTCACTGAGACACGTGTTATTTTAACCAAAAATGTTGATAAGCTGTTTTTACTGGTACCCCTGCACCCCCTTATTTGTTTCCCATAATTTTGATTTTTGATCTGTCGGCAATTTTTCTAAGATCTTGCCGCAAAAACCTAGTGGGGGGACAAAAAACCGAAATTTTGGAACATTTTTGGCTAAAAATTGGGTTATGTTTCATGAAAATCGGATATATGCACGCTAAGTTTTGCAGCGCTATATAATAAAGCAGTAAAATGAGCGAGATTACTGGGTAAAATGAACTCATTCCAACGCGTCTCTGTCTAGCGCTGAACAATATGGCGGGAAATTAGCACAAGTTTGCAAGGGAAATTAGCACTGTTTACAAAACTTGCAAAGAACTGGTTTCAATTAGCCTAAGAAAATTTTAGACGAATGAAATAATAATATAGCCCCATAAAATCTTCAAAAAACTGACTAAAACCTCAAAAATAGGGGGGACATTTTATTCAGATTTTCAAAATTTTCAAGTGTCCCACCCCGTTGTTGTCGGGCCGAGAAAATCAGGCTTCCAAAAATGTCCGTCCCCCCCGTTGAGGTTCTAGTCATTTTTTTATACTACTCACACACACACACACACACACACGAGGACACTCTCTCACACAAACACCCACACACAGAGATAATCGCACAAACACACAAACACACACACGCACATACACACATTGATACACACGTAAACACACACAGACTCACACACACAGACACAAACACTAACTCTCACACACAAAAACACACACACACATACAGTCATACAAACAGGCAAACTCTCAGACAAACACACAAGCACTCTCACACACAAAAACAATTTACATACACGCGCAAAAATACATGCACGCGCAAAAACACACAAACACACATACACACACAAACAACCTTAAACACAAACACACACACACGCAAACAGCAGCACACACACAACGGTGCGCACACATCACACACCTACACTGACAAATTTACACACAAACACAAGCACACAAACACACACACACACACACACACACACACACACACACACGCAAACACTTGCACACACACACACACACACACACAAACACCATCAAACAATCTCACCAACACACACACACACACGAACACACACTCGCAAATTACGGCACCCACAGTTCGCTGACACCCCACCCACCCAAAACACACACACAAACACACCGGTACACACAAACACTCACAAACGCACGCACGCACGAACACACAACCACATGCACACACATATAAAAACGCACGCTCATTCGCACGCACGAACACACACATTCACACATGCACACACACACGCACAAACATTCACACACGCATATACATAAACACATATACACACATGCACACACCACTTTCACGCACACACATACACTCACTCACGTACACACACACACACACACACACACACACACACACACACACAAACACACAATCACACACACATATACATACACACATACACACACTCACGTACACAGATACACACATACACACACTCACACACACACACATTCACACACATATACATACACACACATACACACATGCACACATTCACACACACCCACATACACACACTCACGTACACACATACACACATACACACGCGCACACATTCACACACACATATACATACACACACATATACACATGCACACACTCACTCACACACATACACACACACACACACACACATACACAAACCCACGTACACACACAAACTCACGTACACACACAAACGCACACACACGCATATATACACATACACACAAGCAAGCAAGCACATATTTAGACTCCTCGTTAGACAGGAAAATTTTTAATTGAGTTATTTTAAAGGAAGATCAATATTATTTACTATATACTTTTCCATGCGGAGAGTAGAGGTTAAAATGCGTTTAGTTTGAAGTTAACTGCGTGAAAACTCCCCGTCAAACTTGCCCATAATTTTTCCGGTTCAGATTTGGAGACATAAAACAGACAATTTTTAGTTCGGCTGCAATTAATTTTGCGGTATTCAGTTACCTCAGTCGCTTTTGATTAAGTGAAGTGAAATTGTAGCCCGTCTATTTAATTTTTACAGCCCCTTATCTAAAATTTCTACTGACTGGGGCGTTTCCTTTCACAAACTCTTCAGTCAACTTATTTTTAGCAGATTCAATTTTAGTTGCCCTACTTTAACTTGCACATTAAGCAATGGCCTTCTACTTAGCAAAAAATTTTATTGAGTTGAAGATTCATCTCGTGGTAAGTAATTTCTTAAAAATTTGCTCAGTTTCTGATATTTTTGTAAAACCCTTTTCCACACCCTATTAACTCCCAGTCCATATAATTAAGGCTACGAAAAAATTTTTTGTAACACTTAGCTCCGGAAATAGGCCAGCACCAGTTTTAAAATGCATTATTTTATAGTTGATGTAAGAACTGGTTATACAGAAGTTCCCTAATTTCTGAAAAAACAGTCGAAACTGGCAGATATCTTGAAAAGATAATGTTTCAGGCTCCCAAAGTGGACAGTGACGTGGAAAGATCAGAAAACAGGTGAGCTCATTCACTGACTGAATTTCATGGCATTGAATAGAGAAAATTTGACATTCAGTTGTTTGAAATCAGTGCTTTATGCGTGGTATTATGTTAATGTTCTCAAAATTCAAGACTTAGCGTTTGTGAAAACATCCAGGTAGTTTCACATCAAATTGTGAATCTAGATATATTTCAAAAGACACATTTTCAACGAAATTGTAAGTCTTAATAGGACCCCTAACCTGATAAATCTCCCCCATGTCAATTTGGCTCGTAACATCTTGCAAAATAACCATTCGACTAGCAAGAATCTCGAAAGACAACTATTTCACTTGCAAGTGTCTTCAAAGATAGCCATTTGACTTACAAGAATATTGAAAGATATATATTCGACTTGCAAGATGAAGTTTTGACTTGAAAAAATCTTGAAAAATAATCACGTGAATTTTAGGAACGTTGCAAGATTTTGGAAGATAACCGTACGGTCTCAATACCTATCAAAATTATCTGGAAAGTAATTGATGTTTTCTGCAAACGTTCTCACTCATTTTCTATCTGATATTAGAAAGGTGTGTTGCTATAAGATATTTCACCAGCTCGGTTTTTTCTTGATAGTGGAGTTTCGTGAATGTATGATTTTATGACTAGTCTGCAGATTGAAACGATCAAATCATCAAATAAACCAAATTTGCTGGAAACAACTTAATTGATATTGGTGAGTGCCATCAATGATAACCAATTTTCGGCAACACATACGACAAAACTAAATGGGTACACATTTTTCTAATTGTATAAAAAATATAGTTTTATAGTTTTCCAACATCAAGTTGGCAATATAATTAACCAAAAATCCCAAACAAACGCTGACGAGAAATAATTCTTGCAAGTATGTCGTGATTGAAAACTATCCAGTCCGCCAAAAGTTTATCTTGCTGGACGTAACAAGAAGTTTAATTGAATGTGACGAGATATTCATTCAGGTCTTACACAAAAAAAGTCTGCCTTATAAGACATTTCACCCGTAAAATGGTTCTTCTAGTATTACACAATCACTATTCTGATTAACAAAAAAGTTGTTATTGTAAAAGTTCTGATGAGACGTTGGTTTGAAATTTTATTGCTCAGGGTTGAAATAGTAGCTTTCACAAGCAAGATTTTTAGCCCATTGCTGCACCGCTCAGAAATCGAGCGAAAGATTAGTTTTCAATCGCAAAAAGATCTTGAGAAGCAAAATTTCTGGGATCTAATGACTTCTCTAAGCATAATTTCCCCGGCGTTAAGCAACAAGATTTTTTAACGGCTGCTCTCCCATCAAAGTCAAGGAAAACTTTACACCGCCCCGTTCGTTTCAGCAGTTTCAAATCTGTCCAGATATTGTGTTTTTGCAGTTAACTTATGTAAACTGTATTATCAGCTCTACTGTAGATCACCGTTGCATTACTTGTTGCTCAATTACTCCTGATAACTAATTGCTCAGCTTTGCTGTATAACAAACTCGTTTCTCTCAGAATAACAAAACAATTCAATTTGAAGCAATCAATTTTTGCTCGAGTTTTGGTTAATAACTCAAGTTGCAATTCGGAATTGCAAAACCCCCTATGTTCAGCCCTAGGTAACTGTCCTAGCTACTGATTAGAGCAAACAATTTCCGACTCCGATTTCCTAAAATTTCCCGAGAGTTTTTCCCAATAATCAAAGTTAACAAAATTAACCAAATTCGCACTTTGTGCTTCTCAGCGCACTCAATTGCTCAATAACGCAAATTGTGAACTTAACTAGGCCTCTTTAAAGCCAGTAAGAGAAACTGACTTTATGCTTTGTACAAAATTTCTCTTACTTTGGAGCTTCGTTCCTCAGAAAGAAAATTTTGAGAATATCAAAGTTTATTCTCTTTTCACAAGTCAAAGTAAAGTTAAAACTGTACAATCACTAATATGATCTACAGAAACAAAACACGATAACAAATAATTTACCGCTCAAGAAAGCGTGCTTCAATACGCTGTGTATGTCAATTCAATAAGACAAAATTAACGAGTTTCAACTGATTTTTGGTAGTTTTTCAAACTCTATTTATACTGCCGTTCATGTCAAAATAGCATCACTGATTGGTTGTAGATTACTTTGTCCTAGGATTCTCTGTATAGACAGTTTGGGGTTCGGGATACCGTATACGGTGCCCCGCACTCTCTGAATTCATATGAAAATCGCAAAATTAATCGAATCTGGCTTAACAAGTTGGGTATCTCTTTCTCCGTTGGAGATAAATTTGTGTGATTGTGAACACTTGAATACGTGGCAATAGTAGCGTAGTTCGAATTTGAGTTTCAATTTAACTGCATTTATGACGACTGTGTACTAATAATAGTTGCTAATTGTAAATGTTGAACAAGGTGAACAAATCCGTATGGCTTCAGTAGAACGTAACATTAAATTTCGCTTGTCATGCTATTCTAGTTTTGAGGCTTGAAATGGCCTTGAAGCGCTATTCAATTTCGTAATTGAGTTAGTAAGCTCAGCCGCCACATCGCCTGCCCTAATTTTCATCGCGAAAACATCTATTCCAGGTAGTACTGGGGCCAGCTTCACTACTGGTCTCTTGTACACTCCGTCGTTCGTTTGAACTATCGCTGATCGAATCACACCGTCAGACTCAATGGTGGTCTCCGTAACTCGACCTAGATTGTAACATCCACGCTTATTGCTGTCTTCGATCAACCAAACGGGGTCGCCTTTTTTAAGGGTTTCGTTCGCCGTAGATCGCCCCATTTGCCGATTATTCAGAGTTGGCAGATATTCTTTACAAAATTTGTCCCATATGAGATTTGCATAGGCTTTAGTTTTTCGAAAGAGCTTTTGTTGATCAAAAAATTCGTCTGCGCACTGTAGGTAGGGTAAGCAAACGTTCCTCTTCTCTTGTCAAGTAGGAAGGGATTGGGGGTCAGTGCTTCTAAGTCATTAACGTCTGAACTGGAGTCGAAGGTCTTGCGTTCGATGTCTGCTCAACAAAACACATCGTAGTTGAGAGAACGTCCTCGGTGACTGATCTGTTCCCCAACACTGCATACATTGCTTTCTTGCAACTCCTCACCAACCGTTCCCAAAGTCCATCAAAGTGACGTGTTGCGGGTTGCGGGGGGGTTGAAATTCCATCTGACTCCTCGTTGAATTGGATGTTCTTCGATCCCTCCTTTGTTCCATGCACAATGTACTCCGCAAACTTTCGCTCAGCTCCAACAAAGTTTGTTCCGTTGTCGCTGATAATTGTACTGGGTATTTCTTCCTCTATTGACTGTTGATACAACATTTTCAGGTTTGGGTCCCTTTGGAATCTTCTCTCCAGTGAGTAAAGCTGACCCAAGGCTGAGCTGTATTTGTTCGGTAGATTTGGCTCTGGTTCACTCCACAGCATTCCCATTTCGTACCGCTCACCTGTGAACTTTTTCGTACTCTCTAGCATCTTTTGTGCCTGCAGTTCCTTCTTCGAATGACTTACGACGTTGATTTTGGAAGTATGTCCCACCAGGTTGGGATATTCTCAGCCACTTTCAGATCTTGAAGGCGCATGGCAAACATGGCTGATGGCAAACATTTTGTCTTCTTTTTTCCGTCATGGGTCCACTGACTACCCATGCTAGCTCTGTTAGAACGGCGAAAGGTTCACTTCCTGTTCCTATTTTATAGTCCAATGGGCGTTGTAGCTCGTAAGCATCTTGACCAAAGATGATGCCAATTTCATCAAGTTGAAGCTTTTGTTGGGTATAACACTCAACTGATTGAAGATTTGCTTCAGCTTGCTGTAGTTGTAGTTTGTGTTCCCCAAGGAAATTGACGGTTGTTCAAACGCTTCGATTGAATGCACCTTTGAATGTAGTCCCCTATATTTTGAGAGGAAACTTTTCTGTCTTCAGGTCCTTTGTTCCATGTATGCCAGCTATTTTGAGCGTCACATCGGTGCCTTGGGCTCGTAACTTCTCTTGGACACTTTGATCAATGAATGAAACCGTTGATCCACTATCGAGGAAAGCATATGTGTTCAGCTTGTTTCCACCGCTCTGTATTGAGACACGAACTATCTGAAGAAAGCTAGTAAATTTGTTACTCTGGTTGATTGTTGCTGCGCTTACGTTGACTGCGTGATTGCCCTCATCCATTTGGTTTTCTGGGTGTAGCAATCGGTTGTGCTTCTTGATGCATCCATCGATACCGCACGCATTGACTTTACAATCTTTGATTGCATGTCCTTTGCCTAGACATCCGTAATATAAGCGTTGCTTCCTCACTGCTGCGTACCGATCATTCACACTCACATTCCTGAATAGTGGTTAGTTCCATATTTTATGAGTGCCATTAGCTACCGGACAGTGATCATTTTGCGTTTGCTTCGTTTTTTCACGTTCGAACTTGCACTGAAGTTCGATACTTTCGAGAACCGTTTGTCTCTTTTTGTCTTTCTTCGGTCTTCTTCTCCTCGCTCTCCCTTGATAGCTGACAATTTTTGTGCACAAATGCTATCCTGAATTCATTGCTGGTTGTGTGCCTTTGCTTATATATGCAAGCCAATGATAGTCCAAACTTGCTTTGCACTTTTGTTCAAGGTCAAAAGAACTTTCAAGGTCTCAAAAAAATTGTAACCAAGAATTACCACCTGCCCTAACAAAGTCACAAGAATTGTAACTTTCAAAACGACTAGTTTGTTTCCGTTTGGATTCAAAAAGCTATACATCAGCAAAAAAACCGTTGAAGCAGGGCTTCATTAGTAATCGAATATATTGAAATGAACTCGTATTCTTTTCTGGTCCGCCGAACAAAAACATAGGATATACCTTAGAATCAGATTGAGGAATCGCACGCGGGTTAGGAACAGCTCACATTAGACATAAGATTCTCTATCGGGGGAGGTATATAAGACTAAGATAGGCTAAGTTGGGGTATCAAAAATAAGCTAATCAACAAAAAAAATTGAACAACCATTAGATAACCATCCCCCCTAGTTCATTTAAGTTGATTAACTTAAATTTACTGACAGATTGATTTGCCTAGACATCCGTAATATAAGCGTTGCTTCCTCACTGCTGCGTACCGATCATTCACACTCACATTCCTGAATAGTGGTTAGTTCCATATTTTATGAGTGCCATTAGCTACCGGACAGTGATTATTTTGCGTTTGCTTCGTTTTTTCACGTTCGAACTCGCACTGAAGTTCGATACTTTCGAGAACCGTTTGTCTCTTTTTGTCTTTCTTCGGTCTTCTTCTCCTCGCTCTCCCTTGATAGCTGACAATTTTTGTGCACAAATGCTATCCTGAATTCATTGCTGGTTGTGTGCCTTTGCTTATATATGCAAGCCAATGATAGTCCAAACTTGCTTTGCACTTTTGTTCAAGGTCAAAAGAACTTTCAAGGTCTCAAAAAAATTGTAACCAAGAATTACCACCTGCCCTAACAAAGTCACAAGAATTGTAACTTTCAAAACGACTAGTTTGTTTCCGTTTGGATTCAAAAAGCTATTCATCAGCAAAAAAAGCGTTGAAGCAGGGCTTCATTAGTAATCGAATATATTGAAATGAACTCGTATTCTTTTCTGGTCCGCCGAACAAAAACATAGGATATACCTTAGAATCAGATTGAGGAATCGCACGCGGGTTAGGAACAGCTCACATTAGACATAAGATTCTCTATCGGGGGAGGTATATAAGACTAAGATAGGCTAAGTTGGGGTATCAAAAATAAGCTAATCAACAAAAAAAATTGAACAACCATTAGATAACCATCCCCCCTAGTTCATTTAATTTGATTAACTTAAATTTACTGACAGATTGATTAACCTGGGTCCCGGAACAAGAGTTATCTAGTGGGGGAACAAATATATGCCAAGTGTTTTTTGAGTCTTTTTTTTGAAAACCAAGGAGGGCAAAACCGTCACACTAGGTAGCATTAATCGGCCCCTCTGCGGTTCTTAGACTAAGTGTAACGTTTTTTGTGTGTTTTTTGGTTGTCTTATTGGTCGGGGGGAGAGATATTGGGGATCTTTTTGGGTTTTTCTTTGTTTATCTCTAACAACAATCATCCGAATCAAAGACACCCAAACCAAAGACCGACACAGCAAAAACAAAGACACAGCAAAGACCAATGCACCAAAGACAAAGACACAGCAGAGACCAACAGAGCAAAGGCAACGAGACAGCAAAGAAAAAGCAACTTAATAGTCACCAAAGCCACAGACAAAAGACAAAGCACCAAACAAAAGTCTTCAACAATGACAGAAAACCTAGAGAGATTGAAAAAGTCAAGAACAGCCCAACGCACAGTGGAAACCAGATTAAACAACGAAGCCAAAAAAATTACAGATAGACCTGGACAAAATGTCAGTGAAGAGGAGCTCATACGATTGGAACAAATCTCGACATCGTTGACAAAAAAACACAGTTGTACCTGTCAGACATGAATCAGAAAGTTCAAAACTTGATCAATGACACCGACACACTCGACGAAGAAATCGAAGAATCGGAAGATTACGACGACAAGATAGGACAACATGTTGACCTAATAAACCGCTTTGTCATGTACAAAAAAAAACCAGCCAGAATTTCAACACCACGATTAGCAACTGGACCAACGTTCATCACCAAAGTGAAGCTGCCGAAGCTGGAATTGCCAACTTTTGTGAAGACTACAAGGATTGGACGTCTTTCTTCGACTAGTTCAATGGAGTAGTGACAAGCAACAACCAGATAACCGACAGTCAAAAATTGCAGTATCTAAAAACATCAGCGAAAGGAGAC
This sequence comes from Convolutriloba macropyga, assembly GCF_964194025.1. Lineage (NCBI taxonomy): Eukaryota > Metazoa > Xenacoelomorpha > Acoela > Convolutidae > Convolutriloba > Convolutriloba macropyga. The sequence goes on from NC_134472.1 coordinate 2,021,817, forward strand.
GCCGCAAAGCTTTTGACCTCTCTCCAAATCACAGACGCAAACTTCAGTACAGCATGCGACATCCCAAAGAACAGAATCGACAACAAACATCTGATTCTACGAGCCCATGTTCATGCAATAGTTTCACAGAAGCCGGTAGCAAATGAAAACCCAAAGGCACTTCGAGATCTCATGGAGACAATAGAAGACTACAGATTAGCGCTCAGCAACCTTGGACAGCCCGTTGACGATCAGGACATCTTTTTCGTGTACCTCATTGCAGAGAAATTGCCCGCCGAAACGAGAAAATGTTGGGAACTTTCAACACCAGGAAGAAATCCCCAACGCTATCTTGATATGAAAAACTTCATGGAAGAAAGAACACGCGCCCTTGAAGCAGCCACACAGCAGTCAGCGACAGCGATCGACAAGAAGCCCACAAGCAGCCCACAACTTCGAAGATTCACATATAGCCACATCAGCGCCTACAACGTGTGAATGTTGCAACGAAAACCACAAAATTTATTAATGCCAAAGTTTCCAAGCACTTTCAGTACAGGACCGAGCTCAGTTGATCAAGACAAAAGGACTTTGCTTCAACTGCCTACGCCCTGGACATCGAAGTGAACAATGCAATGGTTCAACTTGTAAGAAATGCAAACGAAAGCACAACAGTCTTCTGCATTTGGAAGCCAATAACAACTCGAGGATAGCTTTAACAGCGCCAACGGTTACAACTAGCAGCACGTCACCACCAGACGCAAGCAATCAAGCAGCAAAAACAGTCAACAAAAACAAAGAAAATTTTAAAGCCGCAGAATGAAGAAGAAGAAGAAGAATTTTTTTCTTCCTACCGCAATCGTTTCAGTTGACAACTGATATTCGAGCAATTTTAGACTCAGAATCCCAAAGCAACCTCATCACGGAAGATGCAGTACAACTCTTTGGATTGAAAAAAGAAGAAGCCGACGGCCGAGTTTTTGGACTCGGAATTCAAAAAGTCAACAACAGCAAAGGATCAGTAAACTTGATTCTGAAAACGAAGGATGACTTCATCAACAACAAAGCAACCGTCTCAGCCAAATTGACCAGCATTCTGCCTTCACATCATGTAAATGTCAGCGGTTGGACAAAACTTCAGGACCTCAGTCTTGCGGACCCAAACTTCAGTCAGCCATCCACCGTCGACTTGATAATTAGAGCAGTACACTATGAAGAACTGATGATTGGAGACAACAGAATCAAGGAGCCTCAAAAGCCAATTACCTACCGCCTATCTTGTTTTGGTTGGCTCGTGATCGGACGTGAGAGCCAACTTGAAAAGAAGAGTACTCAACTTCAGTCTTTTTTCATTTGTTCAGATCCAGACAATTTACAGCAATTCTGGGAAATTGAAGAAATTCCGACAATAACACAGTGGACATCAGAAGAACAGAAATTGGAAGATCACTTCAAAAGTACCACCCGACGCAACTCAGAGGGAAGATTTGTTGTGAAACTGGGTGACTCGTACCATCAAGCGAAAAGAAGACTACGGAGTCTCATCTTCCGACTGGAGAAACAACCTAATGTATATAACAGATATAGTCAGTTCATTCAGGAATTCATTCAACTTGGACATATGGAATACGTTCCCAGAAATAAAATTCATATGCCTGCCAAAAATTGTTTCTCCTTGCCACATCATTGTGTCATCAAGGACGCCAGCAGCACAACTAAACTCAGAGTAGTATTTGATGCTTCAGGTAAGTCAGCCAGTGGAGTATCATTAATTGACCGTCTCTGGGTTGGACCTCAACTTCAAAAGGATCTGTTTGGAATTTTGATTCGTTTCCGGTTCCATCAATTAGCACTATCTGCCGACATTACCAAGCTGTACCAACAAGTGCAGCTTGACGATGAACACAAGGATTTTCACAGGGTTTTGTGGAAAAACCGAAATGACACAGAGGTGAAAACATAGAGAATGACAAGAGTGACCTATGGAATAGCATCATCTTCCTACCACTCAATTAGACCTCTCAAAGCCTTAGCAGACAGTTGCACCAACAGCAACCTCCGCCTTGCACGACATGTAAGTGGACTATTTGCTAACAGGAGCCTCAGATGTTGAGCACGCCACTCAATTACAGGACGAAATCATCGCAACACTGAAAACAGCTTGTTTTGATATACGAAAACGGACAACAAACGTTTTGTCACTTGTTGAGCGATTACCTTCCAGTGTTCGCGAAACTTCAGACGAAATGATAATCAACAGCAACGAATACACAGTCAAAACCCTTGGAAAAAAGTGCAGCCCTGTTCCAGATCATTTTACCTTCACAATATGCCTGGTCAAGGGTTTTCCCATTACAAAGAGGAAAATATTATCGGAAGTCACAAAGTTGTTTGACGCACTTGGATGGCTGTCACCAACAACAATTCAGTTGAAATCCTTCTTGCAAATAATTTGGATGGACAAGTTGACCTGGGACGAAACCCTATCATTGAACATCCTAGAACAATACGGAAGATTTCGACTTCAGCTCAAAGAACTGTAGAAGATCAAACTTGAACGAAGGGGTTTTTGCGGCAACTTTTTGTCATCTTTGGAGCTTCATGTGTTTTGTGACGCCTCAACCACAGACTGCCGCAGTTGTCTACGTGCGAGAGCAAATGGACGACCGAGTGCACACACAAATGCTGACAGCCAAAACACGCGTTGCCCCAATCAAAACTTTATGTGTCCCACGTTTAGAACTCTGTGCAGCTTTTCTTGGAGCACAATTGTCTCAAGCAGTGAAAGAAGCTATCAATGACAGCCGTTTTCCCAACCCCAAAGTCTTTGCTTGGACCGATTCACAAGTGACCCTCGCCTGGATTAAAGACATCCCCAGGAAATGGAAGACTTTCGTTGCTAAACGCGTTGCCAAGATTCAGAGCATCATTCCTTCAGAAAATTGGAATTTTTACCAAAAGAAGACAATCCAGCCGATTGCGCATCACGAGGAATTTCAGCCGACAAACTTGTTAATCACCAACTTTGGGGGAAAGGACCCAATTGGTTGCGTCAAGACGAGCAGTTTTGGCCTTCATTGGATGTTACACCTCTCTGTAACGCCTCAACTGACGCTTTAGCCAAAGGAATCTCATCAGCCCAACTATCTCTAGTAATGCAGCATCAGCAGCAAGAATATTAGATCTTATCAGCAGACAGTCTTCAATGTATCGACTTGTAAGAGTGTTCGCTTACGTCAAACTATTCACTCAACGACTACAAGCAAGAATAAAGAGAAGGTCAAGCAACAATCATAGTCAGTCGCTACCTGCAATTGATCATTCAAATACGTATCAGAAACCAAAGCCAAAAGTGTTTTGCAACAAGGAACCGCACGGGAATCTTCAACCAAAGTCTTCTGACAACGACCAAGATCATCAGCATCTACAACACACGATGAAACCTCGAGACCAATCTTTAAACAGTTTCACAGAAAAATTATTTGTAACCAACCAGCAGGAAAACCCATACGAAGATTCGGGTTTCTCCAGCAACAATCAAGACGCACCTCATCTGAAGAATATCTGCTATCGAAACGATTCCCAACAACCACAGCGCCTTCTTCAGAGCAGCCATAAAGACCAATTCCTACAGTCAAACATTCATCACCGCAGTCAAAAAGCAGAAGATTTATGCCCGCAGCCCCCACTTCCTGTCGAGCACACAAAGGAAGAGCAATCTACGCAATGTTTGAATAGACTTCAGCAAACAACCACTGAAATCCAGTCAACACCGAAAGACTTTGTTCCACCATCCAGCAATTTCCTTTCAACACCATACAATCATCATGAATTGTGCAGCTTTCTTAACCAAAATAACAGCATCTGCACTTCAAAAAACAACGTCTTAATGAAAGGCAACAAAAACAATACGAATCAATGGAAGACAAATCACAGAACGAATCTTTTTATGAGCTTCAGACGGATTTAACAGCAAGTCTTTCATTGCCTCCAACAAGCCTTATATCAACAGTTAAGAAGAAGAAGCAACACATCACAGCAAAAAGACCAATTGGTGTTTGTCGTCAGCTTTCCCCATCAAATCTCCGCTCAGCGAGAATAGCCCTTTACAGCATCATGCAACAGCTCTTTCTGCCGGAAATCAGGTATATAAAAGGATCATCAACAACCGAAGACTCAACTTCAAACCTACCAGTTGAATCATCCATCAAGCGTATCAAGGAACACAGTCATCTACTCAGCCTCTCCCCATTCTTCGACGAAGACAACAACGTCATACGCGTTGGTGGTCGTCTTGCAAATTCCCCGTTTAGCGTGGACAAAAAGTTCCCCATAACAATTCCAAAAACGTCTCCACTAGCCGAGTTACTCATCCGAGAAAGTCATTTGAGAAACCTTCACAGTGGACTCCAGATGACCCTTTTTGCCCTCCGACAAACAGTTTGGATTCCTGGAGGAATTGCCAGTGTTAAGACAGTCATTCGCAACTGCAAGCCCTGCATACTATTTGACGCCCGCATACGCCATCCATTAATGGGAGATCTGCCAGCAGAACGAATAGTTGAATCTTTTGCCTTCCAATTTACTGGGATGAACTATTGCGGACCGTTTTATACCAAAGATTCTTCACACAAGGCAAAAATCATACGCAACTATATTCATTTTTTCACCACAAAGGCGATACATTTAGAGCCAGTGGAAAATTTAACCAAAGAAGATTGCCTCGACACCCTCAAGAGATTCACCGGAAGACGCGGTACTCCGCAAGCAATTTACAGTGACAATTCGACAACGTTCATTGAAGCCCGAGGAGAACTCGAATTCAGACGATTTCTTCGATATGAAGTGTTCAAGGATCTCATTAACAGTTTTGCGAGCCAAAACCACATCGTTTGATTTACAATACCACCCAGGACGCCACATTTTGGAGGACTGTGAGAAGCAGCTGTTGAATCTATGAAGCTCCATCTTTACAGAACAGTTGGATCGTTAAGTTATCAACCAGTGCTTTCACAACTCTCCTGACACAAATTGAGGCTATCCTCAATTCTCGTCCTCTAACAGCACCATCAACCGACATCAAGGATTCCCTAGCTTTAACTCCTGAACATTTCATCGTCGGAAGACCCATCACGGCTATACCCGAGCCATCTTCACCAAAGAACAACACCTTGTCGCGATATTGGAGTGTCGAAAACTTATCTTCATTGCAGCAGCGGAACAAATGGAGGACAGAAAACGTACAACCAGCAGTGAACGATATTGTGATCACAAAAAGACAACACTCCCCCAATGTGTTGGCCGCTTGCTCGTATAAAACGGACTTTCGACGGTAATGACAACATTGTTCGTGTTGTTCAAGTTAAAACACAAACTGGAGTTTACATCAGACCAGTCAGTCGCCTCATACCCCTTCATCGAGAAGAACCAGAAGATCGTGGAGCAGAATAAAGGATTAAACCTTGAGAAACAACCGAAGATTCTCAATTGGTTCGATCACACCTTCGTCGATATGTACCGAATCAGTTTTGTATGAAATTGATAACATTTCTGACGATTTTCACAAAAACCAAGTTGTCAGTTTCAACAAAATCATCTTCTTTGTACCCTCAACTGTACTCGCAAGATAATAACAAAGGAAGCCCACAGATGTCACAATTGAACGAATTCAAGGAGGCCGGGAAATGTTCTCAAAAGAACTTTCAAGGTCTCAACAAAATTGTAACAAAGAATTACCACCTGCCCTAACAAAGTCACAAGAATTGTAACTTTCAAAACGACAAGTGTGTTTCTACGTATGCTATACATAATGACAAGTATACATAACGACAAGTATGCTATACATAACGACAAGTATGCTATACATAAGCAAAAAAGCGTTGAAGCAGAGCTTCATTAGTAATTGAATATATTGAAATGAACTCGTATTCAACTTTTTTGCTTCTTTCAGATGTTCTTCAACGAAATTAGCTTGTTAGGGCACAAGCTTGTTTTGACACTGCAGTTGCTTGGGTATTTCTTTCTCTAACTGCATCGTTGTTGTTAATCCACTTCTTCAGTTCAAATCCATGTCGTGAGAGAAGAGGTTGTATTTGATTGAAGACCTCAATTGCTTCTTCAGGGGTTTCAACCGATTTGATGAAATCGTCCATGTAGAAGTTGTTTTGTTTTGCCTTTCTTGCTCCTGGATACTCTTCTTCGTTGTCCAATCCCACTCGCTTGAGAGCGTAGTTTGCGCAAATTGGAGAACTCTTAGCTCCAAACAAGTGACGCTGATATTCGTATATCTGAACAGGTTCGTTTGTTCTTGGACGCCATAAGAACCTCAAGCAACTTCTGTCCTGTTCGGGAACTTGCACTTGTAGAAACATCGATTCGAAGTCAGCTGTCAGGGCTATTGGTTCTTCATGGAATCTGATTATTATTCCAATCAACCCATGTAGCAGATCACATCTTTCTGGTAGCTAATCATTTAGTCATACTTCTTAGCACTCTGAGGCAGCGTTGCAAACACGTCTTACTTTGCCAGGCTTTTTCGGGTTTAGCGCTGGATGGTGTGGCAAATACCATTTTTCCCGAAAGTTTCTTTCACTTCGGACTCATTTAATATATTTAGGAATCCTTTTTCTACATCTGTATCTATTGACTGTTTGTACAAACTTTTCAGGTTTGGGTCCCTTTGGAATCTTCTCTCCAGTGAGTAAAGCTGACCCAAGGCTGAGCTCTAGTTGTTCGGTTGATTTGGCTCTGGTTCACTCCACAGCATTCCCATTTCGTACCGCTCGCCTGTGAACTTTTTCGTACTCTCTAGCATCTTTTGTGCCTGCAGTTCCTTCTTCGAATGACTTACGACGTTGATTTTGGAAGCATGTCCCACCAGGTTGGGATATTCTCAGCCACTTTCACATCTTCAGTGAAGGCGCAATGGCAAACATTTTGTCTTCTTTTTTTCGTCATGGGTCCACTGACTACCCATCCTAGCTCTGTTAGAACGGCGAAAGGTTCACTTCCTGTTCCTATCTCATAGTCCAATGGGCGTTGTAGCTCATAAGCATCTTGACCAAGGATGATGCCAATTTCATCAAATTGAAGCTTTTGTTGTGTAGAACACTCAAGTGATTGAAGATTGCTTCAGCTTGCTGTAGTTGTAGTTTGTGTTCTCCCAGGACATTGACGGGTGTGCAAACGCTTCGATTGAATGCACCTTTGAATGTAGTGCCCTTATTTTGAGAGGAAACTTTTCTGTCTTCAGGTCTTTTGTCTCATGTATGCCAGCTATATTGAGCGTCACATCGGTGCCTTGGGCTTCTAACTTCTCTTGCACACTTTGATCAATGAATGAAACCGTTGATCCACTATCGAGGAAAGCATATGTGTTCAGCTTGTTGCCACCGCTCTGTATTGAGACAGGAACTATCTGAAGAAAGCTAGTAAATTTGTTACTCTGGTTGATTGTTGCTGCGCTTACGTTGACTGTGTGATTGCCCTCGCCCATTTGGTTTTCTGAGTGTAGCAATCGGTTGTGCTTCTTGATGCATCCATTGATACCGCACGCATTGACTTTACAATCTTTGACTGCATGTCCTTTGCTTAGACATCCGTAACATAAGCGTTGCTTCCTCACTGCTGCGTACCGATCATTCACAATCATGTTCCTGAATAGTGGACAGTTCCATATTTTATGAGTGCCATTAGCTACCGGACAGTGATCACTTTGCGTTTGCTTCGTTTCTTTCACGTTCGAACTTGCACTGAAGTTCGATACTTTCGAGAACCGTTTGTCTCTATTTGCCCTTCTTCGGTCTTCTTCTCTTCGCTCTCCCTTGATAGCTGACAATTTTTGTGCGCGAATGCTATCCTAGATAGCCACTTTTCAAAAATAATCAGATCAGGCCAATCTTCATCTTTATCATCAATATAGAACCACCACTTCTCTTCGAGAACTTGGGGTAGTTTATCTACTGCCTTATATAGTGTCGAGCTCGATTGCAGATCACCAATATGCTTGTACTCTTTGAACACGTTCACAAAGTTTGAAACAATAACTGAGAAACTAATCAGACATGTTGAGTCGTGAGGCTTCACCTGACTTGCTTTTCGAAGACTCTCCAGCTACACATCAATGATCACATGAGGCCTTCCAAATTTCCTTTCCAGAATCCTCCATGCAGCACCATAGAACTGTTCAGAATTGCCCAGTCCAGAGATTGCTGACCTTGCTTTGCCTGTCAGTAGAGTCTTCAGATGGCTCATCTTCTCTGAGTCTGGTATTGGTCGTTGATCCACTGTAGCACTCAACATACTAAACCACTCCGGCCGTTCGAGAGGGTTTCCCTCGAAGTTGTTCAACTCCAGTTTTGGTAGGTTACTACTACCTGGATAGCCAGTGTTGTATCGTAAACCAGCTCTGGGGGAAACGTCTCGGTCTTCAACACTTGAGGATCGGTCTCGTGAACTGCGATATCGTGAGAAGTGACTATACCTGTTCACTTCAGGGGTTACTTCGAAGCGAGTTTTTGATCGTTCTGGCGCTAGAAGTTTGTCAATCCTGCTGGCCCAGTCTGAGACATCTCTTTTCTTTGCGGTCCAGATGAAGTGTGATTTGTCTCGAGCACCAGTCGCTTGCGAACGAGCATCATCGTTCTTTAATGCGGTTCTCTTCACTTTGCGCTCGAGCTCACGCTCTTCCTCCAGTAGTTGGTGCTTGGTTTCCAGCTCCTTCATTTGCATTTCCAGCTCTAGCTTCGTGCCTGTTCTAGTCTCATCTTGCTTTCGAATTCAACATCGAATTTCTTCATCCTCTCCTCGCGCCTTGCTTTGCTGAAGATTTTTGCATTTTGCACTGTTTGAGCAACTGGGTTGTCCGTTGGGTAATTGCTGTTGCTCACCTTGTTGTTCACTGCTTGAGCTGCGTTGCTTTGCTCTGCATTCATTGCTGGTTGCGTGCCTTTGCTTATATATGCAAGCCAATGATAGTCCAAACTTGCTTTGCACTTTCTTGCTTCTTTCAGATGTTCTTCAACGAAATTAGCTTGTTGGGGCACAAGCTTGTTTTGACGCTGCAGTTGCTTGGTTATTTCTTCTTCTAGAAGGTGAACAATCTGTTGGTAGAGGACCTTTAGTTTGTTGGGTCGATCTGAATCTTCAATTATTTTGTAGCCAATCCCTGTTTTAGTGTTAACTTCTTCCCCTAAATCTTGGAACTTCTTGTCGTAACTTTGAGCTGTTGATTGAAGCTCCTCTCTGCTGATTGTGCTCGAAGTGCTTGGTTGCTGTTTGCTTTGCTTATTCCTTTTGAACGAGATCAACTGTTCAACGTGTTTTGTGAATTGCACTCGTGCCTTTCGCTCTGCTTCACTGGCGTTGCGCTGTTGATTCGATTGATTTTCTTTGTGGGGTGCCTTGGGCAATCTCTTCGTCAGATTAGACAGCAGTTTGCCTTCCCCTGTCCAGGTCGGTGGACCAAATGTAACGGCTGCTCTCCTATCAAAGTCAAGGAAAACTTTGCACCGCCCAGTTCGTTTCAGCTGTTTCAAATCTGTCCAGATATTGTGTTTTTGCAGTTAACTTTTGTGAACTATATTATCAGCTCTACTGTAGATTACCGTTGCATTACTTTTTTTTCAATTACTTCTGATAACTAATTGCTCAGCATTGCTGTATAACAAACTCGTTTCTCTCAGATTAACAAAATAATTCAAGGTGAAACAATCAATTTTTGCTCGAGTTTTGTTTAATAACTCAAGTTGTAAATCGAAAATACAAAATCCCCCCTGTTCAGCTCTAGGTAGCTATCCTAGCTACTGGTTAGGGCTAATAACTTCCGTCTCCGATTTCTAAATGTTTTCCGAGAGTTTTTCCCGGTAATCAGAGTTAACAAAATTAACCAAACTCGCACTTTGTGCTTCTCAGCTTGCTCAATTGCTCAATAACGCAATTTGTGAACTTAACTAGGCTTCGTTAAAGCCAGTATGAGAAACTGACTTTTTGCTTTGCACAAAGTTTGTCTTACTTAGGAACTTCGTTCCTCAGAAAGAAAGTTTTGAGACTATCAATGTTAATTCTCTTTTCACAATTCAATGTAAAGTTAAAACTGTACAATCACTAATATGACCTAGAGAAACAAGACATGATAACAAGTAATTTACCGCTCAAGAAAGTGTGCTTCAATACGCACTGTGTGTCAGTTCAATAAGACAAAATTAACGAGTTTCAACTGTTTTTTGGTAGTTTTTCAAGCTCTATTTATACTGCTGTACATGTCAAAATTGCACTGATTGGTTGTAGATTACTATGTCGTAAGATTTTCTGTATACACTGAGTTTGGGGTTCGGGATATTGTATACGGTGCCCAGCACTCTCTGAAATTGTATGAAAATCGCAAAATTCATCGAATCTGGCTTACCAAAATGGGTATCTCTTGCTCCGTTTGAGATAAATTTGTGTTATTGTGAACATTTGAATACGTGGCAATAATAGCGTAGCTTTCAGTTTAACTTCCTGCATGACGATTGTGTACTACTAATAGTTGCTAAATATAAATGTTGAACAAAGTGAACAAATCCGTATGAATTCAGTAGATTGTATTATTGAATTTCGCTTGTCATGCTATTCTAGCTTTGAGGCTTGCAATGGCCTTGAAGCGCTATTCATTTTCGTAATTGAGTTAGTAAGCTCAGCAACCACAAGTTGCGATATATTAAATGACCAATGTTTTAATTTTTGCTCATAGTCTGGAAACATTGTGGTGTATACTATGTTATTTTCAATGCCACTCTTTTTGATTGTTAGAAAAAAAGTTGTTTTGTTTTCTTAGAAAAACAGGAAGAGCAGGTCTGTCTCCTTTGTTATAAGCAAAACATTCAAGTTTTTGGGCATCTAAATTTTTCTGAGAGCATCCAAAATGGCTGTTTTTTCAATCCTGTTAGTTTGTCTGATGAATTCTGATAAGGTCTTACATGTTCTGATAATTACATCACACGATAAAAATTTAAAAATTTGGATTATTATTAAAACAATTGGAAATTTTTCAGTGCGTACCCGATGACAGTTCACTTCAGCGGCAATTTATATAATGCAAGAATTGAAAACATCTTACACGATGCAAATTTTGATAAGAAGTTTTTATAATGAGATCTTACATGACAAAATTTCGTCAATTATTGGGGCATAAAGTGATTTTTAGTCGAGGCTATCTTCCTTCGGGGCCGTTAAAATGATCTTGAAGTTTGTCTGATGTTTCAGTTAAAAACAGTTTAATTTACTTTTATCCCCTTCTTTCGGCTCTCTTTTGTAGAGTGATTGTCTCTTCAGATCAAATTTAAGCTCTCAAATTTATCTATATATTATCAATATATTTTATAATAGTTTGGGAAATCCGATAACACTTTTAATACCGTATCGTGATTTATTTTCGTATAGTATTTCCTCTAATGTGTAATGCGATACTGTTTTATTCTCAGTTCACTTCAATTCAACAGAAAATAAATGGCTGACTTGTTCTAAAATATTCTAAAAGGTTGGTCTCATATTTATTTACGTTTCGAGTTTCTTTTTTTTTCACGTATTTAGCTCCGATTTGTTCAGGTTTTGAGAAGTTAGGGGAAAGGTCGGTGAGAGATGTAAAAAGGAAGTAAATCAGACAAAATTCCCTTCTGAGATTAATCTATAGCATATAAAGATAAACCATTTATCTTCTGTTGAAATGAAGTGGGCGGATACTTCGTCACAACAAACCGTGTAGTTAAACTCAAGAGTTGTTTCTAATTGGTTATTCTCTTCACCATTTTCACTCCAAAATATCGAAGCGTGAAATTCAGTTTTTAACTAACTCTTTTAGTCCAATTATTGCTTTGCAACCTTTAAAACTTTACCAACCGTTCATTTCAAATATATCTTTATAAAGTACCAATTGCTAGTTTAAATTATGTGAAGCTTACTGAAACATTTTATTTAATAATCTTTATTTGAAAAACTCTAAAATCCAACTCATAGCTTTGTTTTTGATTATTTATTTTAGAAATAATTACTGCAAAATTCGGATTTTTAAGCCAGTTGCTAATTGTGATTGTAAAACACTAATGGATTACATGCTTCAAAATGAGTTGATCCAGATATGCGGAACAATGTTTTACTGGAGTTACCGTCATTCTAGCCCAATCCCAACACCCCAGTTGGGTCGAAGATTCGCCCTCACCAAACAGACTTCAACTGAGAAACACACAACCTCACAATACCACTCTACCTCTTTCGAGGGGGGATCTGCTCGGTCTCCGGGGGGTCACTTGTACAACAGCAACCTGTCTGGGTCCAGACCCAAATTGTGCCAGCTGAGAGGGAATAATAAAGAGGTGGATGACGTTACAACTCCCGTTGAGCCTCCGCCGTTCTTCTCAGATAAAATTGACCCAGAAAGGTAAATGCAAATTATAATTGTCTAAATGTTTGGTTTTATGCATTGCTCTCAAACAGAGTTTGCACCAATATTAGTCTGTGCGATTTTCCGCTTCACCAATTTTTCCCCTGGCGCTCTGACTTTTTGTCCTCAAAAATCGTATAAACAGTTAAAGCCCGGAGATGAACCCTAGATACCTTGATGAGACATGCATCGAGGATCTTGACATCTCATGCAAAATTTGAAACCGTGGTTTATAATAACCTCTTATAACATTATTTAAAGCCTCTTTCCGAACTTATTATTGCCCCTTCCCCTACAAACTGAACCCAGTCGGAGACTCAAGCAGGCTACAATAGAATCGAGCCCGCTACGCCAGTCCTTCGAGATCAATTCGATTGTCCCGGGTCGAGATGTCAGCGCCGTTTCAGCGCATAATTTTGTAAGAAATGCGCTGAGAGTGCTAAAATTATGTAAGAAATGATATGAATGCGCTGAAATGCGCTAAAATGAGCTGAAACGCGCTGATTTTTCAAATTTTTCAGCGCAAAAATCTTACATAATTTTTCGCTGAAATGCGCTGAAAATTTATAAAAAATGTATTCGAATTTCAGAGCATTTCTTAAAATTATTTAGCGGATTTAAATGCTTTTTTGACACCGCTTCGTAAATTTCTAACCATTTAAACTGCTCTTGCATTAAGGATAACCTTTTTGAAAATGCGCTGAAATTTTCAGTGCACTTCTTAAATAATTTCAGCGCATTTCTTCCTAAACAGTCTATTAATATAAAATCAAACGAAATAGGAAGAGATTCAGGAATCAATGGCGCAATGGATAGAGTGAAGACTCCGGCAGGGTTCGATTCTCAGTGATGCCTATTTTTTGAAAATTCAGTGGTTTTCAGCGGGTTTCTTGCAAAGTTTCACCGCATTTCAGCACATTTCAACGCATTTTTATCTAAGGTTTTTGCGCTGAACTTTTTGAAGAATCAGCACATTTCAGCGCATTTCTTACATAATTTTTCTCGACCTGGGTGGCTCCATAGCCAGTTAGGTTGTCACTCTTGATTCAAATTTCTGTCTATCATACCTTCTATTTTTCTGAAGAAGTTTGGATATGTCAACAATGTCAGACGCCGATGGGTCTGGCAGTTTCGGTGGTGGGGGCATGAACAGCAGCAGCTCTGCACTGGTCATGGGTATCGGCCAGCAGGAGATAGATCCTGCAGAGGTCACTCTGGCTGACATCCAAAGTAGAAGCTACCTCTACTGGAACGACACAGACAGCATTGGCGAGGCCAGCAATAATGAAAGTTAGTTAGTTTTGAAAATAATCTTGGGGACGAGAGAGAACGGGTATTGGTATTGAACGTTATTGCTTGATAAAATTGAGTGCTATTGGTTTATTTCAAAAAAGATTAAAGGGTGTGACGGAGACACCGCAGCCACAAAAGTACCTCAAAATCTTTCCTTTCTTGAAGTGACAGAAATGCAGAATGACCTTGCCATTGTTTTGTTGCAAAGTAACTCTGAGGAAATTTAATAACTATCTATCAGAACATGTGTGAAGAAAAACCAAATGACAACCACTCTATTTGTTTCCAAACTCACTTTTGGGATGTCTCACAAAATGTTAACGGAAACATCAACATCAGTCATCTGAAGATGGTCGAGAATTTCTATCTGGAGAACTCGAAGTTCGTTTTGGGTTTTGTGCTATCACTGTTGCCGTATTACTGTTATATCATCCAAAAGACGAAATCAATCGTCACTGCCATTGACAATATACTTTTGAGTCTTCATCCTCAGAATATGAATGGTTTTCCTGTTTTATTTTGTTCAATTACTTTTGCTGTTTTAGACAACAAGAAGCAGAAGAATGCACTGCCTTGGAATATCTTCAAGTCAGGAAAGGTTAGAACAATTCTTTTCTAGTTATAACCAGCTTTGGTTTCTAAAGTACCAAAATTGTACAGGGTAGTGTTCCTTACGAGACTTCCTTCTAACATTTGTCACCCGATCAATAGCGATAAGATTTTCGATGTCCAACCCAATGACTCTGAAAATCATTTTTTCTCTGTTTAATTGCACGGGACGTAATTCATTGTATTGACCGTAAATCAATGAAGGGAAGAACTTGGGAGCAGGAACAGGGATAATAAGCCTACGCATTTTTCACACGGGAGTGATTCCATTGTTGATTCAAACTGCACTGACAACAAAAACAATGATCGATTGTGAACCAAAATTTCAATAATTTTATCTTTATTGAATGCAAAACCGTTATTTGATTATTAATCATAGCATCTCATTAAAAAAAACAATTATTCTCCACATTCATAGCAAATCTCTGCGCTAGATTGATCTTTACCAAATCGAGAATAACCGATAATGTCAATTTGTAGCTTGCAAACCCAAACTGCAATTCAAAACTTGAGCATAGTTTTCCCCCAAAACGACAATTGAGTTACTCAAAGTCATCTGGCAATCCTTAATGCAATTTTGAGTACAAGCGGGCAATTGCTACAAAAAATGCGAAAAATGACGTCTTCGCTCACTCAGTATTTTGAACATCGAACATTATCCAGTTAACCAAATCAGTTCCTCGTTGTTACATCTGACGTTTTGACATTAATTTTATGAGAACTAACATTAATCAGTTGAATTTATGGCAAGGTGAGATCCAGTGAAAAGCAATGATTTTTTTCAGTAGGGAAAGGGGTAAACATTTTTAGAGGTATTTTTTGTATAAGCGAACAAGAAATTTGGTTCTTTTATTCTGAAAGATCTCTTTTGCACAAATATCATGAAAAAAAAAATTTCATGAGGGTTTACTCAATTCATACTACAAATTTTAACATTTAGTTTTTTTGCTCCAAAGTTGAGCTACAATACAGCAGTCGGCATTACCAGCATGTTTAAGCATGCTTGAGCGCATAATCTATTTCCTTGATATGTTGTGATAATATTAAATCAAATCTGAAGGGCTTCTGAGGAATAGTCATAGAGGATTTATCTTGGTTTGAAACATTAAAATTGTGATGTCAACACAAATTTTCCTCCTCTAAATCTGCAGAAATACTAACAAAACTCTTATTAGCCGACAATATGATTTCTTGAGGCCACGACAACTACTAAAAGGTTCCGATTAATCCAAAATAACCTCTTTTAACTTGTTTGTCATTGTGGTTAATTTTAAGCATTCACACAACTATGATGAAAGGCAATTTTCCCAAACAAAAGTTTGTCTCAATTTCTCTTCCTCTTTTTTTTACCGAGATGGCAATAAATTTGTTTGCAAAAAAATTAAAATTTTTCAAAAAGAATAAAATAAAATAAAGTTGGAAAAGTAAAAAATAATTTAAATCGAAACACTTAAGTTAAGTTTCTTAGGTTTTAAAACAACTCAGGCGATAAAACTCCCAACAGCTGAACTTTCTATAAGAATATCTATCCCAAATTTATTTAATTCACGACTGCTTTCTGAACTCTTGCATTAGAAAATGTCAGATTTGCGAACGTTTTTCAACCAGGTTTTGCTAGTTAAATCGATAAACTATTGATTCAAACATTTTGATTGTTATTTTTTCTGTTAGAAGTATAATCATGATACCAATAGAACACCAATGTATCGTTTGAAAGATTTTGTAAGAATTGCTCTCTTCTCAAGGACAAGGAAAACTTTACATCCCTTAGATCGTTCCAGCAGTTTCAAATCTGTCTGACTATTACGCTTTTGCGGTCAACTGCTGTGAATTTTTATAAACACCACTATGCCGTTGCATTACTTGATATTCAATTAGCCTTAATACCTAATTTTTCTGGTTTAATGTTAAACAAATTAGTTTTTTGCAGAATAACAAAATAATTTCATCAATGTTGGGCGTGAACTTTGGTCAAACACTTATGTTATAAATTAAAATTAGGAAATCAGCTTCTGACAAATTGTAAAAGATGACTTCAAATGATTGCCAATCAACTTTAAAGTTTCTAGTAAACCTTTTCTGAAGGATAGCGAGTTTGAACCAACTAAGATTTCGTAAATGCGATGCAAGTTAATAAATAAAATTCTCTTTCTCAATTGGCTTCAAAAATGACCATTTTAAAAAATGCTAAGCCCCGTTAAAGCCAGAAGGCGAAATTGACTCTATTACTTGTAAAAGTTTTGTTTACTTCGAGGCTTTGTTCCTCAGAAAGAAAAATTGGAATTTACTTCTCTTTCCAACAAGTCAAAGTTAGTTAAGTCGTGCAATCACTAATTTCATTCACAGAAGCAAGTCTTAGTTACAATTTAAGTATAACAAAGTTAACGACGTTCAACTGATTTTTGATAGGTTTTCGAGCTCTTTTTATGCTGCCAATAACGTGGTTTTTCATGTCGAATTGGATCACTGGTTGGCTGTAGATGAGGATGTCAACAAAATGCAAACAATTTTCTCACAAGACAACTCTAACGCTTTAACTTTGATGTCATAGTAAGTTTTTTATCCATATAGAAGTTTCGCTCAATATTGTGTATCAACAGGAATCGATTCGCAATTAATCGTAAAGAATCTGATGCTTTTTTCTGAAGAATTATTCAAGTCGTTGTTACTCTAATTTCCTTGCTTGATTTGGCATTCAGTTCGTTGGGCTATTCATTTAGGAAGCTCGGCCTTAGCAATATTAGCGTAATAGAAGCGTAAAACGTTGTGAACTTTTGAAATTTTTCACCGTTCTTTGTTTGCGAAAAAACAGGAGATAAATGTCTATTGAAGGCATGATTCTGTTATTGTTTGTTGTTTTTGTTTAGAAGAGTACAACTGAACACTCGGAGTTTCTTTCCACTTTGGAGACACTTAAGACAGTCCCCATTGATCACCATCTTATACACCTCAGAGTAAGTGATACATCGAAGTCCTATTTCAATCCCTCAAGAAAATATGCCACCTGTTTAAACAACCTCAAGGTTGATTAAATTTTATTTTTTTTTGTTATCATTTCGTTCTTTTACTAACCTTTTCAGGACAAAGCGTGGCCGGAGGTGATAGCGGACGTGAATCCTCGTGCCGCGAGGAGCAGTTCGAACAACAGTGTCACAGAGGACGAGAGGAAGAGGAGGGATGTCGTCTGGGAATTGTTCACTGCAGAACTCAACTACCTCGTGGACCATCTACTTGTCATGTCTAATGTCAGTCTCACTTCTTGCGTTATAAACATTCTTAGTAAATATACTAAGATCATTTATGGTTTCAAATAAGACATGTAAATTTCTTACTTGGATCTTGTCTTGTTTAATTGCTCTCGAACAAAGTTTGAAGCAATTATATTAGTTATGTGGCCTCCTTTATGCGAGTTTTTTCTTGCAAGATTTTTTGTCTGGCCCATTTGACTTTTTCTGCTCGAGAAAGGAACAAGCAGGTAGCGCTCGCAGGGCATTAAGTTCTCTTAGAGCCCTAAGCTATACTATACCTTTACTTTTTTCTAAGAATGCTATTCCCCAAAACTGTTCTGGGAAGACAATTTCATGGTGTGAAGGGCGGTTCTTCATCCTAAAAGTTTGACCCCCCCCCCCCCCCCCCCAAGTTACCCCTGCATTACCCCCCCCCCCTCCCCACCAACAACTCCCATTGTACATCTTCCTCCACCTGTCGATTTAATCCCCCTCTCATCTAGCCTTGTCAACCCTAGAGCATTCTTTAATTTCTCACGTGACATTTTTGCGCTCGTCTTCCTCTATAGCATTTTCCAATGATCTCAATTGCTCTCATTCTGAAAAGAACTGCGTTGCCATATTAAGGCAATAGGAACCAACAGGTCTGAGAGCCAAGTAGTTAATGCTTCTTTCGAAAACTCTGGAGGCAGGCGTGCGAACCACTCCCTAGGTGGAAGTTTTTTGGACCCAGAGAAATTTTTTTTTATTACTAAGTTAATTTGAATTAAACTGTCCCGCATGTCGTTGGAGAGCAATTTGTTGACGTTGTTCGGTTTATTTTTTCATATATGATCGATATGTTTCAAATATGATATTTGCATGATTATTAAGAACAATATATGATATATGTATTGTTGCTAAGTTTCCAATATCGAATTGCTGTTTTTCAAATCTTGTTCTTTAGAATTGGTTTTTTGGTTGCAGCACCAATAGAACTATTTGTAGCGCTCATAAAAGACCAACGTCATCAGAGATAAGAGTAAGGATAAAAACTGTGTAATGTTGAGCACATGAATAAGTATAGTTCCCAAGAATCATCCCGATTTGCGATTAAAGGTTCATGGATCAGAAATTCAAAGAAAAATGATTAAAGGCTCAGAAGTTAAGACAAATTATTTGTTAAGGTTGGTATACTCTGCTTTCAAACGTATAGAATCTTGGTTATTTTTGTTTTAGAATCTCAAAAATTATCGTTTTGTTCAGTTTGCCAGCAGATGTTATTCTTAACAATTTTATTTTTTGTGTTTGGGTATCAAAACACAAATAATTTAAATATGTTTTTCTCAGTTTGTCCTTTTAAGATTAACGATGGACATAATTGTTAAAATTTGTTGAGTTGGGCGAACAGGATAAAAAAGAAAAATGAAGAGAAACATAGTTTTTGCAATTCAACAAGCTAAGGAAAAAAAACTCAGGAAAGGAAGTTCCCACAACCCTCTGAAAAAGTTCCCTCAAAGAAGTACAATCGATATTGCTGGGATCAAAACGCGGTGTTTTGTGTTTGACTACGTTATAATCAAAAATAAGAACTGGAACATACCGCAGTTTGCTTGAGTTTTATAACCAACCATGCCAAATATTTCATACTTATCAAATATAACCAATGATACAGAGATAACAAAAATTTTTGAAGCTTTCTGATGTTTAAAACTGAACATGCAAACATTATTGCCCAATCTTCTGAGCCATGTAAAGAAAATGTCTTTGCATGGCTCAGCGGAATACAGGATTATTTAGCAATTTAGCAGGTCAATGGATTTTTTAGGAGCAAAATCTATATTGGTATGGGGAACAGGTTGTTTACAAAAGTTATTCTAATGGTTTCAGGTGTTCCTGGAACCCTTAAAAGAGGCGCAATGCGAGGGATTCCTCCTAAATATGGAACCAGTCAAAATATTTGCAAACCTCGAAGACTTGTGCAAGGTAACATCATACATTCTCTAAAAGACATTTTTTTCTTATTTTTATAATGTTCATTTTTTTGTTTTTTATAATTAAAATTTCTTATCAAGATAAGATAATTTTTTTAAATTATTACACCAAGTTTATTACTGTATAGATAATGAACCAACAGCATTTTCGCAAAAAAGCTACCATACTGTCTAAAACCCAGATAGATGAGCGAAAGTTGGCTTCTAATATTTCAGCGAAAAAAGCAATCTACCGTTTTACAACTTATTAAACTCGTCTAGACATACTGGCTGAATAAATTTGTTTGGAAACAGCAGCACATACATTCTATACAATTACTGTTGCTTTCAATGCTACATTGTTTTTGTGTATCAGTGTGACGTCAGAGTATTATGCAATAGGTGACGTCAGTGTTCTGCTCAGAGATGCATCACTACATCTTCAGAGCCCCTCCTATCTTCGGCAGTGCATACGGCATATCCAAGGTCTTCCATAAGGTAAATATACAACCCCCCCCCCACACACACACACACACACACACACACACACACACACACACACACACACACACACACACACACACACACACACACACACACACACTTACACACACCTCATCAACTAAGACGAGGACATTACAGTGCCAGATTAACGGAGCTTAACTGTTCGCATGACTAAGAATCGATGAGACGGATTAAGTTCAATTTTAGCAGCCAAAATTTCCCCATTCAATATAACTCAATCTACTCCGCAGTCGATATAACTTTTGTAGGTAACAATTGGAAAAAATGGAAAACCGCTGAAAAAAACTCACAAAACACAACGAAGACAATGGTTATGAAATTAATACGAAACGAAACACGGAAAGTACGTAACGTGCAACACAAGACAGGCAAATTAGTCTAAATTTCTGCAAATTTGCTGTTGTTGTCTCTGCAAGCAATCTGAACCGATTAAAACTGTATAGTAGCGACCAGAAAAGTAAGGATATAATAACTCAGCTTGTGGTATATCAAGCTAACAAAGTAGCTATTTTCTCGGGTCGAGGTGTCAAGGCTGAAAATCGCTAAAAAAATGTAAAAATTACGGTGAATACGGTGTGATGTAAGAATTGCGATTTTTAGCTTTGAACGCGGTGAAAAAAACGAACTCACCGCTAAACAGCGCATATCTTACAAAAATTCACTGCTAATGTAGCAGAAATTTGGTGTACCGGTCGCACATCTGGTTATAGTAGGTTCGAGGTTTCTAAGCACTAATAAACACAAAAATTAGAAAACCAAGTTTTTCTTTGTTTTTTAAAAAATAGCGGCCAATCCAACTAAATAACATGCAATCAATATTAGGCGATGCTACAAAAGATCTTATCAAATTGTTGATTTTCAAAAATACTCAGTAGCACTTCAAAACAGGCGATAAGCCTTAAGAGGCCATGGGGATTGATGCTCCTCGAAATGGACTGATGAAATTTTTAATGTAATTTGTACCTGAGTACTAACCGAAAACGAATTGATTATTTTTATTATTTTTGTTATTATTATTATTATTATTATTATTATTATTATTATTATTATTATTAATTTTATTAATACTATTAATATTATTTTGGTTATTATTATTATTATTATGATTATTATTATTATTATTATTATTATTATTATTATTATTATTATTATTATTATTATTATTATTATTATTATTATTATTATTATTATTATTATTATTATAATTATTATTATTATTAATATTAATTCATTATAATGAATTAATAATAATAATAATAATAATAATAATAATAAAAATAATGATAATAATATTAATAATTATTATTGTTATTATAAAAGTTATAATAATAATATTAATAATAATTATAAAAATAAAAGTAATAATATTAATAATAATAATAATGATAATAATAATAATAACAACAACAATAATAATAATAATAATAATAATAATAATAATAATAATAATAATAATAATAATAATAATAATAATAATAATAATAATAATAATAATAATAATAATAATAATAATAATAATAATAATAATAATAATAATAATAATAATAATAATAATAATAATAATAATAATAATAATAATAATAATAATAATAATAATAATAATAATAATAATAATAATAATAATAATAATAATAATAATAATAATAATAATAATAATAATAATAATAATAATAATAATAATAATAATAATAATAATAATAATAATATTAAAAGTAATAAGACTCAAGTGCGCTCGAAACGTCCCCTGATCAGACCCAACCGAGACCATTGTCCAGGCTAAAAAGAATATGATCAGACCTTCCAGACCGAATTGACCTCTGATCAGACCGAACCCAGACCATGGTCCAGAATAAAAAAACTTTGATCGGATCGTTCAGACCGAATTGACCTCTGATCAGACCGAAATCAGACCATGTTCCAGACTATTGTGTGCTCGAACCGCTTTGCAGACCCTGTAATTTCGGTCTGGGAGCACAGGGGTGTGCGCTCGATTGGGTCTGATCATAGCTCAATTTGGGTCTGGACCAAAAGCTGGGTAGCAGTAAATGGAAATAGCTACTACCACCGTTGAGTTGTTGCGAAGTAGCCAATTTGGCAAGTATTATATGATTTCTTTTTTGCAGTTCGAGCATCAGATTTGTCCCTCGTACCAGAGATACTGCATGAACTACTCGAACGCACTGTCCTACATGGAACACCAGCTGAGGGGAAACACTCCCTGGGAAATGTTCGTCAGACACTGCGAGAGGGATGCAAGGTTTGAAAATTAGACTTTCGACAAACAAAAACGAGAAACTTTTTCTTTTAATCATTAATAGCCGCTCCATCTTCTCAATCGGCTATTATAGCGAGCCTACTTTTTTTGACTCGAAGAGCAGTATTGGTGGACCGTCTTGTGATCGGTAATTTTGTTGAAGTGTATTCAAAAAAGGAAGTGAAATGCGTGAAAACAAAGGTTTTAGGTTAAATTTTTGACGAGCAGAGAGAAAAGAGGGTGGTTATCCGTTCAAGCCGCGTTTTTGAGAGAGAGCAAGATACGTCTGAAAAAACTTTCGCTAAACGGGCGAAATTTTCCGATCACATGCTTTTTTTCGAAGCTTTCATTTAGTTTTCACTTTATTTTTTGGGTAACGTGATTTTACGTTTGTGAGCATTTTTGACTGTCATAATCAAATATTAGATTGTTATTTGCGCAATCTTCAGCTATTTTGTCATATCGACGTTTTAGTAGGTTTTGTTTAGCTGTTTTTTAGTGGTTTTCATGTTTTCAGTGTCTGGAGTTAATTTTTTGGTTAGAAATAATTTCAATGTTGGTTTTCGTGGCCTTTTGATTTTGTTAATATTAATTTAAGGTGTTTATGCCAAAGTTTGTTGATTATCTTTCAGAATTATTTTTTCTGATTCAATTGTTTAATTGGGGTTGCTTGTTTTGATATCGCTATTAAGTGAAAAAAATTGAGGATTTGATAGCATTTATTTTATAAATAGGTAAACGAATCTTCAGTTTGTCTTCGTGCTCATGTTTTGATTGTTTTTCACTGCATTTGAGTGTCGTATAGGTGCTCAATGAATCAACTGGAATTTTTTCTCAAGGTGTGTTGAGAATATTTTTCGCGACTTTGCAAATTTTCGAAAGTGTTTTGCATTAAAATTAACAGATTTTATAGGTTATATCCTCTAATTGATTATTTGCCTGGCTTTTCTCCAGTTCTGTGTGGTCATTTATTGGTGGTCATTTTCCATATTTTGATAGTCATTTGTTGTGCCCAATCAAATAATATCAAAAATCAAAATCTATAATAAACTGCGTTTGGAGTCGCAACTACCAAAAGCATTTCCATGAAAATATTTCTATAATGGATTTTCTCCTTAATAATGTTTTTTCTACGTTTGTTGTTTCAAACTGAATGATATAACAAATTTTTCCTTTAGAAGTTGGCTTGGGTGAAAGTTTAAGTTCACCTCAAGTCATTTCCGGGCTATAGTTTTTACTTCATCGATCAAAAATTTGTTTAGTTTTACCCTAGTTCAATATTTGTTCAAAATAGCACACCCTTTGAAATATTTTCTGTATCACAAACAATAGTTTTCGTTTTTGTTCCTTTGATTAAAATCGGGGTTGTTGGAACCAATGTTGGCTATTTTCCGGCAGTTTACCCGGTATACTTTCAACTGATGTTTAAGAAATTAAATTTCAATTTCTGACTTCTATATTTGGGTTTTATGGAACGTAAAAACGTGGATTTGAACTTTTCGTAATATGTAAAACAAGCCATGATTTCACGTTTGTCCGAAGATATGCAAGAAAACTCTTTTTTAGATATCTAACATTTTGTGAAACTGTCAGTATGCTCGATCAAAAGTGATCTCTGCCGAAATCTATAGCCCTTCAACTTTATTATAGATTACTTAATTACAAATTTACTTGATCTTCAATTAGCACACTCCATTCAATAAATAGACAAAAATGCAACTGCAACAGGTGCAAGAGGTTGAAACTGACGGATCTACTGGTGGCGCCAATGCAGCACTTGACCAAATATCCTCTACTTCTTAAAACAATCAGAAAGAAGACTTTCGACCACAGAGAGAGGAAACTGTTACAAGACGCCATCTCCAATGTCGAAGCTGCAATAAGTTAGTTCAGTTTTGGTCAGATGTCAGTCGAAGCAAAAAATAAGCTTTATGATCGGAGAACAATTAAACTTTTCTCTGCGTTATTTAAAAAAATAGAAAAATAACGAGTTTTTGAACCGCGGATTTTCCTTCTATTGGTGGAGCAAAAAGGTAAGCTCTTTTTCAGTTATGAATATTGTGATTGAGTTAACTGGATGAAAACCATAAAATATGTGACTAACTAACTAAAAGTTTGAAAAATTCAGCATCTTTTTAGCATCGCTAACTGCATGGTTGTCACAATTTAAAGATTGTTAGTGTTGATGTTACTGATAACCTCAGGGCTCCTACACAATTAACTTAACTTAATATTAGGGTAAATTTACATCTGCAGTTAAGGTAAATAACTCAAGTAAGACTAGACAAAAACGAAGTTTTTAATCCTAACCGCTAAGATGAAGAATCAAGATTATTTTAAGGTAAGTTGATATTAAATAACAATTTTCGATAAAGTAGTGAGGCCCTAATTTTTATAGTAAAGTTGACTTAAGTTAAGGTAAATTAAGGAAAGGCAAACTTACTCAACAGTTGATGTAAGTTATTTTTTTAAAAAATTATCTTAACTTTATTTGGTGTATAATTATTTAGACATGGTGCTGAGTCATTTATCAAGTTTGAAGCATTGGGAGATGTTACCCAGTGAAACGAAACTTGATACATCTTGCCATGTCATACAAGATCTTGAAAACTCTTGCAAAACTTGAAACCTCTTGCCAAGACCATGATAGCAAAAATTTCTTGAAACACCTTGATAACATCTTATCAATACTTGACGTCAGATTTTATTTCAGAACTGTTCTCAGTATGCCTGATGTTCTATATTATGCTACAAAACAGATGTATAAGTAGTTGAAAGCAGTTTGTTTAGTTGTTTATTTTGTGTTTGCAGAGAGCGTGGAAGGCCAGGTGAAGTGGCTGAAGAATTTTGAACGTCTGCAGGAGCTGTCCAAACAGATCCAGTGGTTCTCAGTACTCGAACAGGAACCAAGGCCACACTTGCCAGAGGTAGGCAACAGTTTGAAAAAACGACAAATTAAGATCAGAATAACGGTCACACTGTCATAGTGATAAGTCAATGATAAAACAAAAACCGGCTCTGAAATAGAAAATTTTAAATCAGACTATTGTGGCGCTAAAGAGGAGCTAAATTCTTTTTTTAGTATTTTTTAGAAAATTTTGCTGAGCATGATCTTCCCATAAGTCGAGGCCTAATTTATTATGAATTATTCACATGATAACTCACCTTCATTGTTCTGACCCCTCATTAGGTTTTTTTTTGTTTAGACAATTTTGATCGATCGATATATTTATCGTAGCGAGTTGAGACTGGTATTATTAGAAAGCTCGTCCAGCGTAGAAAATTGGCTTTAAAAGATTTTTTCGTTTTCGTGGGAGTTTTTACAGGGAGTTATCGAGGTTTAAACTTCTGAGAAAAGTAAATTGAATTCCCTTGTTTTTTTCACATTTTCCGGAATTTTTGCCTAAAATTTCGTCAATTTTGCTAAAATTAGTTAAAATTTTGAAGAATAGTGTTGTTGATGTTATTTTAAAAGACAGAAAACATTGTCGACTATTTTTATTTAAACCTTTGGTCAAAAATTCTGGCTAAATATTTCAAAATAGGCCTTTTTCATTCGAAACAGCACAAAATAAGCTTCTTTAGTCCACTTTGATTATTTTTGGCGGAAGTACACACCTATACACCACTAACACAACCTTTGTGGACTTAAAGGATGTCTATTCCTACTTCAACTTCCGTTGAGAGTGCTCTGTAATTAAAACTTTGCTGTTTTCTGCTAACTTCAATCGTTGATTATCAAAAACGAAGCATTTATTTTTAACTGTCCATATATCTATATCTATAACAATCGAACAAATAAGTGTTCCTAGTGGTCAATCAGCATTATCAGGGCTAGTTTTGGCCAATCTTTGAATGTTCTAATTTCAAAAAGAATTCGGATTGTAATCAGTCGTTCCTTTTTTTGAAAAATCAATCTTTTTTTTAATTAAAGAACAAAACATTTAAAATCAGAGCTGAGTAGTGATAGATCGAATTGGTTTCCTAAGCAGCACCAAAATAATGCATATAGATTTGACTCATAAAGATGTAATTATGACCATAATTGTTAGATTTTTTAATAAATAATTGTTTTGCCTTTGTTTTTTCTTAATTGGGTCAACTTGTAGCTTAGTGCAAGGGAAAAAAGACAGATTTATAATCTATGATCTGTTGCGATTTGATGCATTAAGTAATGATTTTTTGGCTTTGATACTACTAACTTTATATATTTATTTTTATTTAGGTCTTTGCTCATTTTTGAAGTTTTCTTGTTTTGTCAAGTTGTCAAATTCTTGACATTTCACTTATCACAATATTGGCATTTAAAATAAGGTCAAATTGAACGGATCAATATCTTTAAAGATATAGATTATGGTTTTAAGGTCTTCGACTCTACTTTATTGAAGAATTTGACTGAATTTTTTAATTTTATTATTACTTGTTTTTTTTTAATTTGTCGTTTTAGTCTATGAAATTTCCTGTATAATGACAGGTTTCATTGGGTTTTCACGGAAGTCAAAATGATCCGCAATTTTGGTTTAAGTAGATAGCTGCTGGCTTTCATGACTCTAAACATAATTGTTTTTAAAAACAAAAAAAAACACATTTCAAGTTCGCAATTTTGTTCTTTTTATTTGTTACCTAGTCTTGTTAATTACAGGTCGAATTGGACACTATTTGTGTCAAGAAAAGGCGTCAAAAGGAATTGGTGTCACAAAATCTACTCTTTTAAATGGTTTCGTTATGACTTTACTGGCTTCGAGACGCGTTCTTCAAAAAAATTAATTTTTGATTTCTGTCTTATTTGACATTTTTCTCTAGTCCTAAGACATATTATGGTTAATTACAAGCCTTAAAAGCTTTCTTTGGCCGAATAAACAAACCTGTTTATTTATTTCATATTGTAATTAAGGGCTTTTATGACTTTGGAATTCATTTTTTTCAAAAAAAAAACAAAAGTATTAATCAATTTTGCACTTTTTTCTCTTTTGTCTGCTTGTTACCTAGTCTCGTTAATGAGAGGTCAAACACTACTTTTGAGGTGTGAGGAGAAGGCAGAATTTAACATATTTTGAGGACCAAATTATGGCTTTACGCCTTCGACAACGTTTTCTGGAAACTTTTAATTGAGTTTTTGTTAGTTGTCTTTTTGTTGTTCCTTTTTAACCGCATAAAAAATTGAATAAGGAGAGTTTTTAATGGCCTTCTAAAGAAACAGTGGTCATCGTAAACCCTATGGAATTTGTTGGTTGATTTTAATGGTTTTCAATACTTTGAAAATAGTTGCTTTAAAAAAGGTAAGCTAATTTATTAATCTTAATATTTTTGTTCTTTTTTTCGCTAATTGTTACCAAGCCCTATTATGGACTCGTCCCACACCTTTTCTGGTGAATTGCAATTTATTTTGGTTTAGTTTCAGTTTTATCTGACGTCGTGTTGACTTCGTTATTAAGTTTTGTTTTTTAAAACGGACATTAGATATTTGATGTAATTATTGTTTGTTGTTGTTGTTTGATTTTCTAATATTAGCATATCTCATCAATCTAGTGCATCATTTTTTACACCACTGACTTGGTTGCTTTGGAGGCTACCTTTCCGTTCATACACTTTTTTTGAAAAACACTTGAATTTTTGGGTTTTTCTCTCTGTTCCTCATTTGGTAGACAATTATGCCAAAATTGTGGATGAGCGGGTGTGAACCTTATGTGCGCTCGCACATTACCGAACCCCCTTGTTAGCATATATTAAAGGCATAATGACACATGAATATTTGCAGAATACTAAATGAGGTCGCAAAACAGTTTAACTGATAGATATTGATATCGATTTGAGTTTATTGATATGAATGGATCAGTTGCTTCCCAAGTTGAGGTCCTCGTTCAAAATTGCTTTTGAAAATACCCATCAATGCGTGTTTTGCTTGTGAAACAAGCAACGTTCAAGTTATGAAAAGAATCAGAGAGACCAAAAAAGTTCATGATCCAGATTTTGCTCCGTTCGTGTTTTAAAAAAGACCAATCTTTAAACTAATCCCATGATTTAAAATCATCCCAAGAAGCCCAATTGCAGAAAAGAACTAAAGAGTTATATTATCTTATGTTATGCAATGTAATATTTTCGTGACAAGGCTTGGTTCTGAAAGAAATATGTGAGACATCTTAATATAGAAAAATTGAATAATACAATCTAATTTCTGTTGTCAAATTTCATTCGCTGAGACAGAATACGAGTCGATCCAGCGCTTTCAAAATCGATCCATTGCTATGAAAAAAGTATAATACATTTTTGTTATGCTGTGTCGTCTTTTCGTAACAACGACAAACTGAAAGTCCGGAATATTGAAAATGGATATCTTTAAAAACATTTATCTTTCAGTCTCTCAGACAGAGAATACGGGAGGGATCGATGGAGAGAATAATTGCCAGTCCTCTTCGCAACCTCCGCTACGAAGGTCAACTCTCTATGCTTGGTACGTATGATCAAACAAAAACTTATCACGCAACATGAAGCTCTGAGTTACAATAGTTCAAGCGTACAGTAAGTGCATTTTTACCTGTGTCTTCACTATTTACGAAACGATGTCTTGTCAATGTCTTCGGTTTGCTATGAAACTTGGCTTTCGTAGTAAATGAACATTGCATAAGATCTTGCGGAACGTTATGAGATTTACTTTGATCTTGTATACAATTGTATAAATTTTGTAAAGGTTTAAGTCAGTGATTTTTTCTAAATATGCTCAGCTGCTAAGGTTATTTCTGCTACTGATGTGCGTAATTTGCGTAAAGTTTCGGAGAAAAGTCTTGTTTCAATCAGAGTTATTTTATTTTTAATTGCTCTCGAACAAATAAATTTCGGGGAAAATTATTTTAAAATGTGTATATTTTTTATGCAAAATTTTTGCTCGATCATTTTTTCGCTTTTATTCTAGAACCTTTTTTAACTTCTCAAGTGACCTTTTCACGTTTCCCGTCTTCATTTTGAGTGATGTCAATTGCTTGCATTGTTTGTTGCTATTTTAAACGAATGTGAGCGGTTGAGAATCAAAACCGCTGTCACTCTGTTTTTAGGAATCCATACTGCTACCTAAGAGTTCGCGGGTTCGAACTCCTATGAGTTCGAAGTTTTTGTTCCCATAAAACAATTTCTAAGCTACACCCCGTCTGAATTCAATTGCCCCCCCCCCACACCTGCAGACCAGATCTTACAAGATCAGATCTGATAAGGGAAGTATTTTAAGATCTCATATGCAGGAGCGTATCTCATAAGACTAAACGAAATATTGTCTTATGAGATTTTGATAGACTAATTCTTTAAAACATACTATAATATAAGATAAATACTTTCCGTTTATTTAAACCCTCAAGAAAGGCCATTTTTGTTGTGTGATGAATGTTTTGGCTGTAGACTTGATTGTTAAAAATCGCCCCGCCTGTTGAGCGTGAAAACTGTTTTAGCTTAGTTGTTATGAATTCATACTGCTATTTGTCAGGTCGCAGATTCGAACTCCTAAGAGGTCGGAGTTTTGCGCCCATAAAAAATTCTAAGCTACACCCCGTTTACTTTCAATTGCCACGCTTGTCGTCCCGGAGCGGTTCATCCGACCTTAGTTTACGAATTAATTTTAAAAACATGATTCAATCATTCAGTCAATTCTCAATTTGTGTTATAGTTTAAAATTCACACAATTTTTTGTTTGAAACTATATTAAGTAAATTTAACAGCAGAATATGGTTAAATTTAAATAGGTTGCTACGTGCTTTAAACGATCAAGTCTACTAAAAAAGTATGCATCACACAGCAAATTTTTCGAGATTTGTAATAAACATAGAGTATTTTTATTGTTATTTTACAGAACTATTCTTACAAGATCTTAAAATACAAAAGTTTGTTTAGCCTTATGACATGCGCTCTAACATATGAGATCTTTTAAGATTGTGTTTATCTGATCTGATTTCTTAAGATGTTCTCCAAAGTAAGATGAAGATGTCTGATCATGTAAGATCTTTCAAAAAATAAAATATCAACAAAATATAAGAATTTTTTAGGCTCTTTTAGTTTTACACAATTTAATGGCTAGGGTTTCAAGATCATGTAATTAAACTTCATTTTTGCCAACAATATTATTTTTTCTACCCTATGGCAAAGTATATCGAGCTTCATTTTGGTGACTGAGTAGTTGATCAATATCCGCGCCGTCATCTACACGTCAGTATATAAGAGTCAATGACAATTGATATTACGCTGGTATATAACTGCATGCTTACTTAGACCAAATTTTTACACTTTGAGAAAAACAGTCAGTTTTTGCTTTTACCTTTTCTGTTTCAACCTCAACGGACATCAATGGGCCAATACCTGCTACTTTCTGGCAATTTGCCGGGCAGGTTTTTGAAACTCTTTTTTTTTGAATTTCATTTCTGATGATGTTTTCAGAGAACACGAAGCACATTCCAGCCTACCTCTTCTTATTCGATGACATGCTACTCGTCACCAAACTGCGCAAAGTTAAAAAGGTGCGTCTAGTTTTATTTCCTTGATTTATGACCACCAAAATCATCAATCCATTGTAATTATTTGTCAAAATAGACATATCAAAACATATGGACATTGATACATGAACGCAAACTCAGTTTTTAGAGTTACAACACAAAAACAAGATTGAAAAAAAAATTCAATAGTTTCTCAGTTTTTTATGGTTTTGAGATATGAATTAGAGAGACATTTGTGTCGCAAAATTGCCATACTGGTCGCAAAACCTAAGCATTTAGCACACTTGATCATAATGTTCACTGATATAGACACAATTGACTGAAGTCGCTGATACAAATCGCGCCTAAAAAATGCCCAAGTTTGTTTCCAGGGTAGCTACAGTGAGGATGATCCCTCCAACCCGTCTGCCTCTGGCTCTGCACCCTTTCACCGCCGGTCTATTGGGGGCAAATACGCCAGCAGGGGCTACACGGAACAGCCGCTATTCGTTGTCATCAAACAACCAATACCACTCGACAGATTAGAGGTCATTTTTTTCTGCTTTAAAAGAATGTTAAACTTTTCAATCAGCTCTTTGTGTTGACTTCATTTTTCTTTTGCTTCAAACTTGAGCGTTAAATCATCCTATTTTTGTGTAATAGAATTCTCTTTTAACCTGTATTAAAATAAATTTTTCGTGTACATTAGGGAGTCTAAGCAGTCGCAACTACTGTGAAAATTAACCAAGACTGGATTCGAACGTGATTAAATTTCTTTCTCTCTCGCTTAGAGATGTTTGACTTCTTCTGATGGCGTAATTTAAAATTGTGTATACAAACATAGCTTATTTTCCCCCATTTTTTGCTTTTTTGATTCTGTTAAGTAGGAGGTCCATAGTATTCACAGAATGTAACAATAGGCTGACCATGAAAGACGAAAAATCAATTTTTTTCACTGTTCAGAATAAATTCAGACATTTGGTTTTACTATGATTTTTATTCTGAACAGGGTAGAAAGTGACATGATCATAATCTGTTCATAGTAAAGTTTCAGACTGAGAAATACTATGATTCAGCGCAGATTTAAAAGGTCTCTATGATCCGGTTAGCTGTAAATTTGTTTTGACAGGTACACCCTGTGGACAAGCAGGCGGCTTCTAACAGTGGTTTGAAGAATGCATTTGTGCTAGTACACATTAGCCGATTCCAGCAGATTATTGCCCTCTGCCTCCTACAAGCTAAAGACGAATCACTCAAGGTACCACAACGTATAACACATTGTCATGCTCACACTTTTTCTTAGCTCATCTACAGTTTTCGAATAATTATAGCAATTCAGCTAATTTCCTCCTATATCTTTCCGGAATAGTGAAAAAGTTCTACCCGCTTTCCTAAAACCCCCTCCTCTACCCCTCTCGGCAAGAAATCAAGAGTTACTGTTGCAGAATCTTGCGAGATTATACCTTATTACAGGAATCTTGAAAAGTTAACTATTGTTTTTGGCTTTGGGGATTTGAATCAGTTGTTAAAAGGTACCACAACACCAAAAATGGGTCCTCTGAAAACTTTCAAGTTAACCTGAGTTCAACTTAATTAAATCTGAACTAAACTAATTTACTACTTTGAGAATCTCTTTTATTTCATGAATCTCTTTTAAATGACTTTTATTTCAAGGTCAACCCGGATCTTTTCCATTTGTGCTTCCCCAGAACGTTATTCACCCCCCCCCCCCCCGTTACAGAGCACGTGTCATTACATATAGTAAATTATTATGTAAAAATATGACACGTAAGTAAGGAGGTACAAATATTAAGCTCCCACTAAGCTTGGGGGTATAAACGGACAAGATCCGCCAACTCAACCCTATTCTTTCAGTCTGCGTGGGTGAAACAACTAAAGGAAGCCAAGCTAAACTGGGAGGGTCTTCTGAACCAGAAACAGGCATATCAGCACAACCAGAACAACAGCAATCCAAGACAACAACAACTAATTTCAGCCGCCAGCGCCCAATCCTCCTCCGAGGACAACAACCCCATACCCGAACACGTTGCCCGACCACTTCCGCAACAGAAGATATCACATTGCATTACGTAACCCAGAGGTTCTGTTACGTAATACAAGATTGAGAATACATTGTGCAACAATTGTGTCATCTGTAGAAATTTAATGTCATCAGAGTGAGAATTGACGGCTTAGAATGAGATGCTGATGACGTAACTTTACTGCATGATCGGTTGTGATTGCATAATTACTCAATAGGTGTCAAATAATGCAATCGTGAGTTGCGTAATCCTGACGACATGCGTTTTCATTGAGTCAGTTTCAGAATCTGAGCGTGAAATTTTTTGCCCAAGTGTTCAATGATGCTACTTGATTTCTTCCGTTGATAATTGTTATGAACTGATAAAATTTCGTTAATTTGAATTCGTTAGTTTTGTTCTCGTTATTTGCTTTGTTTCGTGTTGGCAGCTGAATAATTATATTTATGCCCTGAAACGTCATATCAATAATTCCTATCTTTAATAATTGATGTTTTCTCAAGCTTTGTTTCGTAAAAAAGAGATCCCCTAAATACAGGTTGACTTTATTAAAAGACCACGCTGTAATTTCTCCTACATAAAAGAACAAAAGGGTTCCAGCAGATGGAAAACGACGGTCACCTTTGCCTGGGTGGTCTGATCAGAGATTATTTTGATCAGGACCGCAATCTGGACTGCATTATTCGTCACCTGCAAACAATGAATTTCACAAAAAAAAATTACCAACTGGCTCAAAAAGTGATATCTGCAACAAAAATTTTACTGTAATTGCGATTACCGGGACCAGTCTTTGAACATTACGAACTATCTAAGGGAATCTTCAGAAGGTCTCGAATATCTTTGGGAAGACATATACTCCAAAACTGTCACTTTTCCTCGAGACTTTTTTTCTTTGGCATCAGTTAGAGCAAGAGCACAGTTCTCCTCCGGTTTTCGAATAAGCGCAGTCTCAAATGAGGAGCTGAAAGAAACATCTGAAACTTCTACTTGAACTGCGTTCCAAGTAAACAAAAATGAATCGCTAGACCAGGAAGTATTGTCTGGAAAGTCTTCTGTGCTCGCATTAGGTAGAGAGATATTACCTCTTTAGCATACAAAGATCTTTTGTCGCTTGTTCGATCAGGAGACTCATCACAGAGACTCTCTCTCTCTCTCTCTCTCTCTCTCTCTCTCATTAAATCTTGACCTCATGACACCAGCAAAAAACAATTCATCATAGTTTTCGGCAATTAATTTTTCTGCAGGTGACAAAAAGTTTGCTTTCTTTTCAATTTTTTGTTTATACTCAAAATGAAATTTTTGCGAAACTTAGTCCACATGTTAATCTAGCGACATTCTTCATAGAAACACCTATCACACGTTCAGATCATGCCAACACTGATATATGTCTTACAGAACAAAAAATACGACATGTTGTGTTTTCTTGAAAACTCTCGACGATTTTTGATGTTCTTATTTAACTTTTTATGTTCTTCTTTGATGTTCTTCTTAAAAAGTTCTCCTTAAACTTTTTTTTTCAAAAAACACTCGGAACATATTGTTTTGTATTAGAAAAGCTTTTCATAAACTACGTTGAAAAGTAATTTGACTCCTGAAAAAACTGTATACTCCAAAACCGCTACTTTTTCTTAGACTCTTGTCTTTGGCATCAGTAAAGGCAAACGCACAGTTTTCTTCGGTTTTTGGAATAAGAGCAGTGTCAAGTTAGGAGTTGAAAAAAGCATCTGAAACATCTGCTTGACCTCCGTTCCAAATAAACAATTATGACTCGCTAGAACAGGAAAAGCGGTGAATGGGGTGAAAAACTGTATTTTCTGCGCTAGAGCGAACTGTGAACATAGAGAATTCACTACAATCCACCGCTTTAATATGCAATTTCATCGCTATATTTTGCCTTGAAATTACATTCTTTAGCGGTGAAATGTTGTGTAAGTCAACGGCTGACTCTAGCAGTGAAATTACATAATTTCACTGCTATTACATAAATCGCAAATTTAAATACGAAACAAAATTAAGAATGAAGTGAACCTCTAATTAGCTCAGATTTTTTTGACAACGCATTCAAGGTTTCCGAGATCAACAAAAACAAATTACAGATTGAACACAAAAATAGACTCAAGAGGAAGGCGACAGAGTGAGAGAACCCGCGAGAGATGGAAGATTGCATTCACTGATTATCTCACATACTGTTGACAATTTTTTCTCAGAAGTGTTTATCAGAGTTTATCTAAATTCATCACCAAGTTAAGCGGCGAATTTATGTAATTCCAGCAACAAATTTTTCGGTGAAAATATGCCATTTCATACATACCAGGCGAAAATCTTTTTTCACCGCAATAACCGCCTGATGTATGTAATTTCACCCTACTCGCCGCTTATCTTACAAAGTTTTCTGCATTCAACGCTTATCTTACATAATCTTTGCGTTTAATGGCGGTGACACCTCGATCTGGAATTTATCATATCTCAAGTACAACCTTTGACTTGGATCCAAAAAATTATCTTCTTCATGATTTTCGGTAATCGATTTTTCTGCAGGTGAGAAAATATTGCTTTCTTCTCAACTTTTTTGTTCATTGTCAAAAATGACCTTTCTTGCAAAATTTAGTCCAGATTTCATTCAACCGGAATGCTTCATAGAATCACTTGAACTGAACACAGCAGTTTAGATTGAGATTTAATGTGCAGATCATGGCAACACTGGTATATATCTTGCGGAAAAAAATACGAAATTTCCACTTTTTTCACATAACATTTTGAAAA
Organism: Convolutriloba macropyga; assembly: GCF_964194025.1. Taxonomy (NCBI): domain Eukaryota; kingdom Metazoa; phylum Xenacoelomorpha; order Acoela; family Convolutidae; genus Convolutriloba; species Convolutriloba macropyga. The sequence continues at coordinate 2,057,326 of NC_134472.1, forward strand.
GACTGTTTCATATCGGTAAAACATTTTCATATCTAACGACATTGAAAACTAATTTGACTCCAAAAATTTCGTGTTCTTGTTAAGGTTGTTAACCTAAACACTTATAATGGGCCAACTTAATATGTTTCTTTAACAAATTAGACCTAAGGAAAGACAGCAGTGCTTCAAATGGCAAGAATCAGCCCATAAAGTTCTTCCGCAGATGGTTAACTACACGGGTGAGCTCCGCAGCATCACAATAACACAAATCAGGTTCTCGGAATTAGCTCTAAGACTCTGTTAAGAGAACAAAACTCAGCAAGCTTTGTTTGGAAAATCCAACTATTCGCTAGACCAATTTCTAAAATGGATAATTTCGGATAAATAATATTCAAAAAAATTATTCGAAAATTTTTTACTCGCGCCGTGTTTTTTCATAATTTATCCTACAGTCTGTTCAAAGTTAATGCAAGTCGTTCAATGGTCTTTTACATGTCTGTTTTTCATGGACAGTATGGTAGGCTCAATGGATTAGTTTTAGGGATGAGATGGGGCTCACAAATCACCTGTATATGTACCCATTAATAGTGCGTAAATGTCAATAAATAATAAAAATGATAGTATCATCATTTATTGTCGGTCTCGTAAGTGTTAACAAATACGGTTTGCTTCTACGGTTTTGCTAGATCTCATCCGCAGCAGATATCATAAAATATATGCTTTCGCACTTTTTTAGGAATTCGTTCACATTTTCGGTGGTGTCAAAATCATTCAATACATTCAATACATTTTTGCTAGCGGAAAAAACTTTTTCCACTAATAAAGGAGTTAATTTCTCAAAAAAAGGGAAAATCAAAACGATATTTTACAGTAGAGTTTAGAAATGTACAGATGAGGTCTGATTAATAGATCACGATGGTGAATTGGAGTTGGGGATGAAAAAAAAAACGCAAAATTCAGCTGTGTATATACCAATTACCAGTGCCAAAAGTCATGCTACAAAACTAATCCTAGCAACAAGATTTACGCTGTCTGTGGCAAGGTTTACCCGAAATGGTTTGCCTCTGCAAAATCAGTCGCAAAGGATACCAAAGAGCCGCAAAGATATACAAAAAGGTTTTGCCTTTTTAAAAGACAGGTTTTGCGGGAAGATTTTAAATTAAATAATCTCACTCTAATAATAACTATCTAGATTTATCAGTCTGAACCGATTATTGATTCTATGCACAGTTTCGTGTTAATTCATTGGTACAAATTCTGTGACTTGTATCAGTGTACTCCTGCCTGTTTAATCTGGTAAGTTAAAAATTGTTTCTAATAGTTATAACTAAGTTTTAAGACTAAAAATTGAATCGAAAGTCTAACAGAAAGTATGCAACTCTCATTAAAACTATTGGCTTATTTTTGAGACAATCGAGTTCTGGGCCTGATTTATGTATCTTGACCATATGAAAGCCACCGTTATTTGGGTATTGAATCAAAAATTTGAAGTATTTTTTCCATAAATGGCATACATGGAAAATTACGTGCTATAGCAATGCAATATTCAAGTATTCCATATGCCATTTACGGGTAAAACTTGAAAATTTAAAAGCTTTTCATATGGTCACGTTACATCAATCAGGCCCAAAACTCTATTTTTTCAAAAGTAAACCAATAGTTTTACTGAGTGTTGCATAGTTTATGTTGGAATTTTGATTTAAAATATAGTCTTAAAACTTAATTACATTTATTCGAAACTAAAGTTAACTTACCAGTTTAAACAGAGAGTAGCAAATTGATTCAAGTCACATAATTTATAAAAAATTATTTGTCAAGAAAATGCGCTTAGAATCAATATTCAGTTCAGACTGATGAATCTAGATCACATGACACTGAATGACTTTTTTCTCGGTTTCAACACTTAAACCAGGCTAAGCGTCCATAGAAAATTTTACATTCATGTTCATTTCTTAACTTTTTAATACAAAAACTAATAAACGGCTTCCGTAAAATCACACGAGACGCATATTTCAATAGAAAACATACTTATCGCACAAAGCTGCAAGATACTGTGAAAGTTACAGCTAATAGAATTTTCCGTGCTGTTGCAGAGAACAACTTTTAGCGTCATTTCAATTATTCTCATTTTGATTCAAGATGAAATGCAAAAGTAGTTTTCAATTAAATTTTCAATTAAATTTCAAAAAAAAAATGTCAATAGAGAATGTAAACTTGTGCAACGGGAAACTACTGAGCAACGAGAAATCAGTGCCACAATTTTTAAAAGTGGTGCAGCAAAAATGATATTTTTAAAACTTGGATAACCAGGTTGAGGTCCAGACCAAAATGGCTTCTGATCAGACCGTCCCAGACAAAAGCGACCTCTGATCAGACCAACCCAGACTGAAGAATCCTCTGATTAGACTATCGTGCGCTCGAAGCTCCGTGTGCGCCTAAAGTGCGCTCAAAAACCTCCTCTGATCAGACTATTGTGCGCTCGAATCCACCTCTGATCAGACTGAAATGCGCTTGAAATAACCTCTGATCAGACTGAAGTGCGCTCAAAATTGCCTATGATCAGACAAAAGTGCGCTCGAAGTTGCCTCTGTTTAGTCTAAAGTGCGTTCGAAATAGTCTGATCAGAGAATGATATTGAACATGAACAAATCTCTCAATATCGTTATAATATATTCATTTCGTGAAAATCGATGTTGTCAATCTTATATTCAACTAACGAAAAGCCAATCCTAAAAGCTAATGAAAATAAAACAAAAGAAACTCAAAAAAATTATTGAGTATGCCATTTATTTATGCTTTTATCTGATTAAATGAACTTAGACAGCTTTGCATAAAAACGTCTTGATCTACTTTGATTCAAAATCTTTTCAGATGGAGCTCTGATCAGAATGCTGTTTTATTGTTGACCCTTACGAGAGACAACAAAAGTCAGTAACAAAACAAAAAAAACTTGAAAAAAATTCGCTCGAATTGGTCAGACTAGTGTGCGCTCGAATCGGCCTCTGATCAGACTAGTGTGCGCCTGAAACTGCCTCTGATCAAACCGTCCCAGACCAAAATGACCTCTGATCAGACCGTCTCAGACCAAAGTGGCTTCTGATCAGGCAAGTTCCAGACCATTGTCCAGACAACAGTGCCCTCGAAGCCATGTAATCCGAGCGCACCGAGAACATGTGTGCGCTCGAAGATGGTCTCTGATCAGAGCTCAATTCGGTCTGGCCACCTCGACTTGGGTATCAATCCAAAGTCCAGTTTGAAAATGTATGGCTCCTAGGAATCCTTGCAAAGACTCCACAATGTCTTTCAACTGAATCGTCTGGAGTGGGCTGCATTTGGGTAACCCTTCTAGCCCTGACCCGTCGCATTGTTTCCTCTCCTACAAAGTCCATGGCAGCCCCTCCCCCAGGAGAAGTTTCAGCATCCATTTTGAGATGATTTTCCACGTCTTTGGCCAGTCTGGCTATCCGCTCTTCAAAATTGGAGCGCTTGATAGCTTCTCGATGTTGCTTCAGAGTGTCACTTTCTCTAGAATGAACAAATATTGTATCTAAAATAAACAGATTCTGTTGATATAATCTTATTTCTATTCAGGCTTTGACAAAATCAGCTGAGGAGAGCATTAAAAATAAAGACCCAGATGAAGATATCACTTTTCTCCACGACTGCCCGACTCGAGCAAATGCTTATCCGACAATTTCCTCACCCTGTCCTCCGATCAGACACCGCCAGGTCAATGAGCTCTGTTGACTTCCTTGGACCCCATAAATAATGCTACCTTTGTCAAATGTACCAGCCTCTGATCAGACCCAAGCGTCCTTTGATCAGATTTTTTTTACTCAAGCCCAAAACTTTCAAATCTTTCAACTTTCGTGTAGCCCACAAGCTTCCTTTTGATCAGACCGTTGAAATGATTGACAAAGAAATGTTCGTGTTAGCCAAAAACTATATGATAAAACTATTACCAATATTTATTTCGAATGAATTGAACTTTGATTTTGAATCAGCAAATTTATAAATCAAATGAAAAGGCCAACAAGGAGGCTCGGCAATGTGCCTACGCATATAAGGTTCCGACCCCGCTCATCCACATTCTTGACTTAATTGGCTACCAAAAGATGAAGAGATAGAAAACTTTCAAAAATATACATATCGTTCCATAAAGAACCAATTTAAAACAATAATGCCACCCAAGAGGACCAGTGAACGTTGATAATAGGACTACTAGAAAGGAGAATAATAAATATCAAAAAACAAACATTATTTACGACCGAAAATCGATTTCTATAAAATATAAAATAATAACAAAATCAAACTTGAAACTGCTGAAACTAAACGAAACAATTTAACCTATACTTCATTGGAAAAAATCTTTGTCTTGTCCGCAATGCGACTGGTTAACATGTCGACAAAAAAGAGCAAAGGGTTGCGTTCAAAAATACGTTTCTAATTTTGAAAAGAATTAATTTCACTGAAATCACTAAAATGTTCATTTATATCTCCATGGGAAGCAATTGAGACATGTCATTATCCGATGTTTTATTGTGCAAAATTTCTAAGCCAATCGGACTTTCGATTATTGTTATAAATTAAAAAGAAAACAAAAATTCTATAGAATGTACAAATAAAAAGAAGCTCAAATATTTTTAAAAATCTCGTAGTAACAGTAGTAACAAAACCATGGAACAAATGTTTGAAGCTAAAACCGTTATAGAGATTAAATTTTAGTTCATTGAAAACGGGTTGTGACCAGTGTTTATCGACACTGAGCTACAAATTGAACAAAAATTATTTAAAAAACGACGAAGCTCAAAAACCCAATTATGTTTATGAAAACAAATATCATCAAAAGTCATATCAGAAATTAGATTTCAACAAACAGCAATGAATTAAGGTGCAATGCCTCAGGAAGCCAATTGGGCTTGTTAAAAATGAAACTAAATCAAGACCCCACAAAATAATAACAAACATATAACGAATCCAAAACTTCAAACAATTTTACGAGATCACACTGTTCAAAGCACTATAATTATAAAATGTTACCTGCAAGAACTTAAATTTGTCACTCTCTTCATTTTCAGATCAACGACTCTTCTTTTTAAAAGGACGACGTAGATAAGACAAGAAAAAAAGCCAGGAATTGAACAGTATAGAATTCTCGAGAAGTTTTATGAAATTAATGGTCGAAGCAATCAGTCACAAAATATAACCAAGCGCAAAAAAGCGTTTGAATCATCAAAAGTAATTGGGATTTCTAATTAGTGAGATTTAGTTACATGGCTAAGAAAAGGAAAGCAAAAAAAGGATACAGTTGAAAAAAAAAATTTTTATTCCAATTTTAAAGTCATTAAAACAGACAGCTATAAACTGAAAACTTTAACTGTTGAGTTATTCGAGCTGGAAAAACAATTGAGACTTGTCGTTATTAGGAGTATGGCGGATAACAACAACAATAAAGACAAACATAGGCAAAAACAAAAAAAACCCATAAAATTTTGCGAGATAACTGTGACTCGAGCATAAACTATATAACAAAAACAACATATTCACGCCTTTTTCAGACGCTGTGCATTTTCCCTACTAAACGATACTAGACAATTAGTTACAGAAATTAATTTATCTGTTTAAATTAAATTAAACGGTTTAATTAAATCGGTTAAAGAATGGTTTGACTGAGACGGCGCCCGAAATTGAAAGAAATAAGATAAAATAGTGGCAAATTTTAAAAATTAACCGATGTTTTCTCAAAACAAATATATTCAAAAACATAACAGACATTAGATAACTACTTAAAGAAGTGTCAGAGTTCATTTATACCTCCTAAGAACTAAGTGGATCTTTGACTGGGGACAATAAGTCAAGGGGCTACATAAAACATATCGAATGAAATCAAATTTCAAGAAGTAAACAAAAACTTTTTTACGGAAACATTTGCTCAGATCCATAAAAACCATGCGCTTAACTCTGAAAGCATAATATAATCTCCTTGAGACTCGCTGAGACTCATTAATTGAGCTCTGATTTAAGATTCTTGTAAGAGAAAAAGTTTCTAAGTAAGAAAAAAATTACGAAGAAACATTCACATAGCGGAAATATTTTTAAAAAAAAATTCGCGCCCTATTAAAATCTAAAAATTTTTTAGTCATAGGAATCCATGGCGAGATAAAAGTCAGCCCAGATGTTGCTGCGCGTCTAACAAAATTCTCATTTTTTCAAATGATCGCGAAAAAGATCGATTTTTAAAAAACAAAAAATTTCAGTTTGTCAAAAATAAAGAAGCATTTTGTATAATTATTGTTTTAATTTGCGAAATTATAATTCCAGAAGACCCTCAAAGATAGTGAGTGTAGAACTATTCCGTTTGTCAGCTTAAAAAGAATATGGCTGCAGTTTTAAGGATACTACTTCCAGCAAAATTAAAACAAGTAGGCTAAAAAATGCAAATTTGGAGATGCATCTTTAGAGATAAAAATAAATAACACTACAGTTATTATTTTGTACAAATTTTAGCAAAATTGACCAAAATTAGGTCAAAAATACCAAAAATGATTAAGGACAGCTGGATTACGTCTAATATTCACAAAACTTTAAATCTCGATAACTCCCTATAAAAATCGAAAATTGAAAAAATCTTTTTGATTCCATATTCTAAGCTGACCAGGCTTTTTAATGATACCACTCACAACTCTCTACGATGATTATATCGATCGGCCAAAATAAGTCGATTTTATGTTGGTCTCTAATTAGAGTTTTGTGCAATCTTTGTGAGATTTAAATCACACAAAGGTTTCGACAATGGTCGCACGCACTTAGGTCACTCTGACTCAGTACTGATTTAACGTTTCACCATTGGATTCTAATGAATCAGTTCTGAAATGCTCTGACACGAGGCTTCGTTATTTAATTTTATTTTTTACCCTCCCGTACCTATCTCTAAGGCAAATTCACTAGAGTCACAGTCCAATTCAGGCCACTTTTTGCACTGAGTTTGTCTGATTCAGAGCTAATTCAGCGACAGATTTTGAATTACCTTCGGTTTCAGAGTTATGCTGAATATTTTCTCTGAATTTTGCCCAGATTCAGAGAAATTCAGAAATCACTTCACAGTTGGTTCTGAAATCCTTCTCAATCATTACTGAAATTTAAAGACTCTCTGAAATTGTTCCGAATCAGTCCTAATTATCACTGATCCTTAGATACGGGTCATTATTAGACTATTTTTCAGAATTAGCCTTCTGATCAAGTCGTTGCAGACCCAAGGCTTTTCTACTTTTGTGCGACCATTGTCCAGACTATAGTGCGACTATAAACTTTTCAAGCCCTCTAATTTGGGTGCACGATAGCTCCCGCGTACAAGCCAAATGGCCCGATTAGAGGCTGCCTGTGCTTGACACATGAACGTGGACACTGTTACAGCCAACATTGGTCAGTCTATGGTCGACTTCGAGAGGGCATATTGAGCCATGATTCAGCTGCCCACACCTTACACCTTACCAATCACAATACTCCGGCTTCCACATATGCACTATCTTTAAGGATCTTTCTGCAGTTTGCTTTCCAAATATGTACGTTATTGGAAACTATGTATGGCAAATTAATTTTTAAAAAAAAACTAATTTCAATTGAATTTTTCACTGATCATTGCTTATGATCCAAAAAAGTGTAGAAAAATTTAGCGAATAATAGAAATTAAATTTTGCTGACCTGATCTGTTCTACACCATCGATGACTTCCTTGTTTGACACCTCCTGTGGTCGACAGATGTACTTTCCCATTCTTTTACTCACCCTTGAGTAGGCATCGCCACTGTACGGGTACCTGGAATAAACCAGAATCGTTTCAATTCCAACTTGCCCGTAAGATTTTCGTAGTCGTTACAGGTACCAGTACCTGAGTACTAAATAACTAAATATACTCTTTTCTCCTTCTCTTTTTACTCAGTCCGGTCTCCTCTCTGTGTTAATATACTGTAAAATTGGACAAATCTTACTTGTAATAACTCCTTTTAATTATAGTCTGTAAGACGCAACCACTACCTTTGAAAGTTGATTTATTTCAGTACCGTTGACGCTTGTAATGAGTCTGTACCTTTTTTGAGAGCTGTTTTTTTTAGAAAACTTTTCGCTCTTTTTGTTTTTTAAAGTCAATTATAGACTAGTCACTTTCCATATCAAGATTCCGTTAATGGCGAACCTCACTTAAAGTCAAATGAAGCCGAATGAAAACAATACGTTTTGGAGGGATCGCACTTGTTTTCTTTTGGCTTCTACTCTGACTTTTCGTAATTTTGAATGAAATTTTTCTTTTTGAGATTTTACTAGATTTTTGAAGTCCTATAGCATAGACTTGTTAACTAAAAGTGCAAAAGGCTCCTTAATGAGCATTAAGTAAACACATCTAGTGCTCTGATTGGAAAACTAATGGCTGTTAAGACATTAAGAATAATTTTCGATTTTTTTTTTTAACATTAACCGATCTTAAACATTTTTTTGACTCTATATACTCTATGTCATTTTCAGTAAAGACAGGTCCTCCTTCCTTTCTGCTGCAGCCAAATTTAAATTAACAGCGATTTTGACTTTTAATTATTGGTTTTATGACTTAGACGCCACGAGTTTTCATAATTCTTTTTAAATTTTTGAATACTTTTTATCATTATTTTGGTTGCTTTTGAAATCTTATATTTTTATAATAATATTGGTTCCATTTGCTTAGAAAAATGTTCAATGGATCTTGGAGAAAGTTTTCAGAGGAAATATTGTGGTTTGAATGACAATTTCTTCTCGCACTTTTCAATTTATTGATTGACTTTGAAACCTATTGAACTTGATGTCGTTGATATTGCGAGTTTTTCGTAAAAATTTCGTGGTTTTGATATACTTGTTGATATTTGTTGATTTTTGGAAGTCAATTTTTAAGCTAAGATGCATCCCATTGCTGTTAAAAAATAATTGAAGATGGAAAATTTTTACTGAAAATTTCACGTTTTAATGGCTTCGACACTGTTCTCTCTCTTTATTATACTTTGCTGTTTTTGACTGTTGTTGTTCTTTTTGTCGTCCTAAAACGCTGAGAGGTCTCATGACTTTCTAATTGAAGATTAAATAGATGATGTTACTCAATGCAGTCAGATTATAGCGAATAGCCTTAAAATTTATGATATTATTCGTTTTCAAAAAATTTTTAAATTTTTTAGTTTTTGTTTTTCTTTTCTAGAATGACGTTTTTAAGCTTATTCGCGTAATGAAAAATCTCAAAGATATTTAAATAAAGACTGATTGAAATTATTTAATTGTTCAGTATAATTTTAGCTATATTAGTACAGATAATAATTGAAATAAGAGAAACGCTATTCAGATAAAGCTTACGATTTTAATGCCTTCAATAATTTGTGTTTTCGCAATTTTTTTAGTCTTTCTGTATCTTTACTTCGTTTCTATGGCTTAGTCTAAACAAATACAGGTCCTATCGTTTTCGTAATGATTTTTTTTTACTTTATCATGAACGATTTCATTAAAGGCCTAGGGTTTTTTAGACGTATGAAGTTATGTAACGTTTTCAAAAATGTTGATTGATTTTTGAATTTTGGCTCATTATTTCTTTTTGTCAACTTGTTACATGGTCCCATTAATGAAAAATCCCATCTGTCGGGTAGTTGAGAAAGATTAAATTTGTGTAGCTAAGGTTTTAGCTGATTGCATTTTGACGTTGTTACAAGGTGCTTTTAAATATAGATATTGAGTTTTGCCGTGAAAATTTTGTTGTTTGTTTGTTTTTCTCGTAGTCCTTTTAATGGCAGATCTCGTGAGCGCTTTAAAGAGTCACGGCGTTATGTAATTCAATTAGTTGTTTGGATGTGTAAGGATTTTTTTAACTCAAACTTTTGTTTTTGATTATCTCTTCATTTGGTTGACATATAAGTCAAAAATGTAGATGAGCTCAGGTCGGAACATCATGTGTCAACGCACATTATCGAGCCTCCTTGTAGACTTTATACTGAAATAAGATAGTTCACTCATTTTTAGCTCTCATTTTAAGATTTGCCTGCCTCTCGTTTTTCTTCCATGAAATATTAAAATTGTCGGGTCTCCTCGGCAGGATTCGACGTAAAGGTTTAATGGGTTATTATGAGTACAGGGTCCAGATTAATGATTTCCACTGAAGTAATTACAAAGTGCAATCGAATAATCGAATTGAACGAAGAATCTTGCAGACAAATTCTCTAATGTCAGTCTTGCTATTTGAAAAAACAAAAATGTCTGAAAACTTCGCCGCCTTTTAACTTTTTTTTGGTTTGCCTTTAATCCTGTATTTTATTATTTTTTATTGTACTTTATGATGTTTAACTTAATGATTGTAATAATTAAATAATAGGTTCAAAGAAAACTCATAAGTTCTTGGATTTTTGTACCTCACATAGGTGACGGCATCTTTCAGCTTGTAGTCTTCTAATTCTCTCGCCATAGCGTCCAACGATTCTTGTTTGCGTTGTGATGGTCGGGACCCCAGCGTGGCAAAGCTATTCGATTTGGTCAAGGTGGATGTTTTTGGTCTTGGTTTTGTTTTGGAGTTTTCACTGTCGCTTTTTGTATTTGATTGAATTAGGCTGTCTTCTCCTTTTCTGTTGTTGATTAAGTTAGTCTCTGTTAGGAACACTTTTTGAGTTCTCGTTTGTCCATTAGCATTGCTGTTGTCCCTTTCAAATTCTGACTTCTCACTTTTTTGTTTGGTTGTTGTATCAGATGTTGGTTTTTTGATCGACGGGTTGCCCTATAATGGTCATCTCTGTGAAATAGGTGAGTCTTTTACAATTGGTGTCAATTTCACATGCTCAAATTGAGAATTAAGTTCTTAGTGACCAAACGAAATTCTTGGGTGAAGGAAAACATGAAAACATAGAAAAACTACCTGAAAAATAGGAAAACAGTCAAAAGGAGACAACAAGTCAAGCGGAGAAAATTGAACCCTCTACTTAAAAAGCAGATACACGTTATTAGACATTCTCCAATATTTGATTGTGATAATCTTTTATCAAAACTTAAAGTTTTTATATTTATTTTTAGAATTAAAGTTTCTTATAGTTTCTTAAAAATAACAAAGCAATAATAACAAAACAAGGTAAACAACCTTTTTTATTTTACACGGAATTTAACTGATTGTTTTTCCGTTAATTGCTGTTTTTGCCTTCACTAATTTTGCATAGCTTTTTGCTGGCCAAAATAAACATTGGCAACTAGTAGCCACAAACGTACTATAATTTTTGTTGTTAAAAGAGGATTATGCTAAACGTATACTTGTTTACGCAACTAATTTAACTGACCGCTGTAAAAACCCTGTTGCCAGGAGTGAGTTTTTCAGAGCTTATATGTTGAGTTATGTTAAGAGCCTATACGTTTTTTAGAGCCCAAAACTTCTGTAGTGGAAAAATTAGGAGACTAATATTTTTTGACAAAAATGGTTCTCAATTACTTTTTTAAAAAAACACAAACTATCAATAGAATTTTGAAACCATTTTATCTTCAATAATCTCCCCTTAACAACTGAAAAAAAAACAATATGTGGTAGCAATAAATAATATAAAATTAACGAACCAGTAATTAAAGTTTTTCTCAAACTAGGTTAGGTAATTTTTATGCTTTACCTAGTCCCCATTTTAAACATGGCATGTTTGTATCTTTAACTCGAATTTTTTTAGGTTGTTGCTACATTTGCTCATACTTTTTATTCAAATTGAGAACTACAATTAAATCAGATGAAACAGTATTTTTTGTTTTATTGATAAACAAACTGTTTCCTGTCATTCCGATTTTTTTTATGATAAAACAGTTAGGTCTTAGTTCAAGTGCATAGATCTGTCAGGTATGTATGTTTAAAAAATTACCTATTCTGTGTTTTTATTGGTTTATTGATTGAAAATGCAGCATTTACGCGGCGTAATGAAAACAAGAATTTATGGGTTGGAGCGATCTCTGTCTAATTTTATGGTGAATCAATTTTTTACTAAAAAGAATTTCTTTTGGTGTACCGTGCCTTCTTTCATCCCAATAACTATTTTCGACAAATTTTTATTGATCTCTGGAGAACAAATATTGTTTCTGGCCGTTTTCGATCGAAATCTATTTTGTACCAGCTAAAGTCGACAAGCAAATCTGGTAACGAAAAATTCAAGCTGCAAAACCGAGTTGCCAAGTTTATGTAAGATAAGCGGTAACTAGCGTTGACAAGTCGGAAAACTCATCGCAATTTTCTTACATAACTTTGCGTTGATTGCGTTGAATATAGCGTAGATCTTACATATTTTGCGTTGAATATAGCGTAGATTATACATATTTTGCGTTGAATATAGCGTAGATCTTACATTACATATTTTTCGTTGAATATAGCGTAGATCTTACATATTTTGCGTTGAATATAGCGTAGATCTTACATATTTTGCGTTGAATATAGCGTAGATCTTACATATTTTGCGTTGAATATAGCGTAGATCTTACATTACATATTTTGCGTTGAATATAGCGTAGATCTTACATATTTTGCGTTGAATATAGCGTAGATCTTACATATTTTGCGTTGAATTTAGCGTAGATCTTGCATATTTTTAGTTGAATTTATCGTTGATTTTACATAAAATGAACGCGTAGAACTCTGGGTATGGGACTCGAACCACTCACCTCATGATTGCTTGTCGCCTATTGTACCATTGTGCCATAGAACCTTACTTTTCTTAAGAACCGAACTCTTTACAAATCGGACTGTAACATCATTTTGGCATTTCTAGGCGTAGATCTTATATAATTTCCTATTGAATTTAGCAATGACATTACATAATTTTGCGTTGAATTGAGGTTAAATCTTATTTGATGTTTGTTCATTTTTTTCCACCTTTCTCTCTTTGCATTTCTTTTCAGTTTCTCTTGCACGCAACCGGTCTCTATTTTTCTTTTGAAAAAATCGCAAAAAAATTGTACCTGCCTACCTTTTACGCAGAATATGTACGATCTACACTAAATTCAACGCAAAATTCGTAAGAGCCACACTAAATTCAACGCAAAATGTGTAAGATTGGCAATAAATGCGTTGAATTTATATAAGATCTAAGCTAAATTTAACTCAAGATATGTAAGATCTACACTAGTTTCTACGCAAATTATATCGAATCTACGCTAAATTCAACTCAAAATATGTAGGATTGGCATTTAATAAGTTGCATTTATGTAAGATCTACGCTCAAGCGTTGATCTTACATAAATACCAACGCATTCAACGCCAATTTTTTCTAATTTTGCGATTTTTAGCGTTTACACCTCGGCCTCGGGTATAGCTGAAGATAAACTAAAATCAGCCTTAAGTTTTTTCGTGAACCATTTGATTCGAGCGTGGTCTTCTCAGAATTCCGAATGTAGTCTAGGTGGTCAAGACAAGACAAAAACGGTCAGAAAAAGTGCTGCTTCTCTACATATCAACTACAAAAGGTAAAGTCCTAATAAAACCCGACAAATGTCTCATCATGGCTTGAACAATACATGTCCCAAAATAAAATAGACAAGTGAAATATCTCTAACTGAGTATTTCCAAGAAATAAAAAAAATTGAGAAAAAAATAGCTTACCGAGAATTTGAAAAGAGATGTTACTAACCGAGTTTGGCTGATCGGATTTGGTCTTTGCACTGCGATCTGTTCTTGAGCTCTGTTTGGTCTGAGGTCGACTCTTGGCAGACGCAGGAGTTAAGAGTGTCCTGGCTATGACAGAGGGTGCAGTGGCCACTCTATTTGCCAGCATGCGTCTGTATGCAATGGCATTGTTACCATAATCACGCTCCAGTTCTATTACTCTGTCTATTTCTCGTTTCTCGTCCTGAAGTTGAAAGATGGTGTCTTTCTTTTTGTCTTTTGCATTTTAACTTTTCCTTTAAAGCACCTTCCCACTTATAGGTCATTTACTGTAAAACTCCATTTATTAAATTTTCAAACGTAGACACATTTAAAATTATTTTTAAATCATAATATTAAGTTGCCAATTTTGTCAAGTGTTTAGAATTTCCAATGAAAAGTATAGCTACTACTGACTGCAGTATGAACTCATGGTCTGAGCTAAACCCGACTAGTTTTAAACTCAGATCAACACATTAGTGTTAAACTCAGATCAACTTCCTTTTAATTGCCTTTTCATTTCAGTTTTATCTTGTCATGTTGACTTTTTAATTACCCGTGTGTGTTTCAAATTTATACATGAAATTGTTGAGCTAAATATAAATAGTGTGTATAATACTATAGTATTTACTAGTTATAAGCTACAAAAGTATGACATTACTCTGCTCAGACTTAAATTTGGGGTATGAGTAATTTTCAGACTATACAGAATAAGTTTAGCCTGGGCCAACTCTATGACCTCAATTTAATCATAATGAAGAATTACTGCACATAAGGAAACTTAAAATATTCTGGAGATACATGATGTTTTTTTGTGTGGTTCAGTAATGTAGGGTAGGTCCGGGTGAAAAAACAAATTGAACCAAAAGCGTCAATTCAGTTAAAGGAACCATTGAGAGAGAAAATTATAAGAGAGAATTTTGAATAGCCACTTACGCAAATAGTGCGGGTAATTATATTCAGATCAAAAGCAGGCGGTATTTGATCATGGACATAGTGAGGACATTCGGTAATTAGTACTGCTCAGATAAACGGCAGACTGTAATTATTGATGCTCCGTTGAGCAACAGAGCCTAGAAAACATCATGCTCATAATGATTTGAATTGATGACTCAAAAATTTAAAAAAAAAACAGACTAAAATTTACAAAGTGGGACAGGAACAGTGCAATTGTCAGTTTAAAAATCATGATGTTTTTTGTGTGGTTCAGTAATGTAGGGTAGGTCCGGGTGAAAAAACCAATTGAACCAAAAGCGTCAATACATTAGTTTACCCGGAGTTTGGTGGCAGAGCAAATCAGCGCTGAATCAGTCTAATGACACCTTCCCACTTATAGGTCATTTACTGGTCATTTACTGTAAAACTCCATTTATTAAATTTTCAAACGTAGACGCATTTAAAATTATTTTTAAATCATGATATTAAGTTGCCAATTTTGTCAAGTGTTTAGAATTTCCAATGAAAAGTATAGCTACTACTGATTGTTTAGTATAATATAATAAGTTTAGCCTGAGCCAACTCTATGACCTCAATTTAATCATAATGAAGAAATACTGCACATAAGGAAACTTAAAATATTCTGGAGATACAATGTTTCAGAACTGAATTAAGTTTCTACTCTTGAAATGTGCTGGTTCAGCGCTGAAAAGCTCTGCGACTCAAGTCCGGGAATGACTGAATTTTCACAGATACAAATTTATTCAGCGGCCATGTTTATTTGCAATATACAATGCTTACCTTAATGTATCTTACATTTCGCTTGAAAAATTTTGCCTAAAAACAAAGGCTTTGAAAATGTTGGCCAAAACAACTTCAATGAATTTTTTATAACTAAAAATTGATTGTGTTATACTTACACTCTTTAAATCCAAATTCATTTTATTTCACAATTAACCTTATTTTTGCGTAAAATAAAGATGTACTAGCTTATATTTTTATATTGAGTACTTATTTGATTTCCAAAACCTCTATAGATATTTGGGGATTGGAAATTTTATGCCAGTCTAACTTTTTCTGTTTAGCAAGTTTCGTCAGATTTTTGAAAAATAGAATCAACTTCTGCTGGGAAGTCTTCAAATTTCTCTTTCTTACAATAAGTCTGAAAAAAATTCGAAATTTGCTGTTAGCATATGAGTTTATAGAGAAAAAATAAGGAATTTTTTCTGTGTTATGATAAACAAAATCATTTAGAGCAATTGAACAAATGTCTACAAAAACGAATTTTACTTTTAATCCTTGTTTGGTACAGCAATTGTAAATTTTTATCTTTTGAACACATGTCACCTTAAAAGGGACCAAACATTTGTCCATAACTGAAACTGAGAAGGATATATTTTATTTGGCAGATAAAAAGAAATCTACCTCTCATTGTCAGTGCAACCCAATTTCCTCCGTCGTATTCTTTTTAACAATCTGTTTAGATCTATTTACTGCAATCTTACGAGCCGGGTTTTTCCGAATTTCAGTTGTTCACGAAAGTCACTTATTTTGTTTGACAAATTTTCCCCATTTTTTTCTTTTTTGCTTGAATTTTGAGCGTTAAAATTTATGATAGTGCCTTGAACAATTTTTTTCACTAAAATAAACCCCTATCAGCCTTATGATTTGATCAGGGAGCTTCTCTCTTTCATTAGGTTGCGTGTAATGGAAGTTAGGTGGAAGACATGAGCTTCGTGGGAATTCTCCTCAAAAAAAGGTACGTGAGGATGTTTAATTCTGTTTGAGAAAGAGTGTATGTGTGTGTTAGTGAATGTGTTTTTGCGTGTCTCTTCTTGTCTGTTTGTGTGTGTGAGAGAATGTGTGTGAGTTTTTGAGTGTGTTTGAATCTGATTCGATTTAATGGTAAAGTCTTTACTTTTAAAATTAAAGCTGTATTAATTAACTAACCGGTGTAATTTTTTTCCTACTTTTCCCACTCTTCTCCCTGTTGTTTATGTGGAAAGTCCTCGATCCGAGTACTGTGCACAAGGCGTCAAGCCAATACCCTCACACCTACTTTCTCCTCCAACTCCCCCCCCCCCCCCCCTCCCCCGCAATGTTATTTGGAAGCCTATTTTTGCCACGTGCACACCGGGGGTTTTCCCACTCATTTAATTACCTTGTCCAGGTAGAGCTGTGCATGATTGGACTCTGCCTTGAAGTAGCTCTTTCTGAACCTGGAATAAGCCAGTCTCTGCTGGCATGCAATCTCCTGCCTCACATTTGCAGCTGAACTCTCAATCAAACCCTTTTCTCTCTGCAGGAATCGGTCCAGCTTCACGTTCGCACTGAACACAGAATGCGACCTCTCTGACCCCATGTTGCGTAATAACTCTATTCGTATATGCAGAGAAAAAAAATCACTGCAGACAATAAAAAAATCAGTAACACTAAAAATTTTACCCACCGCTAATGCTACAAAAATTCGTCCACCAGAAAATGTGAGATGTCTTAAACAAAAATTCTAGAAATTAGTTTTAGTATAAAAGGCATGAGTTTTATGTAACAAGCATAACTAAAGTAACGACCCGATAACGGTATTCAGTTATAACCAAAACTTTCTTTTATCTAAAAAATATAAATATGGGCACCCAAAAGTTTCTTCGAGGCAGCAGTAAGGTAATTATTTTGTTATTGGAAATAAAAATGATTTTTTCCAAAAGTTAGGCAGGTTGCATCCGAAGTATGAAAATTTGTACTGAATTGTCGTTAAAAAGAAATGGAAAAGGAATTTTTCAAAACTTTTAAGAGAGTCGTTGATCGTAAATAGTAAATTTGCAATAAAGGCTTTTGGGAAAATATGATAAAAATTTGCGCAGAATTTAGCTTAAGAAATCCAAAGGTATATCAAAACTGTGTAGTTAAACTTTCTACACGTATTTTTGTTGAAAATTGCCAGTTCTTAATTTAGTCTATATAAAAAGCCATGATATGTTTCTTAACGTGAGTTTTTAGACCTTGATGTTTTCAAACCAATTTAACTTTTGACTACAGTTTTGACTATGAAGAAGTATGTAATCAACTTTAACTACACAAAGACGTCAGTAGCTTTCGTTTGTGTAATTAATTATAAGTAGCTTTTTAACAGCAAATTGAAAAATACACACTAGAGATATCATTTGCAAAGCAGTGTAGCATGGTTTTACCAACTCACACCACTGTAGAGGAGTTGTTTTTGCGTTAAACTGAGCATTGCTTGTGCTCTAAGAAGATAATCAATCTCAGATTACGCCTTGGGGTCATAAAACGTAGTTATTATTTTTCTATAGGCGCCAAGAAAACGAAACAGGTGCGTGGTTTTGCTCTTCGTGGCCGGCCTTTCAATTTTCTTTTTGGTCTTATTATTTGACCGTTCACAAGATTTTGCTTATAAGTATGGGTTGGAAAAGAAAATTCAGATCAATGAAAAAGAAATGGGTTGAAAAAATATGGGTTGAAAAGGAAAATCAGAAGTAATTCGTAACCTTCCTTGAAAAATAATTTCCCTTTTGAATAAACACCCTGTAGCTGCAGAAATAATCAAATCTGGTGTTTTTAATCCAGCAGACTTTTTTGACACTTGAAAAAAGGCTGATGAAATAAAGTAAGAAACAGGAAACTAGCTGGAATATATTTATATGCAATTATTGAGCGATTTCGATACAAAATCATCAGATATTAATTGTTAGTAATGACAAAAAAGAACGCGAAATTTTAATAGTTTCTAAGAAGTAAAACTTGGTACAGATCATTTTATAAGCAAGAAACCGGTTAGTGGTCAAATTCGTTTCGTCCACGTATCAACGTAAATCCATAGAAAGTCATAAATTGCTTGTTGTACTCAGATTGAGGCCAAGACCCAAATTGTCCTCTGATCAGACCCACTCGAGCAACCTGGTGAGTACAGCTATTTGAGCGCACTACGGTCTGTACCATTGTCTGGAGATGATCTGATCAGAGATCAATGCGGGCGTGGAAATTCTGATCAATGGCGGCTTCGCGCGCAGGAGAGCCTTATCAGAGGCCGATTTGAGCAAGTTATTTTTTCTTTTTTTTTCTGTTAGATGTCTCTGACAAGAGTCAACATAACAGCTGCATTCTGATCAGCGTTGCATCGAGAGTCTGATGAAGTTGACCACAATCAAGGGGTTCAGCTGATAGCAACTGCCGGTCCACTTTTAAAAAGATTTGGAATAAAATTAAACAAAGACGTCTTTATGAAAAGATGTCTAAGTTCATCTATTAAGTCAAAAGCATGAAAAAACGGAATGCTCAATAATTTTTTTTCCGGCACTTGGGTTTTCTTTTCATTAGCATTACTTCTAGAACTGGTTCTACTTTCGTTAAATATATTACTGAAAACATCAATTTTCTTGAAATGAATATATTATATAGCGATAAATATTTTATCTGATCATATGCGCAAGATGGTCTAGATTGAGCCGGAGCAGAAGTTAATTGGGCCCAAAAATTCTGATTATGGTCTGGGCAACGGTCTGAGGTTGACTCTGGACCATAGTCTGGAGTTGGTCTGATCAGAATTAATTCGCTCTGGAGCGTCTAATCAGAAAACCTCTCTGTCTGGAAAGACCGGTCAGCGGTAATTTTGATCTGGAGTGTCTGATCAGAAGAAATTTTGGGTCTGGATCTCAGCCTGGGTAGCAGCAAAGATACAAATAGATACAAATGATACAAATAGAACAGCTTATTGAGCAAAAATAAAGAAATTTAGTAATAAGATGTAATAAAACAGCAGAGAAAGAAATTGAAAACTTCAGAACATTTTTCCAGTATAAACACAAATATTGGAGAACTAACAATTTTACTTTGATCCCTATACTACTATTCATAACTTTTTATCAGAAATGAGGTACGAAAATTTTAGCTTAGCCTCAAATTAGGTTTTGTTTCTGTCCATATTTGGGGACACTGTTCATCTGTTCCCAACATTAAACGGGTAAGAAATTCGACTGAGAAATCAAGCAAGAAAAACGGTGGAACTTGATCCAATGTTTAGATTATAGGTTTGCTCTTGGCATACTTTTGCCAAGATTATTAAGCATCTTTAAAGTACACCTCAATTGCTTAAGTCTTTTGATTTAATACAATTAAAAAAGTTACAGGTAAAAAATCGAACACGAAGCTATTCTAGCTTATTGGTTAAATTGGTACACGCAGATTTGAAATGAGTCATAATATTTTGATCTTAAAAAACAAAGAAGTGCTTTTGATTTAAAAAAATGAAATTTTCAATTTGTTTTTAATTGGTTTGCTGCTTTTGATTAAAAGAATTACATAATAACAATCTAAGACTGGTATAAATTTTACTTTAAGTGATTGAGATGAATTTTTCGAGTCACCCGCTGATATATCAAAAAAATAACCATTTCCATTTCTTGATTAATAAAAAAATATCTGAAAGTTTTGTTTTTGTTGTGAGGTTTTGTGAGGAGACATAAAAATTGCAAAAACATAAAGCTACAGTGTTGACAATTCTACCAAACAAATTTTGTTTATTTTTGTTTTTTTTTCAAAAGAAATATTCAGCTAGTAACTGAAAATAGAATTATTGTTAATATGTCTGGTTTGCTTTGGCACAGTAATTGACTGATAATTTAGGTTTTAATTCCTAACAATTTGTTTTCCATAGCTCTACTGACAATTGAACAAGGTTTTTGAATTTTCATAACTTCTTTTAAAATTTGAAAGAAACTAAAACCAGATAATTGTAACCTATTCAATTGAACAACATCAGATAATTTTTTTTTCTTGATTCTTCATTAACACAGTCGTATTTTTAAAACTTGGACTACTAAACTGAAAACTATAATAATAGAAGATCTACCTTTCCATATCATTCAAAACTTTTGAAACACGGGTTCTCTTGAGCTCTCAGTGTTGCTTTCAGACGGGGAAATTCTAAAATAGTTTTCACTGTTTGAGTAATCAATCAATGATATGTAAATCTCTGCTCGCTTTTTGATGATCAACTATCTGAAGAATTGTTTTTTTTTATTTTTTAATCTGAGAAAAAACAGAACATCTATTTGCTCAAAAATGAGAACCTTGCTGAAAAGCTGGATCTGGTGAAAAATTTGGTTGTCAAAGTTTATAACAAGGTGTTTGTTTTTAAAAAACTGCTTTTCATTGTTTTTAAATTCTGACAAGAAGACTCAAGTCTTCTTGTAACAAAGTGAGCTGAGATCAAGTCCTTCCAACCCATTGAGTTTAAAATCTCAGATAATTGTTTCAGCGAATCCAATTGATTCTTGTTTAGTACGATGATCTTCTTTTTGCAAGCGAAAAACAAAGTGGACTGCTAATACTGAAATGAAACACAAAAGGCGCAAAATTAATCATCAGATTTTTAAAGTTTCCAATTTTTTCAAACTGAAGTTATTCATAACTTTTTCCTGTTGAAGCACACAAAAAAACATGATTGGGCGTCCAGAAAGTCTTAATCAAACATTCGTCCTCGGTACCATTTATGAAATACTGCGATCTCTTGCGAAGAATTGAGAATTAAAATGATTCTTTTCTCAATTTCGTTTTTTTACGTGATTTTGTTCACTTCTAGCGTCATTTCTACTCAATTTTCGTATAGATTTTGTAACATTTTACATCAAATTTTTTTCTCAATAATTTCAAGCTAAATTTTGGAACAATTACGTGATCTCGAAAGAGACGACGAGTAATAAAATTGAGTTTTTTTTTCAGATTCAATTAAAAGTTAGAATTGCATTTTCGTGAAAAATTTACCAGAATTTTTAGTTTTTATGTCAATTACAGACACTCAATTTTTAGATCAAAATTCCAAAAAAAAATTTCATTTACGCTTAAGTGAGATCCAATGAGCGCCTATTTTGTTTTCAGGGAAGAGCATAATTTTTTAAGGCTTCGACAAACAAAAATTGATTTCGTTAAGTTTACATGATTTCTTAAAAAACTTGACTGCTTTTTGCACTTTTGATAGTACTATGACTATATAAACTTCAATTGAAAGCACAATTGTTTTCCAAAAAAAATAATCAGTGAGAGCCATCTAATGCTTTGAGTTGAAAACTAATGGCTGTAATGCCTTTGATTTTTTTGAAGTTTGAAATTGTGAAATTTGCCTTTGAAACTTTTTGCTATGAATTTAATGGTCGGTTCCTCTAAATAAAGCTCGCATAATTTTTTTTGCCGACACCTAAAATAATCTGGTTAGTGGTTTTTGATGCGTTAACTGTTATCTTTATGACGTTGATACTACGAGTTCTCGTAAAATTTATTTGATAATTTGTTCCTCTTTTGGTCAAAAAAGTATTCTAAATAATGGCAGGTTTGATTAGCATCGTTATTATATGTAATTGACATTAATATGTGCTGTCAAATGACACTAATTGTTTTTAGTTATTTGAATTTTGCTCCTTATCTGAATTTCAGAGTTTTGTGAAAAATTTTTTTTTGTTCTTTTTGACTACCTGAGTATTGGCCTCATCAATGATAAGTCTCATCTTGATTCTCAGAATTAAATTTTTAACTCCTCTTTGGATTTATGCTATAAACAATGTTTGATGATTTGAGCATGAGGGGTGTTCATAAAAGTTGTGAACGGTCAAAGTGTATTTCTTTTTCTTGTAAATTTTTGCGTGTTTCTGTTTCTGCAGTTAAATTGTAGTCATGTCTCATGAATTAGTCTCACCAGTGATGGATGCCATTCGTTTTTTAAGCAGTCATACGCAACTCTAACTTGAATCTGGGAGTGTAAATCAAATGCCTTAATGACTTTTGAAGTTTTCTGGCTTCAGAAAGTTCAATGGATTTTTGAAGTTCGCCTTTTTTCTGGTTTTTGTCAACTTGTTTTCAAATCTCATCAATGACATTTCAAATCTGTTTTCTTCTTAAAGACAACTTGTTTTTGCTTACTTGAGGTTTTATCTGATGGTATCTTGACTTTGGTACTAAGCGATCTTAAAATTAGATATTGAGTTTCCGCTGTAATTTTTTTCTGTGTTTTTTTGTTGTTTAAATTTATATGTAGTCTTCCTACCGGCAGGTTTTGAACAATTCGAAAGTTTTACATTTGCTTGAAAAATAGTTTAAAAATGTAGATGAGCGGTATCGGAAAATTATGAGCGAACGCGCATTACCGAGCCTCCTTGTTAGTTAATGCTTGCCTCCTAATCCCATATTCATCAGTTTTGACCTCAGTTCTTTTAAACACCCTGGCCTTTAGAAAATATTCCATACCTTTCTAAAAACGCTGCGTTCTACCAGTTTTTCCCCAGAGAATTTCCTGTCTTCTCTTTTTGCTTTTTCCGTTTTTAAATCATATCTAAGACCATATTTGTTTCAATCCAGGTCTAAGAAAAATTTCTTGCATGGTTAAGAAGCCATATATAATCTTTGGCATGATTTCCAAGATTTTACTTGAATTTGGTAGTTTAGGCAGATCAGCACGTATTCGATGATTTTCCCGCCGATGGAACATTTTATGGTCTTGGATATCACATCCAGGAAGCCATTATGGTCTTGGATATGACACTTAAGACGCCAAATATGATATGGTTTCTAAGATTTAACTAAAATGTTTAACATTACAACCAAATGAAGGCTTTCCAATCCAATATCACAAATGTTAAGTTGTATGATCTTGGATATGTTATCTAAGAAATCATTATGGTCTTTGATATGTATGTACCGCCATATGCTTTCACAACCGGGAAATCCTTACAATAATTGGTAAAGATAGGTTTATAAAAATTTTGCCATATGGTATGTTATCCGCTTTGAAGATCAATAGTTTCAAAACTGAAATTTAGTGAAGAAAAAACTTGAGCCCCAAAACATGAAACATTTACTACATAATATATATATATATATATATATATATATATATATATATATATATATAAATATATTTATATAGCATTTTGGATAGGCATACATTTATATATCTGATTGTGACATATTTGAAAGTCTGATAGAATGATTACACATTTTAGTGACTTCGGAAGTTGAACCCGTTTAAAATTTATCCTCAACTTGCTGTTTGTGATGATTTAAGTTTTAGAAACTCTTCAAGAAAGGATGCAATTCTTCTAAACTCAATGAATTGTCCCTGCAGCAGATGGGCATCAAAACTGTTCAGATGAGTATCTGTTCCTTGGTAAAAACTTAAATTTTTCACTGTATATTTTTCAACGTCTGACCGTGTGATGGGAATCGTACCGTAATACTTGTAGAAATAGCTCTTATACATTTGTATTAACAATTTTTCCTGAAAAAATTACTAGTTTTCAAACGTCTATCTGTAGAAATTGTCTGTAGCTTATCAAACAAAACTCGGAAATTTTTGAATATAAGTACTTGACTGAGCACTTCACTTAACAGTTAAGGTTTTTACTTCTGTAGAAATCTGGCGAAACCCATAATTGTTCTCATAATTTTAATGATATCTGTGAATTTTTTATCTCTAGGGATCTATTTTATCTCCTTATTTAGTTCTTTTCAGCTCCCTGGGCTTCAAAAAATGTTCATTAACTAACCAAAAACTTGAGTTCTACTTTTGTTAAAACTTTTGTATCTTATGTAAAATATTCATATTTCTACTGTGTTTGCAGCCGTTTGAGAGATATCAATGATTAACAAGCGAAACAGAATGGACTCAAAAATGATCTTTGAGGAACACCTACATTAATTTCAATTTTTTCTACTGCTTTAATTTGTAGATTAAAAATTTAATCCGGGAAGTAAGAAGCAAACAGTTGTTCGCTTTGCCGCTAAAGACTAATCTTCTAGCTTCTGTCAAAAAATTGCGCAATCGGACAATGAAGAATGCTAAACCTTATTTGGCGATTCTTTCTACATTTTGAACCTTTTCCGTTGGTGAAAAAAAGCTTGACCGCATGGTGCTTTGGGAACCAAATGGCACATTATGGCAGTTTTTGTTTTTCAAGGACTTTAAGGGATTAAGCGTTTTTGTGTTCAAAATTGTTTCAAACAATTTTTGGGATATCAATAGGCTGTTTTTTCGGTCTTCAAATTTTCGGTGTTTGGGTTCAAAGTTTCTGCTCTAGCATTTTTAAGACAAAATGGAGGAAAAGTTTATTGCCTGCTCTTTTTATCTCAATTCACCGTAATGAACACGAACGACTGACGCCGCAGTTTTCAAAATTAATTTTTAATCCCACCAGTACCGGCTGAATTCTCGATTTTTTTGAAAAAAAAATATTTTGTTAATGGTTTCAACAGTTTCGATAGAAAGAAGAAAAAGTCCCTTAGTTGAGAGTGTTATCCTATCATATGTTAACGAAATAGGCTGTTAAATGTTTAAAAATCGATGTATATAATTGATTACTTACCTTGACCGAAAATATCGTCAGAGACTTTGTGCCGGGCCTCCAGAGGAAACAACATCTGGTCACAATATTGTCTTTTCAACTACGCATCGATATTCAAATTCGAAGCTTCAACAATTTATATATATATCTTATATATATATATATATATATATATATATATATATATATATATATATGCACCAAACAGTTGACTATGTGATCCGCCTTTCATAAGAATCCTGGAGAAAATGTAAAATAGAACTTTGGCAGTATCATATCTGGCCTCATTTACAAGAGTGTCAAGGAAAAATTAAAAACTGAGAGCACTTTTTATGGCTTGAGAAATTAACAGGTCTCCTCTTTTCTTGAAAAAAGTAGTCTCTATAATGCGTTTTTGTAGGCATTTAATAGAATTGAATTGAGTTTTTGAGAAAGAGCCGTTAGCTAACTTGCCATACGGAAATTAGAATGAATTTCAGGCAAATTTTTAGCCTGAAATAAGATTCCGTAGAATTTTTACGCCCTTTTTCTTCACAAGTTCAAGGTGGAGCTTGAAAGCGATACTTATTAATTATGACTACCAGATATTCGAACAGCCATAATTAGTTGCTGTAAGCACCTCTCTATTTTTCTCTGGTCCGTTTTTCATTTTGGGGCCAAATCGGCCCAGACCTTGAAATCAAGAGCATTTATATGAAGAATGTGATATTTCTCATTTCCCGGGTCGAGGTGTCACCGCCATTCAACGCAAAATTATGTAAGATAAGCGGTTAATGCAAAAATTTTTGTAAGATAAGCGGTGAATGCGGTGAAATCACATAAATCAGGCGGTGAATGCGGTGAAAAAAAAACGTTATCGCCTGGTAGCGCTGAAATTACATAATTTCACCGCTGAATTTATCGGTGAAATTACATAAATTCACAGCTTCGAAAAAGGTGTCCAAATTATGTAAGATAAGCGGTGAATGCGGTGAAATTACATAAATTCACCACTCAACTTTGTGGTGAACTTACATAAATTCACCGCTTAGAAAAATTTGTTAAAGATGTTTGAGATCAGCAAAGAATGCGGTTAAATTAATGGTGAGTGTGGGAGGAATTTCAGATTTGCCTTCCCACTGAAACTACCCCTTAATCTTTTTGACACTTTTTTCTAAGCGGTGAATTTATGTAATTTCACCACTAGAGTAAGCGGTTAAATTGCAAAAATTCACCACATTTCACCGCTAAAATATGTAATTTCACCGCTAAAAATTGCAAATCTCACAAAAATTCACCGCGCATGTCTTGCAGAAAGTAGAGTGAATTCGATTTAAATTCAAATAAAAAATAATAAAATTAAGTGAGAGATGGCGCAGTGGAAGAAGAAGTGGATGACATGCAGGAGGTGAGAGGTTCGCACCCTTGTAAGAGCGGTGAAATTACATATTTTAGCGGTGAATTTTGGAGAATTTTTGTAAGATCACCGCTTAGTCTAGCGGTGAACTTACATAATTTCACCGCATTCACCGCATTTCACCGCAAAATTACGTACGAAATTTGCGGTGAAAAAACTAACTTTTCACCGCTTATCTTACATATTTTTGCATTTTTTTTCTCGACCCGGGTTTTGAGCTGTTCTCTGGTCACATGAAGAACATCCGTGTTAATAGAAACTATTTTGACCATTTTAAAGCCCTTAAAGCACTCTTTAGAGTTTTTTCAAATAATTTGTGGGTCAAAAGCAGAAACAAAATATTAGCTATACAGCGCATTTTTTTTTGGTCTGATCTTGTCTAGAGAGACTATTCAGAGTCACCATTTTCAGGAATTCACAACAATTAATTCCTTCTGTAAAGCAATTGGTAGTTTGTGGGGCCCGTTTTTTTAATGAGCACAAAAACCGGGCCCAAGACTAAAAATTGAAAAGTTATTATATTGCTGTATTTTTGACAGACTCGGCCTGAGACTTGTATCCTAGCTGAAAAAGCAATTTTGATATGTTAAAATTCCTTAAAAATGAAAAAACTTGGTTTAGTTTTTGGGCTCTGCTTTTTCTATTTGAAAAAAAAAACGTGTCTCAGAATAAAAACTATAAAAAAGTGATATTGTTATTTTTCCGTCCAATTCACTCTAAAATCAATATAGTTGCTCGGTTAAAATATTATTGCAGTCTTGAGACTCCCAGAACACTTTTTTCAACACGGGCCATTGTTTTGCTATAGCATCAAAAAACGACCCAACCAAGAATTGTTGAATTTTCGCTTTTTCTTCACTAAAAAGTTCAAACATCAAAATTATTTGTTACCTGTTTTATCAATTGGTATTTGAATAAAAGTAATAGAAAAATGTTGGAACCATTCTGATCACCAATGTGATCCCTCAACAGGATCTCCGGGATTGTCGTGGTCTCGAGCACGAATAACAAGAATTTTTTTATTTTAATAAGTGAATTCAAAATGACCTTAATGTACAAAATTTCACAGGTATTTATAATCCGTATCAGTATGAAAACTTACAGATCCGTCTAGATATAGATAAACTGATATGTGTTAATTTACGCCTTAGTTGTGAACAAGTTTTTCCCCTTGCCGTATATGGCAAGTACTAGTGCAGTTTTTTGCACTTAACACATTATTCTCCCTACCTGCGAACGTGTCATTGCTATCTACTGGGAGGTTCGAAGAGTTGGTTACTGATCGTGTTTGGTGGTGGGAAGGTCGAATCTATCTCACAAATTTATGGTTTATGTACATTGATAAACTTGTGGTATGAACAAATTTGAATCGACGATTCGGTTCAAATTAGAAGCCATTATTCAATTTCACTTCACCAAACATCAGGTAAGAAAGTTTTCTTTATTTATCGAAGTTTCAACTTAAGTTGCTAAGATTGCTACTTCTCGATATATCACATCCTCCCTCCTTTTTTAAGCAAGTTTGTAGGAATAGCTTCTCCAAATCTTTCTGGTTGTTTTTTATTTCTGCTTCAAGTTCTCGTGGCCACTGAAGGTTGTTCCCCTTCAACTACTGAGGTTTCTTCAGATGAGTTGGGTGATGCCACGTCTATGTCGTCCCTACTGCTCTCAAACTGTGAGTCAGTAGATTCAGTCTTGATGTCGTCAGGTTCCAACCGTGCAATTTATTTGTCACTAACAAGAATTGTCTTGTTTGAATTCTCCGGCAGGATGAACGTTGTGTTCATTCCTTTACTGATAATGAAAGTAGCTGGAACCGTTGGTGAACTGTTCGTCGGTTTGAGGAGGACTCGTTCACACAGATCAAAACCAGTGACTGCTGGAAGTCTTATTTTGAGTCCCAGTAGCAGTTCTACAGGAGTTTTGCCCCGCGTCTTGGAAGTGTTCCGATGTGTCATCAAAGCCCGCTGTTGGAAAAAGGCAAATGACACATTCAGAATCGGACTCCAGGCTTGAATAGCCCGTTTCACTGTTTGGACCGCTCGTTCAGCAATCCCATTTGCTCTTGGATGGTAGATGGAAGGTTCCATCTTTTTAATCCCAAGTGATTCACACAATTGCTTTAGGTCACTGCTCACAAACTCAGGACCATTGTCTGATACCAATGTTCTTGGTATCCCAAATCTTGCAAAGATTTGACTCAAGTACACCTTCACTGTTTGTGAGGTTCTATTTCCCGCAGGGATGGCCTCTATCCAACCTGATCCCGCGTCTACTATCACTAAGATATTACCTTGATCCTTAACGTAGCCCCAGTCCATGTGGAGTCTTTCCCAAACTTCAGCTTCCGGCCAAGTAGATACTGTTTTCCCCAGGCCAGGCCCGTTTTCTGGCATTCCTTACATTTAGTAACATACCGAAGATCATCTTGACTGATGCTGGGCCACCAGGCCATCATTCGAACTGCTGTTTCAGTTGCATTTTTGCCTGGGTGAGTCTCATCAGCTTTGGCCATCACCATGGGTCTTATAAAAATGCCAGTTGATACCACCGGTATCAACTGGCATTTTTATTTTATGGTCTTTTACTGTAATGTACTCCCATGTTACCGACATGTTAAACACGTTTTCCCGTGTATAGTACATTCCCATTTCCATTTCTGATGATGTTTGACCAGGCAACTTACCCTCTTCCTCGCAGAAATTGTTGTGCTGGTCAGACTTATTTGACTTTGGCTGGGTTTTACTTCAGCACATTTTTGAAAAGCGCCCCACCTTTTCACCGGTGTTACATTTCTTGTTGAAGGCCGGACACGCCTTGCTGCTGTGTGGCTTACCTCCACATCTATTACACAAGTTACCATTGCCTTTTTTACCAGTGAACTTTTCACTAGGTTTTCTGAAGGTCTTTTTGAAGTTGTATCCCACTTCTTTTATTACAAATGGTTGAGGAACTCTTACTATTACCTGTTGAGGAACTCGCAAAAGCCATTGCTTGACTTCTGAACTGTAAGCTTTCTGTCATTTCAGACAGAGACATCGTTGGCTTAGTTTTAACGCCGTCTAAAAGTCTTAATTTGGCCTCAGGGTCTCTCAAACCTGAGATAAATTTTATTTGCACCAACTCTTCCTCAGGGTTGGTTACTGTTTTAAGTTTTTCGAAGTCACAATAGCGTGCTTCTTCTCTGAGGCGCGCTAGAAAGTCGTCGTCAGATTCTCCAACGCCTTGGACAACGGACAGAAATTTAGCCCTTTCTGCCGTTACTACTCTCTCCATAGGTGAAATATAGTTTTGAATAGCTAGTCTGATGTCTTTAAAAGGAGTGTCTAACAATTTTTTAGGGCTCATAAGGCTCCTAAGTTTAAGAAGTAAGTCCTGGCCGCATATACTAAGAAAGAGATTTGTTACCTGTAGGTCCACGATCGTACCGTCGTTGTTGAATTTATCTTCTTTCTTCTCTGCGCGGCATTTCGCCACAAAAGACAGAATCCGCGCAGTACAGGATTCAGCATTTTGCAGATCCTAGGTTTGTCGGTCGTGTGGTGTTCTGGAAACCATTGTCGTGGTCTCGAGCACGAATAACAAGAATTTTATTGTTTTAATAATTGAATTCAAAATGGCCTTAATGTACAAAATTTCGCAGGTATTTATACTCCTTATCAGTATGAAAATTTACAGATCCGTCTAGATATAGATAAACAGATATGTGTTAATTTACACCTTAGTTGTGAACAAGTTTTTCCCCTTGCCGTATATGGCAAATACTAGTGCAGTTTTTTGCACTTAACACATTATTCTCCCTACCTGCGAACGTGTCATTGCTATCTACTGGGAGGCTCGGAGAGTTGGTTACTGATCGTGTTTGGTGGTGGGATGGTCGAATCTATCTCACAAATTTATGGTTTATGTACATTGATAAACTTGTGGTATGAATAAATTTGAATCGACGATTCGGTTCAAATTAGAAGCCATTATTCAATTTCACTTCACCAAACAACAGGTAAGAAAGTTTTCTTTATTTATCGAAGTTTTAACTTAAGTTGCTAAGTTCGCTACTTCTCGATATATCACAGGGATCTTGGGGGGGGGGGTTTGCGGAGGAGGGGAGGTCAGCGCTTTTAGAAGAATTGCAATTGGACTGAGTATTTTTATGTTGGAGTGAATATTTTTTATTGTTCATTGTAATTCCATAGTGAATTCCGAAAAGCTACATGCTGATTTTTTTTACTTTGATTTTTGTAAAATTTGACAAGATCATGATACTTGTTTGATTAAAGTACAGAATAAAAGGTTTTATGATCTAGCGGTGATAAAAATGCGAGTTCAAACCGGGAACTTTGGCAATATTAAAGATATCAGCTTTTAAACTCAACGTCTTCTTTGCAAAAAAGTTGAAGAATATTTCAAACTCTTCAACGCTAGTTACCAATCTTAAATATTGTTTCTTAGTTTCCTCGGCCGGGTACTCATGATTACTCGTCTTCTCCGATCTCCTCTGATTACAAAAATGGATCTATTCTGTTTCGCCCCGTGCCCCCCTGTGATACCTGACGTATATTTATTTCCTTAATTTCATTGATGCAGTAAATCTTATATAATGTCCTAAATTTATTTCATTTGTTTTAACCTTCAATAATTTGTTCAATTTGTATCTTATGATCTCTCGTTAACTGTCTGCTTAGTTTCCCGCTCCGTGATCAGACATGTCTGATCACGCATTCACTTTGCTCTTGAGTGCTTTAAGTTTTACAATTTCATTCTTTTGATATTCTGCAATTCAAATCAGTTCTGCAAATCTTCTTTTGAAATCCCGCTCCGCGAGTAAACGCAAGTAAATTGAATTTGAATCTCGCACCGCGAATCGCCAATTAATATTCTTTCCGCATACTTGCACCGCAAATCACTACGCAAAATAGATTAAGTACGACATGGCGCAGCCAGCAACCAAAAGAACACCCCTTGGAATTGACCCTTTCTGGGACAAACCAACACCGGATCCCCCCCTTCGCTGGGAGAAGTGGAGGGTACAGTACAAACTGGCACTCTTGGCCAAAGAAAACATCATTGTGGACACGCTACCTCTAGAGCCAATCTACAAAGAGACAATAGTGGGTGCATCTGCACAATCAGAGAGGGAAAGGAACGCGCGCAACGCGCAGCAAAAGATGAACTGGCAAAACAAATGTCAACGCTTAATTGAGGTGGGCATCATGTGTGGCGACAAACCGTGGTCGTTGGCAGACCGCAAAACAGTCTCCCTCCTCTATCTGAGCATCGGGATAGAGGGACGTCGCATCCTTAATTGTAAGAACCCGCACATCATGATTGACACTCTATCTACTGTTAACTTTTGGAAGATCGTGGAGGAAGCATTCATCCGCCCACGTAACATAACGTTTGTTTTCTTGATTACAAAATGTTTTCTTGATTACAAAACAGCTTAGGGGAGAAACAGTTGAACAATTCTACGGTAAACTAAAAGAATTGGCGGAAAACTGTGATTTTGAAAACAAAGAGGAGACCCTAATTCGAGATGTTTTCATCACCAATCTGATTGACCCTGAAATCCAAAAGGAACTCTTAAAACAAACGGTAGAACCGCGACAGGCGTTAAAACTCGCAATTAATATGGAACTCGGGATGCGGAATCAACATCAGATACAGCAACATAATAAAATCGTTGTTCCGGCAAATGTTAACGCCGTTCAGTTCAATAAAAACTCACGAAAACCGTATTGGCAGAACAATAACAATGTCTCAAAACAAAATAATCGATCAACACTCTATTGTTCCAATTGTGGCGGAGTTTGGCTCCCAAATCAACGTGAAAAATGCATTGCTAAAGGGAAAACGTGCAATAATTGCGGGTTTCTAAACCACTTTGCAAAGGTGTGTCGTAAACAATTGAAGAACACAAACACAAAGCCACAACACTCTAAGAAAAAGATGGTTCGTGTTGTAGACGAAGAGGCACACCAAGAGGACTCTGTAAATTTCGTTCCACCAGCAAAACTCTACGAATCAGACTACAGCAGTGGAGAGGAGGATAACACGGTCGCAATGATTGAAACGGCGGTAGAAAAAGTCGAACCACTCAATATTTCCCTCAAGATCGGCAATGTCAATACAACCCTACTCGTGGACTCCGGGAGTGCATGCAGTATACCAAATCATTCACTCGCATCACAAGTGGTACAAAGCAGCCCCCGTGCTTTCTGGATTCATGAATCAACACCGCCACAACTACGGACCTTTTCGAATGAACCTATACAAGTAGAGGGGAAGATCCAAGCCCCTGTCACAAGCAAAGGCTGGGCATGTGATACAGCCAACTTCACAGTCGTAGCCGACGGTTTAAAGTCCTTAATAGGTCGTGATTTGTTCGACCAACTTGGACTTGCTGTAACTCAGTCTACATTTCTAAAAGGTAACAGTATCAACAACATTGCATCTTCTGAATTTAAAGAACAGATAGCCAAAACTTTTCCTGGTTTGGTATCACGTATTGGAAGATCAAAAAGTCATGTAGCAAAATCTAAATTTCATAAAGATTTTCAACCTAGACACCAAAAAGGTAGACGTATTCCCATCAATCTCCAAGACAAAGTTAATGCGGAACTTAGAAAATTGCTAGCTGAAAAACATATTATAAAACTTTCAAGTTGTCCAGATAATTATTTTATATCACCCATTGTGGTTACGGTTAAAAAAGACCAAACAATAAAGCTTGCACTGAATTCAAAGGTTTTAAATAAAGCTATTCACAAGAACAAATATCAGATGCCAAACATTGATACGCTAATCGAATCAATATCTCAACAAATAAGTGCTCCCGCGTCGCAAAACATCACGTACTTTTCTACGATCGATTTGAAATACGCATACAGCCAATTAAATTTGGACACTAATACCGCTAATCTTTGCAACTTTAATATCATAAGTGGAGATATGACTGGCACTTATAGATTTCAAACAGGATTCTACGGACTTACAGATATGCCAGCTGAAATTCAAAAAGGTATGGACTACTTTCTAATTGGTTTGGAAAATACATATTGCTTTTTGGATGATATCCTGATAGTTAGCAAAGGTTCTCTGAATGAACACAAAAGTTATGTAATGAAATGTCTCCAACGTTTAGACGACAAAAATTTTAGGATAAATCTGCCTAAATGTCATTTTGGTAAATTAGAAATTGATTGGCCTGGGTATCATATTTCACAATTGGGTATCTCGCCTCTCGAATCTAAAACAGCTGCGATTTTGGCTCTTGAAGCCCCGAAAACTTTGAAGAAATTCCGTCCATTTTTGGGATCTGTTCATTACATTAGAAAATTCATCCCTAATCTCGCTCAAATAAGTCATCCCCTCCGCCCGTTATTGCCAAAGTCTTCGAAATTCATTTGGACAGCGGAACATGAGAAATGTTTTAAAGAAATTAAGACTCGCATAGCGAACGCAACTGCAAATAGTCACCACAATCCGCAACTCGAAACACTCGTAAAATGTGACGCGTCCCGCTCTGGCCTTGGCGCTGCTCTTGAACAATTAACGGTAGATGGGTGGAAACCAATTACATTTGCGTCTCGATTTTTAAATTCTTGCGAGGAACGCTATAGCGTAAATGAACTTGAACTTTTGGGTGTAGTCTGGTCAACAGAATATTTCAAAAATTATCTATATGGAAAACGTTTTAAAGTGATTACAGATCATTGCGCACTTCTCTCAATTATGAAAGAACATAGATCTAATAAGTCATATAACAGTAAATTGACCCGCTGGGTCGATCGCCTCCTTCCATTTCAATTTGATATTGAACACCTTCCTGGGGCAAAAATGGGTTTGGTAGTTTATATCTCCCGAAATCCGTCTCAAAAAGCTAAAAGATTTCTACATACGACGAAGAATTTATTGTTGCAAAACTAAAATTAATCTCGAATTCAATTAACGCATTAGAGTTAAATACCAAATATTCCGCATCACATTTACACCAGTTATTAACACATCTTACTCTCGCTCTGCAGAACACATCTAAAACTAAGATACATGAACTCGCATCGCAAATTACACCTACATTTGAGACCAATACCAATTCAATAATGTCCGAGTAAGCGAACATGTATTTAGCAATTCACTCGCCCCGCGAGATCAAGCCTCAAATAGTATTTGTCGATTAAACAATTTAAAGTTTGTAACACCCGCGTCACAAAATCCACTTTGCACCTCTCTCGCTCTGCAAAACACCAGCAACAGCAAACAATTAATCCAAATTAGGAATAAAGTGACATTCAAGCAGCGCGAGCATCAAATTACTCAATCACAAATCCCGCCAATTAAATCACATTCCACAAATAGTTCTAAAAGTCATCATCCAAAATTAAAATCAGTGCTTTTTGCCCCTTGTAACTCTAGAAATCAGCTGCATCCTCCTAAACTCAAAAATTTTAATCAATCACTATCTGTATCTAAATACGTCAACTCAATAAATAGTAAAATGCCTTCTAAAAAGAGAATAACCCGAGTTCGATTTAACGATGCCTCCCGTGAAGCGGATCAACAGTTCACAAGTGGAAATACAACTCGCCCCGCAAGTACGCGATCCAATTTGCCAAACAACTCTCGCACGGCGAATCAAACAACGCAAAACTCAAGTACATCCCGCGAAGCAAGTACGCCACTTAATACTACCCCAACATCCCCAACCCATTCATCAAACGCCAGCACCCCATTAACCCCGAGCCCGCATGTACCCACTTTCGAGTATATAGTGTCGAAAATATTTAACAAGTCACAAATAGCTTCGCTAACAAGTAAAGACGCGGTATTAAAAGAGGTCAGAGATTGCATTTTGACCAACAACGAAAGCCGTTTAAAAGCAATCAATCCCTATATACACTCATATTGGAGGGACCTCCACGTGCGTTCTGGGTGCGTTTGCATAGACGAACGAGTGGCTATTCCGAACGTGCTACGCGAAGCGCTCATTGATGACATTCATTCAAGCCACCCGGGCAACTGGGGTATGATCTGTATGGCTATACATTGCTGGTGGCCTTACATGCACCGCGAATTAATCGTCAAGACCACTGAGTGCAAACCCTGTACGATAGTTGGTAAGAATCTTTAATCAGTTATTCCCGCCAAGCAATCCACTCCCCACATACCATGTGTAGAACCAAATCAAGAAATTCAAATTGATTTTGGGGGACCAATTTTTGATGAAAAGGGCAATTAAGTGTACTTTTTGACAGCAATTGATCGTTTCTCTAAATACCCAACTGTATATATTTATGATAAAGCTAATGGACCGAATGTTCTGAAGTTATTGGACATGTATATTGAAACTCATGGAATCCCAAGATCTATCCGTTTAGACCAAGCAAAATGTTTAGTCGGAAAACAAGCAAAGATTTTTTGTAACAAAAACAACATTGAAATTATTGAAGCACCTGTAAATGATCATCGTGCTATGGGGTTGGTGGAACGACTGATTCAAACAATTAAGAATAGACTTGCATGTATTAAAGAGGAGAAATTATCTACTCGCGCCTTTCATGTAAAGCAAGCATTAAAGATAATAATTCACCAATTGCGAATATGTAAACAAAGAACAACAAAGACATCGCCTTTCGAAGCACACTTTGGAAGAAAGCCTAACACCCCGCTAAGCGTGATAGCAACTAAACCTAATTTGTTAAACTTGACGTACAAAAATATTATAAATCATTATTTAGACGAGGACACAGTGATGCCAGAGGAGATACTGCCTGACGAAAAGTGGGTCAACGGATATTACAGTGATATCGAGGTTGAGATTGGTATGACTCGAGCGAACACGGAAGCGAAGTCCAGAGAGCGGGCAGTTACAGATGGAGAGCCAAGATTTTTGACGATTAAGGCAATTCTCCCTATTCCCCTGAAGCAGCGCGCGGTAGAAATGAACCTCGCGAGAAAAATGCATGGCAAGAGACGCTCGAAAAAGAATCTGGAAGGCTTATATGAGGTACTTGCTCCGGGATCCCATATCTTCAAAATAAGCCCCGCATCATCCACCATAAAGGAACCCGGAAAACCAGTGGTAACAGTTCGCAATAGCGATATTGCGAAATTTAGTACGCATTTAGAGAGACAAACACCACTGAAGGCTTATGCCGATCGCAGAGGACATAGATCTGGCGAGAAAACTGTGGAGGAGCTGATTCACAGCCATATAAAGGAGGTCACCCGAAAACAAAATGGTGATGAAAAAATGAAACATTGAAGGAGAGAACCGGGCAGCGGGGTTTCGTCTACGAAATCCAATATATCACGCGCGATGCGGGGACGAATCCCGAAAAACCAAAGTTTTCCGCAATGCGAAATCAGCAAACAACAACTTCACTTAGCGAACAACACGCATCGACATCCACTGCTCCGGCTCCAGCACCTCAAGATACGCGAACTTCAGATCGCATTCGTCGAAGCCCATCTTATTATGGATTCGAAACTTCCCCGCCAAATTCTGATATCCTGCCTCCACCAAAGCAACTCCGCCGAGCGGGAGATGTGGAAAATTTCGCACGACCAGATACTATCATAGAGTCAGTGCAACAAATCGCTGAAAACCAACCAGAGGAATCAAACGTATCTCCTTGTATTGGCAAGGTATCAACACCCGCACCTCGAAATACACCTCTACTCTACATGGATACCCCAACGCTGGTACAATCGACGACGGCACTGGATGCGGAGGAACAGAACTCTGATACTGAAGAGTGGAATATATAAACTAGTCTAAAACTGCAAAACACTTCATATTTTATTAATTACCGTATTTTTAGCTATGATAACCAGTACATATATTGATATTATCTATTTAACCGGGGACCTTGTATTATTTTGTAAAAATTGTTATTATTTATATTTCGAAAATTGTATTCTACCGTTTTTCTTGATGCAAAGGGTATGTGATACCTGACGTATATTTATTTCCTCAATTTCATTGATGCAGTAAATGATATATGATGTCCTAAATTTAGTTCATTTATTTTAACCTTCAATAATTTGTTCAATTTTTATCTTATGATCTTTCGTTAACTGTCTGCTTAGTTTCCCGCTCCGTGATCAGACATGTCTGATCACGCATTCACGTTGCTCTTGATTGCTTTATGTTTTACAATTTCATTCTCCTGATATTCTGCAATTCAAATCAGTTCTGCAAATCTTCTTTTGAAATCCCGCTCCGCGAGTAAACGCAAGTAAATTGAATTTGGATCTCGCACCGCGAATCGCGAATTAATATTCTTTCCGCATACTTGCACCGCAAATCACTACGCTAAATAGATTAAGTACGACACCCCCCCCCCCCCCAGCTTAGTTAGCATAAATCTTTTATGACCCTCACGCACAGGTGCTATTTTCGTACATAATAACGTGCTATATAACAACATATAGTTTTAGTTTGTAACTGGGGGTCACAGACACGGGGGGGACAGTATAGAGGTCCACAAAAATAGCGGTCAGATAACATATATCTATCCTAAAAAAGACACAATACAACAAAGATAATCCTGTCCTGCTAGTGATAATAAGAAGAACTCATTATTTCCTGCTCCTGAGCCTTAATTTCTCGTGACATTTCTATCCCGTCTGTGTTCTCAATGAGAACGTTTGAAAAGTATTCTGTAAATAAAACGCACGTGCGCTTTGAAATGATAAGCACTTGGTGGTGTTAAAATAGAACCCACGCTAGTAAGACTGTGATGTTAACGTCTCTCCTTTGGTTTCTACTGCGACAAAACTATTATCAGTGTCTAACTGGGTTATTTCAATTCTTAGCACTTTTCAATTAACATGTTTGAACAGCAAAGACGTTGCCAAAGGACTATTAGTATTTACGGAATTTTCAAAAGGCATAATCTATCTCACTCCTTGAAAGTTTTCTTCCTGGATACTTGTCTAACTATAGTTTTTTCGTTGGTTGAAATTACTGGCAGTTCCCGCACGCCACCTTAAATTCAAAATTACTGGCAGTTCCCACACGCCACCAGTCCATTGTAGAAGTTTTTGTCTGAAAGTATTTAATTTTTATGTTGACCACAGGCGACTGTTTTTCCTGTTTTTGAAGGATAGAGATCTTCAAAAGTGTGGGTTAATGAACATTTTTCTTTTTGGACCTTTTTCTAACAATTAAAACACTCCAAGCGCTCTAGTGCTCCATGGGCCGAGATTTCAGCACAGTTTCAGTGCATTTTTTACGAGAAATAAACTGAAGGCGCCGAAATTCAGCGCATTTGCCACAATTCCTCTTTTTTACAATGTTTCAACACTTCCTTGTTTGGCATTTTCTAACAACAAATTTGGCGTTTTTGAAAAACCAGTTGGTCCATCACTTTCATATCATTTTCGGTCGACACTATCAGTGAATTTCAACGCATTATTATGTAGGTTGTTGCCCCGAAATTAGAAGCAAATAAGTTAATCTGATTTTAACAATTAATTTATATAAAGAAAATGCGCTAAGAAGCGCTTGGAGAATGTGTTTAAAAAAGCTGAAATGTCAGCACAATTCTTACATAGTTTCAGCGTATTTCAGCGTTTAAGCACACTTCTGTTAAAACAATTTATTAATTTAAAATCAATTTGAATCAGAAGAGTTTCAAGAGACAACGCAACAGTGGACGGGTCGAAAACAAACAAACAGTAGACGAAAGGTAATTGTCAACCTATCGTTAAAAACCAAAGGACCCTAACTTCTAAATTGTAGTGATTACAGAAGTGGACGACAGTACAGGCCTAAGTTTCTTAAGCAATTTTTACACTATTTTGAAAATATGTCAAGTTTTTTATTGAGAGACATAACTATGTATAATGAAAATTGGATAAAACTTCTTTCGATAATGAATATTGCAAAACTTACATGCTTTCAATTAGTTTTGAGTTATTCCTGCATCTTTATTGGGAAATCATATAAAAAACTATATATGACCTTGTATTATTAGTACGAGTATATATATATATATATATGATTTGTATATATGATTCCCTGAAAAAGATATATAGGAATCACTCAAAGCTTATTGTAAGCAATTAAATCGTTTAGTTTTCATTATTGAAAGAAGTTCTAATTGTCTTTCATTACACATGGCCATTTCTGACAAGCACACAACTTGACAAATTTTCAATATAATATGCAAATCGCTTAACAAACGTAGGCCTGCACTTCCGTCTACTCCTCTAATCACTAAAGTTTAGAAATTAGGTTCCTTTTGCATTTCACGATAGGTTCACGATTATCTAAAATTATGAAAAAAATTTTTGAAGGACTGTACAAGATAAAAATGTTATGATTTTCTTGACATCACATAAGATCAATTTATGACTAAAATT
The DNA here is from genome assembly GCF_964194025.1 of Convolutriloba macropyga. Classification (NCBI taxonomy): domain Eukaryota; kingdom Metazoa; phylum Xenacoelomorpha; order Acoela; family Convolutidae; genus Convolutriloba; species Convolutriloba macropyga. The sequence continues at coordinate 2,096,998 of NC_134472.1, forward strand.
CAACTGTGACCCGGGAACCGAAATCAACGGAAGATCCCTACGAATGATGTTTATGGCATTTTGAAGAGCAGCCAAGCCGCTGAAAGCAGAATTGAAAATTGTTGAGAGGTCAGTTGAATTCCCAGTTAGTGCTCAAAATTCAGGGTCTTTCATGGGGACAATTCTTCCGGAGCAATTAGTAATTAATATGGGTCATAATCGTTATCTTTTTGGGGAAATATTACCGGACAAAATCATGAGTTTGAACTTCTCCCTAAGAAAGTACAAAGCAGCGAGCAACAATTTGTACCCGGACCCCCTTCCCAGATCATATCAGTACTGAAACTTTGTATTCAAATTGTATATCGTCGGCCCAGTAATGTATCAGTGTATCCTAAAAGCATCTTGCTACTCATTATGTGCAGTATATGTTTCATTGATACTTTTTTCTGACAAAAGTCTGATCACTTGTGGTCTCTGGTTTTTGCTTAGCATAAGGGTCAGAGAAAAGTCATGAAAAGTGTTGAAAATTTCGAGAAAAAAATGGTGTATCTTTTGAGCATGACTGTTCAGAATAAAATTACAAAAGTGGAGAACTATGATTCAGAACTGATTTACTTTTCATTGCACCACAATCTACAATTTTGTCGGGTTTTAAGCGTCGTATCTTATGTAACTGGAGCGCGAGTTATTTTGTATCCGGATTTAAACCTGATGAATTCCACAGAAAAAAACTCTTTTTCCGCTGCTAGGATTATTTTAAAAATCTTATATTACTTGTTTGATGAATTTTCAATAAATTTAACAGTATATAACACAAATAACCCAAAAATCAGCATTTTTCATAGAGGTTGAAACTGTTTGTCTGCACGTGATAGCAAAGTTTTCCTAGTTTTTGGTTCATAGCAAACATATTGAAATTTGTAGTTTTTCCCCAAAATATTTTTCAAGTTTTCAAAAACACAGCATCTTTTGTCGGAGCACTAATTCCCACAAAAAGTCGCAAACATAAAATAGGCTTTTTTTGGTCTGGAATATCTCACAGTTTGATGTTACCCGAAGTAAATGTTTATGGGTCTATAAGCTAAACACGTTGTTTAACTGTTGATTTCACTGGTAAGCTGTTGGTTCCAAACCTATTTTTTCCGGTTGAATAATGGTCAATGGAAGACCACTATACCATTGTAAATGAATGATACGTTATTGAAATATTTTTTAAAAAAAGTTTGGCTTGTGAAAAATAATTGCGATGCACTAATTTCTTTATCGTCTCAGGTTGCCCACCTTAGACGGAACTTTGAAAATTTTCTAAGACTTATACGCTGCCGCAGAAAATTTACAAAACTTTGTACGGCACTGTATAAAGCCCTAATATGTTTTCTACGGCGGCACCGTATCCAATTGATGTAATTATCAATTTCTAAAGCCTACCTTCCTAAAACCGGTTTTAAAAACAACGCTTATCTCATACAAGTCATTTTTTCACTATTTTTGGCACTTTTCACATCTATGAATAATTACAAAACTTAGTACGGCGCCGTATAAGCCCGTACCAAGTTTTGTAATTTTCCCAAGGTATTGTTTTCAAACAATAATTTGCTCTTCAGTTAGGCCTAAAGGTCAAAAATTCTACCTTGAAACAGTTCGAAATAGCAAAAACCTGTTACGCCCTTGTAAGGCCGTACCGAACTTTGGAAGTCAAATGATATCTTCTTCAATTCATGTCCTTAGTCAAGCAGCAAACGTTCAACTCCAGAAAACCATCAAAATGTCAAAACTGAGATTTTGTTCCAAAGAAGACCAATGCTTACGTGTTATGTCTCGAAAAAATGTTAGCTGCGAACTGAAGTTAGGAAAAACAAAAGGTTTGCGGTTTAAGTGCATCAAATAAAATTTTCACTGTTTAACACAATAATATGTCCGTCGCACTTGCTCTCAGCTGGTGATTAGATCCCAAACTGCAGGCCCACAGTTTATAGTAAACTAAAGAAAAGTTCTTTTTAATTGTTTGCGGTCAGTTCAGTTAATTCTGCTCTAGTTTCTGTAAGAAAAAAAGTTTATGAAATTTTTGGCGCATTTAGGAATTCATCAAAGATTATGGTGCTTTTTCCTCTTTTCTGTGTCTTTATCTATCTAGTAGAAGTGTCTAAGTTGAAGAAGGACCATAATTTGTGCAGAAAATTCTCCAGTAAAAGAAAGACTTTCTCTATGCTTTAAAAAAGTCTTCTCTCGAAAATCTTCTAAGTTTAGAGGTCTGTTGAATCTTGGATTTTTTTGGTGCTCCCTCGAGTGTACCGACTATTTGAATTTCAAATAACGTTAAAATTCCAGTCATTTTCATTTTTTGCAAAAAATGTATTTTGAAGATTTTATTTTATCCTAAATTTGTCTGTTTTGGAGAAAGCTGTTCGAGCCTAGTTTTTTTATCTAGTGCTCTGCTCAATTCTTCTATATTTTTCGTGTGTAACTCCATCGTAGCCGGTCCCCGCCCGGATGAGAAAGGAGGAGGGAAACACGCCCAGAACATACTGGAAAAGTCTCAAAAGTTGGTTTTTCAACTTGACTGGAGCCGTTTCCGACAATTTTCAGCAATTATTTTACCTTCAAAACCTTATTAATTCTGGTACGGCCTTACTAAGGCACCTTATTAGTCTTGATACGGCATTAGCACGCCACCTTATAAATTTTAGTGCGGCCGTAGTACGCTGCCGTAGTAAACTTGACAAGAACTTACTACAATTTTTATCTAAGAATTATACGGTGCCGTACTACGGTTTTACCAACGTCGAGCAACCTGGGGTTTTACACGTAATTTCTGCCAATTTTTGTGCAGTGAGATAAGTTAACGTTCTTCAACCTGTGTAAAAATTCAATAATACCAATTAATTTTGAATTAAAACGAAAAATTCATCGCTTTTCAGAGATAAAGTTACCTCCATCCTTACACACAGTAGCACAATTCTGATTTAAATAAAAATGAACTAGGTTGAAAGATTGATGATGAAACAATGAAAGAAACTGAGACATCCTGAATTTGTGCCGGTAAAGACTCATGAAAAGACCCTTTATTTACTCATGAAAAGAATTTTGTTAGATGCAGTGTCTCATGAAAGGACCCTGTTTTGAATAATGAAAAGATTTTTTTTCAACTATAGCAGTCTATGATAATTGCATGGTCGACCCATGAAAAGAGTTAGCTCGACCATTTTGATCTATAAAGGGAACGTGTATGAACACATGAAAATAGTTTGTACTGACTTTGATTTTGGTCGATATCCCCCCAAACCCCTTGACTTTTTGGGCGTTTTCATAAAATCTAGATTTTCGTAAGGGCAAACATGGGGTTGCGCTTCGAAACCGTGTGAAGCCAAACACTTCTTAATGAATACCAGCGTAATAACATAATAGTCGGATTCAATACAAATATTAAAAAATCGCATTAATTTTGCTCCATTTTGTAGCTTTTAATGCCAGACTTTATTGAAAGTTTTCCTGTTCCAGTACGGAGTACAGTGGAGGAACGATTTATAGAACGGTATATTTAATCAATCCTTCAAGAGATCCGGCAAAAACCGTTTGACATTTTGCAATGACTTCAAATAATCTTGTTGATCAGAAAATGTGAAGCCTGAGGAGTTCGCTTAGTAAAACGTAGACCGTCTGAGATTACCACGAATACATACGGGCTACTGACGCATCCGTGGGCCTAATAAAGGAAAGTGCCTGTTCAACCAGAGCTAACTATCTTTTTCAACTATTTGCATCACTGACCAGACAGATTAAACCCTAAGTTCAACTTTAACTACTGGGTGATAGGTGGTAATTCCTCTTCCCCTCTTTAATGATCAGGAAAAAAATAGTTAGAGTGTAATTTTGAAAACTGAAAATACTGGTTTATATTCCTTGCGCTCTTTTTACGCTGTTTGCAGTGAGTAATTAAGATCCAGAAACTTTTTTCAAGTTCAATCCGTTCTGAGCTCAACTATTTGCGAGCATTGCTTTTTATCTGTTCGATGATTAACTAATATTTAATCATATTTATTGATGTGTTAATTAATGTGTTTGTTGATACGCTTAACACTGCTAGGTTTATGCACTGCTTCTACATCTTTGTTTCGAATTAAATTTCAGGATGTCATCAAATAAAAATTCTATTCATGAAAAGGGCGGACACGTGTTAACTAACTTGAGTTTTGCCATTATTATATGAAATCTTACAGTCATCAGCCAACACTAGAGGAACTGGCTCGGTTAGTTGATAATATCTTGCTAAAGTTTTTCCAAATTAACGTTAAATGCTAAGACCCTATAAGAGTGTTGATAATAACCCCAGACATTTGAGAATTTTTATCAAGTAAGATCTTACAAATTTCTTACAAAATGGTCTTAAAAGTTCTTGAGAGATTGTGCGTCGCCTGACTAAGACTTTGTAAGACAATTTATCAGGTCTTACACTATAAAAAATTTTTATGAGGTCTGATAAGATCTTGCACGATAAAAGTTCACTTTTGTCAAATCTTAAAGAAAAAATTTCTGCCTGATAAGACCTTAACGATAAAAATTCTGCCTGAAAAAAAAGTTTATAGTGTAAGATTTTATAAAAATCCTATTACATCTTGTAAGATGATCATTTGGAAAGCTATGACTCATCTTTTTGATAAGATTTCTCTCAGATCTTAAACGATAAAAATTCTTTAAGTATGACATGTTTTTCGTATTGAAGACAATTCAGAGTTACTTTCAAGTAGTTGCCATTAAGCTACAGCATGCAACAGTTAGGCGTCAGAGCAACAAGGAAAAAAGTGTCTTAAATTGTCTTTTGAGACTCTTAAGATGTTGTGAATAAGGTTATTCAAGCGTCAGGGGCTTTTTCTGAAGCCGTGATTATGAAACTAGGCTGAAAAATTTTTGTCAAAGGCCAAAACTATCGCAGAGTGCTATAGTACGTAATTTAGCCATAATACCTGGTTAAGACTCACAAGAAAGCTGCCGCAAAAATAGAATCAACAACCATTTTTTTTTAATATTTGGTTAATTCACCGATTATTTTTTACTTTCATAGGAACTTGACTACGTTATTCGGTTATATTGAAATCATTAAAACATGTCTTATCAGATCTACGCTACGTGAACTTTGTCGTGTAAACTCTGATAACGTGCTTATCAGATCTTATATGATAACAAATCATCAAATTTAAATTATTATCGTATAAAATCTGATAAGATACTTATCAGATCTTAAAAATTAACAATTCAGCAAAATTGAGTTTTTATCTTAAAAGATCTGATAAGTATCTTATCGAACTTTACACAATTAAAGTTCAGGTAGGGCAGAATTTTTTATCGTGTAAGACCAGATACAATCGTACACGATAAAGATTTTTGACTCGCATATTATCAGATCTTGCACGATAAAAATTTCAGAATCAATGGGGAACACCTATAGTTAGAGGTATACTTAGAACAGCGGACAATTTTCTTGTATCAATCTTACTAAATTAACAGTTATCTGCTAAAATTTTGTGGGAGCTATTAGAAGATGATGTTTTATCAGCTAAAATTCTTGCATGAAACTACCGGGAAATATTGATCAGGGTAGAATGTTCCTCTAAAGACGCGGATGAAAAGATTTCTAGCAGCATTCTTGTTCTCAGTTTTATCTCTATCATCTGTTGGAAGATAACCAACGAATTCAAGATTACGCAAAACGTAATTTTTCTGCCAAAGAATCGCTTTTTCTGAGGCAAGGTTTTTTCAAAAAAATATTGTAAGAAATGAATATCGGTTAAATTTTTTCACCTCAAAAGGTACGCCTTGAATGCTGCGTGGAAATGGTGAAAGTTCTTAAGACTTGCGGTTTTTAGCGGTGAAGTTTTCACCGCTAAAAACCGCAAATCTTACTTAAAAACTGAAATACATGGATCCAAAACAGACCTCTCGTATAACAGCCACATCTTCCTCCACAGCTCCGCTGTCACTTACTTCTAGCGTACTTATTTTGAATTTAAATCAGAATCATTTAACTTTATGGAAACGACATTCGGTGAATTTTTGAAAATTAGCGATCTTTATCGGTTAAATTTCATTTTCATCGGTTCGTGTTTGTAGCAGTGAAAATGAAATTTTCACGGCTAAAAACCGTAAATCTTACAAAAACTCATAGCAAAAAGAATTGTGGTAATTTTTACCAGGGAATGGACGTAAGATGTCCTGCTTTGTTGTCCATCGGAGAACTTTTTTTCGGCAGTCAGCGCTAAAACCAAAATTCTTTTGTTATCTCATAGCCACTTCTAGCGTTGACAAGGAGAACCGGGTAAATTTGAATGAGGATATTTTCTGGTGGTTACAGATTTTCCATGTCTTTATTTACACAATTTGAATCTTTTCAGAATTTTAACAATAGGCTCGTGGAAGGACTTCAAGAGAACAATCAACAAGAGCGAATTGATGAAACCATAACTAATCTTCAATGTTCGAAATCCAATTTCAACAAACCAGAGACGTTTAATGCCAGTGAGAGGAATTAATTCTTCGTTGTAGTTGTCGAATATATTATAACCGGACAAGTTATCTCCTACACTCAAACTAAGCATAACTCCATAAAAACTGCTTTCAATCATGTCATCCGTTGTCCAGAATCCAAGCGCTTTTGTTGCCAGAAAAATTATATAAGGTAGCGAAGTTATAATCCAAAGTAGCCAGAGGAAGATAAAAGTTTTTGTGATGAGATTAGAGCGATCCACTGATTTCACTTTTCTCAGGGTTTTAATTACATTGAAGTAGAGACAACCAGTCACCAAAATAGCTGAGAATTGAAGAACAGATGGAGCTATAACGTTGTATACTATATCGGGAATGAAACAGAAGGAGCACTGAAACGAAAGACAATTAGTATGATTCACCGTCATTAATCTCAATTCGCGCTGATGTCCACGCGAAGAATCACGACGAAGTCGAGAAAAGTGCTCAAAATTTCTACGTGCACAATCAGCCCGGGCCGAGGATTTTGCCCAAAAATAACGGGGAAAAGAGTGTAAAGAGTGTAAAAATAATATTTTTACACCGTTAGTGCCCCCCTTATTAAGGGTGGAATTCCCTGTTAGAGTGTAATTTTAGCGGTGTAATTTTAAGATTTAACGGTGGAAAAAGAGTGGAATAACTTATTTTTACACTCTTTTGATTACAATGTTGAAACCTTTTTTACACTCTTTATTACACCGTTAAAACTTATTTTTACACTCTTTTTGCGGAGCCTTGATAAGATTTACACCCGTTGAAAAGAAGGAAATAAGTGGACAAAACAGTGTAAACAGTGTAATTGTAGTGTATTTCTAAGAGTGTAATTTCTTAAAAATTGCGGTGTATTTCTAAGAGTGTAATCATTTCAAAATTACACTTTTCACTCTTTTCCCCACTAAAAGATGAACGAAAGAGTGTAATTTTTAAGAGTGTAAAAAGAGTGAATTGAAGAGTGTAAAGAGTGTAAAAAGAGTGTAATTTTCTTAAAATTACACTCTTACACTCTTTTCCCTGCTATTTAAGAGTGGAAAACGCTTTACACCCTAATCTCGCTTAATAACGGTGTATTAGGGGTGGACACCTCGGCCCCGGAGTGAACGAAATTGTGGTACAATAGTACATTTTTAGTTTGGGGCTATCGTTTGGTGTAGCTAATTGGTTTATTTTATGTTTAATTTAATTTAGTTCATTTCATCTACCTTTATTTTGTTCATTCATATAGTTCTAGTTTTGAAGATCGAATCTTATGTTTTCATACTTGTAAATTTGTTTACATCCTGTGCATGATCTTTTGTCTGTTCACATTGTCTCGTGATTGTAAGTTGCCGCATTTAGAAATGTAATCTTATGAACAAATTGTTAATCAGTTTTGTTAATATTGTCTAAATTCATTCTCTTCATTTTCGCAATTCAAATTAGTTGACTCTCTCTTTAACTAGAATCCGATTCGCCAAAGTCTTAATTTAGACGTATCAAAAGTTTAGTATCTTTCGCTAAGCGAAATACCCTATAAATAATTGAAAGCGATTTCGTTACGCCAAATCGGCCTAAATTCTGTAACCAGAATATTCAATCCACAAGCAACAAATAATAGCGTTGAATCGCACCACAAAATCACCACTAATTAGCCGCTGTAGAATAAGCTAATCGGTGCCGCGAATCAACTCATTCCTACAGATTGTAAATCTGTACGACATGGCGCAGCCAGCTCGAGAATCTATAAAAACACCGTTGTCGATAGAGCCATTTTGGGAACGACCAACTTCAGACCCACCAATCAGATGGGAGAAATGGAGAATTCAAGTAAAACTAGCAATTCTCGCTCGAGAGAATATCACTATAGACACATTGCTTCAACCCAAGCCAACGACAGTTCGCTTGCCAGCGGAACCGAAGTACGAGATGCCAATTGAAGATACAACCGAGGAAGCGGAGAGAGAGCGTCGAATTAGAAACAATCAGCTGAAGTTGCAATGGGAACAAAAATGTCAAAAGATAACAGAAGCGGGAATACTATGCGGGGAACGTCCATGGAATTTGTGTGACCAAAATTGCGTATCTCTGTTGTACCTAAGTATTGGTACTGAAGGAAGACGACTATTGACACAGAAATTCCCGCACGATAATATTTACGGTTTGACTACCCTCAAACTCTAGGAAATGATGGAGATAGCATTTATCCGCCCAAGAAACATCACATTTGATCGATATGTGTTCTTCGCTCGGAAGCAGAAGAAGGGTGAAACTGTAGAGCAATTCTACAGCATCTTGAAAGAATTGGCTGAAAGTTGCGACTTTGAAAACCGTGAAGAAGCAATAATCAGGGGTGACATTTTCATCACGAACATGTTGGATGATGACATTCAGCGGGAGCTTCTACGGGATACAGTTGAACCAGAGAGGGCACTCAGCATTGCAGTCAACATGGAAATGGGTAATCAGAATCAGCAAAGAATTTCATCTAATAACGGAGCAACTGGCAATACAGTGAACGCAATACAACAATTCAACCAATTTCGCGGCGCGGGTGTACTTGGAAATCAATCAAGCAGAGCAGTCGCCAACCGCGCATCTGTTGGACAATTTTGTGGTTGTGGTCAAATATGGACACCAACACATCGTCAGGTTTGCCCTGCAATGGGTAAGAAATGTAACCACTGTGGTTTGCAAAATCATTTTGCTAAGGTATGTCGTCGAAGACTTAACAATGCAAGAAACACTCAACAAACCAATCGCATTTACACTGTAGAAACTGCTGAAACATCTAATCAAAATTCTAGTCAGGCATTCAGAACGTCAATTATATCAATTATAATGAACAAATCAACTCAGACTATGATTCTTCGGATGATAATTACGTTGCAACAGTCGAAAATATTAGTTCACACAATTTAGCACTGAAAAATTTGTCATTAACGATTGGAAACACAAACTGTGATATACTTCTCGACTCCGGTAGTGGTTGTACCATTTTTAATATGTCACTTGCAAGAGAAATAATGCTCAATTGTGCGCAATCACAATGGTCGAAGAAAAAACCATTGGAATTGAAGTCATTTTCTAACGATATCGTTAAACCTCTCGGCACTTTAAAAACGCCGGTAAAATGTAATGATTGAAACATTCAGAAAGCAAAAATAACAGTCGTAGCTGATGGGTTTTGACCAATATTAGGACGAGATCTTTTTGATCATTTAGGCATCACAATTTCTCAGAAGCCTTGTCCGAAAACAGAGGTTAATAACATAGATCAACCTTGTGCAATAAAGAAATCACTTGCAAAGGAGTTTCCCGATTTGATATCCCGAATTGGAAAATCAAAAAATCATACGGTCAATTCAAAATTCCACAAAAATTATCGAGTAATACATCAGAAAGGACGAAAAGTGCCAATACATCTTCAACCGAAAATGAAAATTGAATTAGAAAAACTATTAAATGAAGGACATATCGAAAAATTAAGCAACTGTTCTGATCATATTTTTCATATCTCCGATTGTCATTACGGTAAAAAAGGACAAATCAATCAAAATAGCACTTGATTCAAAAATTCTAAATAAAGCTATTCATAAAAACCAGTATCAAATGCCCAATATAGATTCGCTAATTCAAACAATTTCGCAAACACTGTCAACGGTGCCGCAGGAGACTGCTTATTTTACTACTCTTGATTTGCAGTACGCTTATAGTCAACTTAAGCTACACAGTGACACAGCCCGCCATTGTAACTTTAATATTGTTAGCGGAGATATGACTGGCACATATCGGTTTAAAACAGGATTTTACGGTTTGACGGATATGCCAGCTGAATTCCAAAAAGCTATTGATTGCACCCTTGCCGGTTTGGAAAATACTTTCTGTTTCTTGGATGATATTTTGATCGTAAGCAGAGGTGGAATCGAAAAACATGTGGATTTGGTACAAAAATGCCTAATAAAACTAGATCAAGAAAACTTTCGCATAAATCTTGCAAAATGTCATTTCGCAAAAGAAAAGATTGAATGGCTTGGACATAATATTACACAATCAGTTGTAACTCCACTTTCAAGTAAAACGGATGCAATTGGAAAATTATCAGCACCTACTAATCTTAAAAAACTTCGATCTTTTATGGGTTCAGTACACCATTTAGGAAAATTTATTCCAAATTTGTCACAATTATGTTACCCCCTGCAACCATTGCTTAAGAAAAATTCAAATTTTTTTGGACGGAAGAGCACGATAAACAGTTCTCCCTAATAAAAGAACAAATTACGGAAACCACTGAAAATAAACATTTCAACCCGGAATTAGAAACAGGAATTAAATGCGACGCCTCACGTAAAGGATTGGGATGCGCATTGGAACAACGAACACCTAATGGGTGGCATACAGTAGCATTTGCGTCACAATTTTTGAACTCTGTTGAAGACAGATATAGTATAAATGAACTAGAACTTCTGGGTGTTGTTTGTTCCGTGGAACATTTCAAGTATTATTTCTACGGCAATTCTTTTACTGTGATAACTGATCATAGAGCTCTTCTCTCAATCATGAGAGAAAACAGATCTAACAAATCATATAATAGTAGACTGACACGTTGGGTAGATCGTTTACTACTATTTGATTTCTTAATTGATCACCTTCCTGGCACAAAAATGGGATTAAGGATTATATCTCTCGCGACCCGCACCAACAAGCTGTTAATATATCTGCATATAACGAGCAACTTATTGTAGCTAAATTGGATGTAATTAAACGCAGTGCGAAACGCTTCTAATTAAATGCCGAAAATTACGTCGATTTCGCAGCGCGAAATCCACCTACAAAAAGCGTCATAAATAATCCAAATTTCACTAATAACCTATGCCGTGAATTTGCACCGCCAATTCCAGAACATTCTACAAGTACGCAAATTGATAACCCAATTAGCGATTTAACAATAAAGAAATTAAATTCCATCCCCAAAAACGAGACAACTAACATTCCTCACTCGCTTTTTGCCTTGAACAGACCCACTGAACAGTCACTCTCTAATTTAAACAATTTCCAGCGAATCGCCACGAAATTCAAAAAAGTATACATGATGTCCCAATCAACTTCCGATGATGAAACGCTGATGACAGTCAAACAATCGACTCCATCGAGAGTACGATTTGCAGAAGAGGGACCTTCAACAGCTCAAGCAGCACCCGTAACTCCAATAACGCCCACAACTGATACAACAGCCACTTCGCCGTCAGTAGACGACCTCTACCTGGACTCTTTCAACTTCGCGCTCTCCAAGATCTTCTCCAGCTCCCTAATGGCCAGCCTGACAACCAAGGACGCGATTTTGAAAGAGATTCGCGACTGCATTCTTACGGACAACAAAGATAGATGTAAACAAATATCTCCTTTCATCCATTCCTTCTGGAAGGACCTGCATGTAAAGAACGGGTGGGTCTGCATAGATGACAGGGTTGCTCTTCCCCATGCGATCAAAGATGCCTATGTAGACGCCATCCACGCAACTCATCCTGGCACATGGGGGATGACTGATATGGCAACACACGCGTGGTGGCCATATATGCACAGAGACATAGCTACGAAAACTGCAAAGTGCATTCCCTGTGTCAAGATTGGTAAAAATTTAAAACCTATTATACCTGCAAATAAATGGGCACCAATAAAGTTATGTAAAGTTCCAAATGAAGAAATTCAAATTGATTTTGGAGGACCCATCTATAATGAAAAAAATCAAGAGATTTATTTTCTTGCATGTATTGATCGATTTTCGAAATTCCCAAGAGCACAATTATTTGATAGAGCTAATGCAGATAATAGTTTAAAATTCCTTCAAGAGTATGTTTTGCTACACGGTATACCCTGTGCAATTAGATTGGATCAAGCTCGATGCCAAACGGGGCAACAAATTAAAGCATTTTGTAGTCAAAATAACATACAGCTAATCGAGGCGCCAATACACGATCACAGAGCAATTGGTTTGGTTGAAAGGCTAATTCAAACAATCAAGAATTGCTTAGCCTGTATTAAAACGGCGGCGCAAAATCAATTCAATGTGAAAGCTTCAATAAATTCAATAATTTATCAGCTAAGAATATGTCGTCAAAAGACTATTAATATATCACCATTTGAGGCACATTTTAGTAGAAAAGCGAATACGCCATTAAGCAATAAAACGACCAAACCAGACCCAAAAAGTTTAACTTAATAAAACATTTTAAACAAATTTTTAGATTTGGAGACTGTCAGATGGGACGAGCTCATCACAGACGATAACTGGAACAACGATGAGCGTAGCGACATTGAAATAGAGGTGAATAAGAACAAACTGGGCAAAGAGGCGATGAAACGGCAAAAGAAGGAACCGAAAAAGGAATCAGGATTGATTTCTCATTCAGATGTCGGACAATCTATACCCAGAACGGAAGCATCATTGGAGGTAAAGCTGGCGAAAAAGAGACCTCGCACGAAAAGATAAAAGAAAAGTCTCGATGGCTTATATGACGTCTTAGCACCAGGATCGTCAGTAATCAAAAAAAACGAACATACTTCAGTCATTAAAGAACCTGGAAAGAGAGATGTGACAATCAGGAACTCGAATTTAGCAAAGTTTGGGACGAAGGCAAAACGTGACACAGAATTACAGGTGTACGCTAACCGACGCCCAAAATTACCAACGGGCAAAACAACTGAGGAGCTCATAAACCATCACGCAAAAGAATCCAGAAAGAAGTTAGAAGGAGGGAAACGAATGAAGCATAGGAAAGTGGCAGATGACGTTAGTACAGTGTCGTCAATTCATTCTAATGTTACACGCGCCCACCGTGTAAGAATGCCAACAAAGCCCAAAAGACAACTGTCAACAGCGCCGCCAAATCAACCCACCGAATCAAGTAACGATCTCGCGGTGCCAATGGAATTACCTACCACAAGCATTGTTATCGCGGAGCCACCTAGTAGGCCAAAGCGAAAAGCAGCTACAAAAGCATCTGTAGCATTAATTCCAACAACACGAAAGCGCTCTACAGTATCGGTCACAGAATCGGATGAATCTGCGACTTCAGTTCAAACTTGCCCTCCCACAACTTCAAGTACTGGAGCAATTGGGAAACAAAAAAAAACGACAAAATATCATGAAACAACAGTTTGAGAATAAATCAATAATTTCTGCCATACAAACTGCCGCAGCACAGTCTAATCAAGAGGAAACTAATTTTACAGTCGGCCCATGTTCTCCAACAACCTCATACCCTACCCAATTCTATATCTCCCCCAATTACGAAGAACCAGAATTGTCGATGACAGTTGGCGAGGCTGAGAGATATTACGAAAGTGAGAGTGATTAAAGTACATTTCTCTAAAACTGTTGCGTTCAAAACTCTGATTAAAACATTACAGTATGAATTATTTTAACAAGTACATATGATTATTAATTTTCTGATAAATAACTTTGTTATTTATTTTCGCCAAAGGGGAAATGTGGTACAATAGTACATTTTTAGTTTGGGGCTATTGTTTGGTGTAGCTAAATTGGTTTATTTTATGTTTAATTTAATTTAGTTCATTTCATCCACCTTTATTTTGTTCATTCATTTAGTTCTAGTTTTGAAGATCGAATCTTATGTTTTCATACTTGTAAATTTGTTTACATCCTGTGCATGATTTTTTGTCTGTCACATTGTCTCGTGATTGTAAGTTGCCGCATTTAGAAATGTAATCTTATGAACAAATTGTTAATCACTTTTGTTAATTTTGTCTAAATTCATTCTCTTCATTTTCGCAATTCAAATTAGTTGACTCTCTCTTTAACTAGAATCCGATTCGCCAAAGTCTTAATTTAGACGTATCAAACAAAAGTTTAGTATCTTTCGCTAAGCGAAATACCCTATAAATAAATGAAAGCGATTTCGTTACGCCAAATCCGCCTAAATTCTGTAACCAGAATATTCAATCCACAAGCAACAAATAATAGCGTTGAATCGCACCACAATATCACCACTAATTAGCCGCTGTAGAATAAGCTAATCGGTGCCGCGAATCAACTCATTCCTACAGATTGTAAATCTGTACGACAGAAATATTGACAAAAAAACACAAAGATGAAAGCTCAGAATCATATATGTGAGTTTTTCATTATCGACACTCGGCGATATTGAAATTTTGGATTTCGCGGTGCTGAATCTGTTTCAGTTTGGCCTAATATAATTTTCGAAATTTCTTGTATTTTAGATTGGTGAGTTCGCAGAGCGAACTGCTATCAAATTTCACTACAGTTCAAGTACTAGGAATTTTCTAGAAATTTTACTAGCTTTTAGTTACTAGAAAAAATTCCTAGATTTCACATAAATCTTGAAATATACAGCACGTAAAAAAGATTAAACAATGGATATAAATCTGGGAAATTGATCATTACTGTTGTAATTCAAAAGGAATGTAAAAATTTCGAGTATTGCGTAGATGCCACTTCGACGAGGAACACACATAAAGGTAGTGTGTAAAGTAATAAAATGTACTAAATTCAAATTGAAGAGAAAAACTGAAATTCTAAAATTGCATGAAAAAAGAACTCAGCTTCAAACTTTAACAGGAAATTCAAACCAAATCGTGTTGTCTCAATTGCTGCGGTGGGTTAATTCACTAATTAAGTTAAGATACTTGCCAGACGGAAGGTTTGATGTTGTTTTTTTTTACTGTCAGGGAGGAACTATATACTCAAATGATTTTTTTTGTTCAGATAATTTTGGCCGAACGATATATTCGTCGTAGAAAGTGGAGACTGGTGTCATTAGAAAGCTCGTCCAGCGTAGAATTTGGAATTAAAAAGATATTTTTGATTTTCGTTTTTATAGGGAGTTATCGGGGTTTAAACTTTTGACAAAAAATAGAGTGAACAACGTTGAGTTCGTTCAAAATTTTCGAAATTTTCGACTAAAATTTTGTCAATTTTGCAAGAATTTGAAATTTTTTAAAAAGAGTGTTGTTGATTTTATTTTTAAAGAAAAAAATATTGTCGACTGT
Organism: Convolutriloba macropyga; assembly: GCF_964194025.1. Classification (NCBI taxonomy): domain Eukaryota; kingdom Metazoa; phylum Xenacoelomorpha; order Acoela; family Convolutidae; genus Convolutriloba; species Convolutriloba macropyga. The sequence goes on from NC_134472.1 coordinate 2,112,499, forward strand.
TTTAATATAATTTTTTGTCAAAATTTCTGGCTAAATATTTCAAAACTCAGATTTTTTCATCAAAAACTGCACGAAATAAGTTTCTTTAGTCCAACACCATTAACACAAACTTTGCAGACTCAAAAGGGGAATATGTCTACTTCAACTTCTTTTCAGAGTGTTCTGTAATTAAAACTTTGCTGTTTTTTACTAAATTTACTCGGTGATATTCAAAAACGCAGCATTTATTTTTTATTTTTTAACTAGCATATTTTCTATATCTATCTAATTCAAACAGATAAGTGTTCCCAATGGACAAAAAATTTTAGCACGACAAATTTTGGACCAATCTTGGACTGTTACAGTCCAAAAATAATTCTTTTTAAAATTAAATTAGCCAATCTTTTTTATATCAACTAAAGAACAGAACATTTCAAATCAAAGCCCAGTAGTGATAGGTCCAATTGGCTTCCTTAACAGCTCTAAATTAATGCATTTAGTGTTTTACTCGAAAACTTAGGGTCGTTTTTTGACTTCCAAAAACATTTCATTTCTAAATAAATAATGGCTTATTTTTGCCTATTTTTTCATAATTTTGTCAACTTGTAGCCTAGTGTCAGCAAACAAAGAATGTTTTTTCTTTCTATTGATTTAAAGTTTATCTTCTATTGCAGTTCTACGCCTTATGTTATGGTTCTCTGGCTTTGATACTACTAGATTTCACATTTTTTTTAATTTCAGGTATTTGCCCATTTTTCACGTTTTCTTGTTTTTTTTCCAATTATCACGTTATTGACAGTTCTTATATCACCCTATTGGGCGTTCAAAATAAGTCACAATTGATCATATTAAAATCCTTAGAGATACAAATTATGGTTTTAATGGCTTCGACACTACGTTCTCGAAGAATTTAATTGATTTTTTTATTTTTGTCTTTAACTGTCGTTTTTACTTTGTCTTTTTAGTCGTATGAAGTCTCCTGTAGAATGACCGGATTTAATTGGTTTTTCAAGGAAGAACAGATAAGCCGAGATTCTGATGTTAGAGATAGCTGATGGCTTTCATGATTTTGAAAACAATTTTTTTCCAAATAAAACACTTCGCAATTTTGTTCCTCTTATTGTCTGTTTGTTACCTAGCATTGTTAATTACAGGTCAAATATGAAACTAATGGTGGCACGGGAGGGTGCCAAAAGTGATTGATGTTACAAAATCTAACGCTTTTAAAGTATTTTTCTTGACTTTATTGGCTTCGACACGCGTTTTCATAAAAAAAAGTTAAGTAATTTTTAATTTTTGTCCAGTTTCACGTTCTTTTTTTGACTTAAGACATATTCTGCATAGATGCAGGTCTTAAAGGCTTCTTTGGAAGAACATATTAAATTATTTCTTGTGTAATTAATGGCTTTCAAGACTTTGGAAGTAATTTTTGTTTTCCGAAAAAAACAAGTATTAATTAATATCGCCATTTCTTTCTGTTTGTCTACCTTTTAGTTAGCTTCATTAATGAGAGGTCACATAGAACATCGTAAGCGTCGTAAGAAGGTGCACTTGATATTTTGAGGGCCAAAGCATGGCTTTACGGCTTCGAAAGCGTTTTGGGGCAAGGTTTAATTGATTTTTCGTTTGTTGTCTATTTGTTGATCTTTTTGTAACCGCATAGAAAAATGAATACCGACAGTTCTTAATTCCCTCATATAGAAGCATTGTTAATAGTAAAGCTATGGGATATTTTAGCTGATTTCTATTGGTTTTCATTACTTTGAGAATAATTGTTTTTTTTTAAAAAAAAAATGTTAATTTTTTCAACTTTACTGTTTTTGTTCTTTTTTGTCTAATTGTTAGCAAGCCTTATTGTGGACTGGTCCCATATCTTTTCCGGCAAATTACAAGTTGTTTAGTTTTATCTCATGCTATTTTTATTTTTTTATTAAGGTTTGTTTTTTAAAACGGACATAAAGTTTTTGATTTAATTATTGTTTGTTGTTGTTTGATTTTGCTGATCGTCTTGACTCGATTTCTTAATATTAGCATATCTTATCAATCTAATGTATCACTTTTTACTCCACTGAGTTATTTACTTTGGAGACTATCTTTTCGTTCATAAACCAAATTTTGTTTGAATACTTGAATTTTTGGGTTTTCCATCTGTTCCTCATTTGGTAGACAATTATGCCAAAACTGTAGATGAGCGGGGTCGGAACCTTATGTGCGACAGCACATTACCGAGCTTCCTTGTTAATATAATAGGTTAAATTGACAGAAAAAGATGGAAAAATTTTAGGTTGACATTCTTTGCAATGAAATCTATGTGTAAATAAAATACTCAAGGCTAATAAACATGATAGCAGATAAATGTAACAGCAACTATAAGTTAAAAAGTATTACAAATAGCAAAACAGTTTGGAGATTTGAATTATCAGCAAACTATATAAGTCTTTACCTTAGTCACATATTTTTTAATGAAAAAAACAGCTATTTGATTTTATTTTAAATACAAGAGAATAACGTGATCAAGTTGGTGCGCAACCTATGCAACCTAGATTTTAATTCGCTGCAGCTGTTAAAATTTTTCTTTCATGCATTGCTTTTAACTAGAGACAGTATCAGTGTTAACAGTGTTCGAAGTAAAACGGCTCATTTAGATTCATGAAAACTGGTCACCGAATTAAAACTTGTTATTCGTAGAATAGCATTTTGTTTTATTCCAGGAAACCTTTATTAAAAAAGCAATTAGAATTTATCGTTTTTTGTTGGTTTTCTGCTTCGAATTCTTTTTTCGTCGTATTAACTCTATTAAAATTATTTTGTTAATTCGCTCTTTTTATCTGATGCGATCTTCATTATTTTAATTGAGTAATTTTATTCCCATTAAAAGTTTAGTTTGATCTACGAAGTTTGATCAGTGTAACAGCTTCACTGATTATTAATGCAAACTAAGGGGTGAATTACGGGTGAAACATCACTCTGGGAAGAGCTGAAGTCCTGGGCAGTTACTTCATCTCTTTTTCGATCATTGAAGAAAGTTTTCAAACTTGTTGGCAATTCTTTTAAATTCATAATCAGCCCCCTCCCCCGTACTTACTTGCATACCCATTGGTATCATCTGATACTTTTCAGAGGTCATAGTTGCATTTAGTACATGATCAATGAGATAAATGGACGGGACAGCAATACTCGCAACCAGTGTCACACTGTACAGCATTCTCCTCCTCTTCGTCGTGAGAATCGCTTTGGCCTGAACACCTCGACATATGATAATGTACCTCTCGAGAGCCAAAGCAATCATGAGAAATAACTGCGACCAGTAGGAGTAGTAGTCCGGAATGTATTTCAGGAGGGGATACAAATGGGACAAAGTCCCAGTAGCACCCTCAAACGGTTTTTGTATTCCGAGATCATACCCGAAACTGGGTAAATAGAAGTTTTTGCCAGCAGAAAAAAAACTTAATATATTCAGATTTGTTAAATTATTGATGTCTTTGCGCTAACGAACTTACAATCGGTTAAGCTATAACTCAAAAAACTATTTGAAATGAATACTTTTATATACTTTTCTAAAGGGTAAATAATATTAAGGTCAATCTGAGTGAGCCTTAAAAAATATAAGTTAAGTATAGCATATTTTTGCGCAGCTCCTAACCCTGGATAACATGGCTACTTTTTAGGAAACAAACGAATGTTAAACACTTTTCTTGAAAGTCTTGAGTTCCTGTCACAACAAAAAAACGTACACTTTCGCGAATGTAGCGTATTCTAAACACTCAGTAAACCCATGGTTGAGGTTCTAGTTTTCCGAGGATCCACACAAAAAACTTTCTGGGGCAGAACTAGGAAGACAATAATCAGTCACTACAATAAACTGGCTGAATATTGGCCGTTTTATCACGTTTTGATCCGGATTCGTCCAGAAAGACAAATCCACCGAGACCAATTTGATCAATTCGATGTTCATTCGCCGAAACAAAAATTTGGAGAATTTTCCAAACGAATTTTTTATTTAAAACTCATTGCTCATCTTTCTTTTATTAAAACTTAAAACTTAAAACTAAGATCAATTTACCCAATATTAAATATGTATGGTTAATTTTATAGGAGAAATCAGTCTGATGTTCATTTCAAGCATGAAAAATTTTTTAATAGTTCATAACAATCATTCAATTCATCCAAAAATAGTTACATAATATTTCGATCAATTAGTTGGTATTATGCCTTTTATAACACTTTGATTGAATTTGCAAAGCATTTAATTTGGATACAATAAAATCCTTAAAATCCTGTTTTGTTTATCAGCTCATTTTTCGCAAGTGCAATCTGGAATACCGCATGTGAATAGCACATCTGAATAGCGCCTATATATTGTTTGTAACTTAGTAGAGGCTCTGGATTAGCGGAAAGCAAATGCCAATTCGGAAAATTTTTGCTTTTATCTTACAGCTCTGCCAAGCCTAACTCCCAGCTTTTTCGATTAACAACTAGCAACTATGCGAGCAAAAGAACCTCTGTTCAACGTCAAACCAACTTTCAAGATTGTAATGCCAACTGTAACCAATAATACTACCGAGTGCCCTAGCGAACAGACGAGAATTATAACTTATACCACGGCAAGCTTGTTTCTGTTCGGATTCATAAAGCTATACAAAGAAAAAGCGTTGAAACTTTTCTGGTCCGACGAGCGAGTTTATAGGATATACCTTGGAATTAGTGTAACAAAACGACGTTGTTAAGAACAGCTCACATTGGACATTAAACGCTCTATCATGGACCGTAGATAAGACTTCATAAGGCTAAGTTACAGTATCAAAAAAGCCTATCTCTTTTTTAAAAAAGCAGACAACTGCCAGATAACCAACTCCTCAGTAAATTTAAATTGATTAACTTATATGTACTGACAGGTTGATTGACCAGGGTCAGGGAACAAGAGTTTTGTAGTCGAAGAACAATATACGCCAGCTTTTTTTCGCTTTTTTTCTTGAACGGTGAAAAAATCAAATTAGGTAGTTTAAATTTTCGCCCGCTCTTTCGTTGTGTGACTAAGTGTAGTTTTTTAACGGGTTTTTTGTTCTTATTCGGGTTTTTGGAGGTGTTTTGCTTTAAATCTAGCAACGCCTACCAGAACATCTGTTATTACATCTCAAACGATAAACCACAGCCAAATAACAGAGAACCAAAAATCGCCATATCTAAAAATTCCCGTGAAAGCAGATGCAGTCAATCTTCTAACCTCAGTGCAAATAACCGATGACATTTTTAGTACAGCATATGACATCCTGAGGAAAATTTACGACAAAAAAAACGACTGATTTAACGTGTGCATGTTCAAACCATTGTTTAACGGAAACCAGTATCAAACGACACCCGAAAATAAATCGAGATCGAATGGAGACAGTGGAAGAGCACAGATTTGCCCTCAGCAAACTTGAACAACCTGTTGTTGATGAAAACAACCTTTTTTGTATCAAAAAGCAGAGAAATTGCAAGCATAGACGAGAAAGTTTTTGGAAAATTTACCAACGGGAAGAGAACCCAACGTTATCGTGAAGTGGAAAACTTCATTGAAGGAAGAATACGCGCCATTGAGGCAGCCACACAGCAGCCACGATCAACTGTTCACAAGAATCCCACAAGCAGCCCAAAACTTTGACAATTTCTTTCGCATGCAGCTACCTCTTTGCCTACAATTTTGTGACGAAAACCACAAAATTTAACAATGTCACAGTTTCAAGGCGCTTTCAGTCCAGGACTTAGCCCAGATGACAATGACAAAAGATATCTGCTTCAACCACTTACGCCCGTAACCTCACAATGAACAAAAATGATTCAACATGTAAAAATTGCAAGGAGATACACAAAAAAACTATTACGATTCGGTGACAAAACAAGCCTAAGGAAAATCTCAACAGCATCAACGGTTACAAATGACTGCAGAACACTACAGGAAGTTTTCAACCGAAAAACAATCGCAGAATGAGGAAGAAGGGGAAGTATTTCTTCAACGCAGATTCGTACCATAGGACAACAACGATGAGAGAACTGAACTGAGTTCTATTATGGATTACGGATCTCAAAGTTTTAGAGGTACGCAACAGAAAAAAATGATTCAACATGACTCTCAAATCAGAGATCAAGACTTTATCAGCATCAAAGCACTAATCAGAGAAAAAGTAGAAAAAGTAACGAGCAATCGGCCTCAGCATCACGTCAACGTCAGTGGTTGGACAAAACTTCGAGACCTCTATCTTGCCGACAAAAACTTCTATCAATAATCTACTGTAGATTTGAATTGCGGAGCAGTTAACTATGAGGATTTGATGATTGGAACAACAGAAAAAAGGAACCTCAAAAACCAAGTATCTATAGCCTTTTTTCGTTGGTTTGCTAGTGGTCGGTATTGAGATACGACCTTGGAAAAAGATCAATCAGGTTTAGTCTTTCTTCGTTTGTTCTGATCCCGAGAAATTACAGCAAATGTGCGAATTTGATGAAGTTCAAGCAACAACTAAGTGGACATCAGAGGGACGGAAATGAGTAGATCTTTTTCTCTAATACCACCAGAAATAACTCATTCATCCCTAATAATTCCAGAAACATATCAGGGAATGTTCCTCCTCCTTTTCAAAGAAGACAAAAATCCTTGGACGACTCCCAACAACAAACAAAAAGAAAACTATGGAAAATGTTTCGACTGCAGAAACACCCCGAGACCTACAACAGATACAGTCATTTCATTAACGAGATCATTGGATATTTATAAGAAGTCACCGGATAGGTTTCGAATATTAGTCGCAAACAGCTCCTACTTAACGATACGTATTCGATGGTTCAACTAAGTAACGCATTGGAGTCGCCTGATGGTGATTTGATAGTGGTCGGCGAAAAGACCGCTTTGGTTGGTTTCATAGTGGTCGGCATTGAGATACGACTTTGGAACAAAATCAGTCAAGTTTAGTCTCTCTTCGATTGTTCTGAACCAGAAAAACTACAGGAAGTCTACGAAATTGAAGAAAATCCAACAACAACTCATTGGACATCAGAAGAAAAGAAGGGCAAAGATTTCTTCACTAGTACCACCAGGAACAATTCATTCTTGACTAATACCACTGGAAACAATTCAAGTACTTTTCGTCTTCCTTTTCAAAGAAGAAGAAAATCCCTGGATGCGTTCCAGCAGTTAACAAAAAAACTATAAGAACTAAAATGTTCCGACTGCAGAAACCGACTGCAGATCCAGAGACCTTAAAATAGATATATTCAGTTCATTAACGATTTTTTTGGATATATTTAGGAAGTCACCGCAAAAATTCCAAAAAAAGCTGCAAACTGCTTCTACTTGCCATACAACTGTGCTATTAAAAAGTCCAGCACCACAACTCAACTCAGCGACCAATTCGATGGCTCAACTAAGTAACGCACTGGAGTCACTTGATGGTGGCAGCTTACATTTTAAAAGATCTGTTTGGAGTTCTCATTCGCTTCCGATTTCAACAGGCTGCACTGTCAGCCAAAATTGACATAATTTAACAATAAGTTCAGATGATTGATGAGGACGAGGATTTTCGTGGGATTTCATGAGAAAAATAGTTGACAAGGCGGTGAAATCTTAGAGAGCAACAAGAGTAACGGATGGAGTATTGTCAAGTTTGTACCACTCCATTCGAACCCTCAAAGCCTTATCCGAGCGTTGGAGCAACAGCAACATCAAACTTGCCTTCAACAAAGACATGTACTTGACGATTTGTTAATAGAGCCTCAGATTTAGAGCAGGTCTATCAAAGGCAGGACAAAATCATCGCAACACTTCAACTCGCTGGTTTCGGTGTTAAAAATGACATCGTTTTTTTACTTGTTGAGCGTTTACATTCCAAATATCGCTAAGCAGCGGTTGTTTACGCGCTACTTTGATGGAATGTACAAGTTAACGAGCACAAAATAACAGCAGGGACAAGTTTAGCTGCATACAAACTTTTGTGTATTCCATGTTTGGAATTTTGTTCAGCATTCATTAGAGCACAAGCAGAAAGACAAGACACCAATGAGAGCCTATTCCCTGAGTCAACTGTCTTCGCGAGGGCGGATTCAAAAATGATCCTCAGGTGGATCAAATATTTACCAGAAAATTGGAAGAACTTGATTTTCAGCCAAGTGTCAAAGTTCAGAGCACCATTTCGTTCAGAGCACCATTCCGTCAAAGAAGAAGAGAGCCCAATTGTTTTCGTCAATACCAGAGTTCTGCCCAACAATGGATGTTACTCCCCTCTATATCGCCTCAACAAAAAGCATTGGCCGAAGTATTCTCATCGGCCCAATTATCACTAGTAGAGCAGCGTCTGCAACACGATAACAGAACTTTGGATCTCATCAATGGACCGTCATCAAATCTTCGACCGTAAGAGTATTCGCCTACGTCTAATTATTCACTCAACGACGATAAGATTGATTAAGAACATTTTTAATCAAAAAACCACAGTGAGCCAAAAACTGTGTCCCATCATTCAATTACATATCGAAAACCAAAAACACAGTTTCGGTCAAAGAAAAGCAAGGAGATATTAAGCCACACTCACATGACAAGAACCAGCAATCTCTGCATCTACAGCACAACTGCCAAGACCAATCTCTGAACAGTTTTTTGGAAATGTCAGTCGTTTTAAATTACCAAGAAATCCCTTCTGAAAAATCAAATTTTGTCAAAGAGGATCAAGAACCACCGCATCAGCAGCTCATCTTCTGTCAATTTTCAGCTAACCATTTAGGGGGGACAATTTCCACCAACCATAATTCTTTTATCAGAGTAGCCACAAAGATCCATCCCCACAGCCAACCTTACATCCCCTTAGTCAAGCAGCAGAGAGTTTACCGCACCAGTTCTCTCACTGTTTTTCTTTCTTTCTCTTCGAGTCAACCACAATTCAGTCAATAAAGGAAACATAAAACAATCTTTGAAACAGTTTAATCAAACAGCCAATGAAATACATTCAATCCCCACACACTTGGTTCCGCAGTCTTGTATTTTTCTTTCAACATCATAGGAACATACATTGTCATTTGTATGGCTATTATAATTAACATCAACTGCGTCAGCCGTTCAATGAATAATATTTAGTAGAACGGCCGCAAACCGATCCCAATTGACTGAAAACAGTTTTAAAAAAAGTCTGTTAGTCAACTACAGAGGGGTTATGAGCAGAGGGCTTATGAAATCATTTAGAGCAGTCAACAATTTTCCTATTAGTGGAAAGTAGAAGCTCAACACAAAGAAAAACACATGTGATATTTGTCTTAAACAATTGTCAGCAAATCTCTGTTCAGCAAGAATAGCCCTTCACATCATAAAACAATCACTTTTTTTGCCCGAATCAGGAACCTAATAGGATCAGCAACCCCAGAACACTCCTCCCCAATCCTACGAAGTGACGTGTCCAGCAAACATGCCAACAAAAAAATTATTTTACTCACCTATGGCCCTTCTCCGACAAAAACAAAAAAGTCATTAAATTGGTGATCGCCTTGCCAGGTCCACAAACAAGGCCGTCAAAAATTTCATCAAAAAGATTACTAAAGCATATCCAATAGCCGAGCTAATCATCCGAGAAAGTTATTCAGGAAACCTGCAAAAACAACCCTAGATGAACGTTCTTGCTACATTTTAAACCGTTTGGATTGCTGGAGGAATCCCCAGGAAGAAGAATGTTATCGACAACCGCAAGTCGGGAACAACTCTATGCCCATATATAAAGGGCCATTTATTAGAAGTCTTCTTCTTATTAGAAGAATCGCATTGTTGAATCTTCCATGTTCTAGTTCTCAGGTTTTTCTGTGGACACTTTCATACCAAATATTCTTCGCAGCCGTTTCAAAAACCACATGCAGCCATTTTCAAATGTCACAAAGGCAATAATCTCGGAACCAGTGGGAGATCTAACTAGCGGTACCATCGATACTATGAAAACATTCACCAGAGGATGTGTTGTTCCCAAGCAACCTACAGTGACAATTTGCCATAGCAACCCAAGGAGAACTCGAATTCAGACAACCTCTTCGAGATAAAGAGTTCAAGGTCATCATCAACACTTTAGCCAGTCAAAATCAGTTTGATCTGTTTACAATACCACCTGGAATAAACAGCAGTGACATCTATGTCGCGCTATCTTTACCGATTAGTCAAATCGACAGAATTTTCAACAACATCTCCTCTGAATTAAATTGAAGCCATCCTCAAATATCGCCTCTAACAGCGCCATCAACAGATATCAATGGACTCCTAGCATTAGCTCTTGGACGTTTCGATATCGAATATCCAACAAAATAACACCAGAGCCATTATCATCAAAGAAAAACATTTTGCATGACATTGGACTAACAAAATGATTCGTGAGTTCTGGAGGGATTGGAGAGCTAAATACTTGCCAGAAAATTAGCAATGGAACAAATGGAAGACATAAAAGGAACAACCAAACATTCTGGTTATGAAAGAAGACAGTACCCCACTCCCCTAAGGCGTTGGCTGCATACTCATATAACTTGGAGTTTCGACAATAATGACAACATTATTCCTGCTATAAAATTTAAAACACAAACTGACATTTTTATCAGAAAAATTGGTCGCTTAATGCACTTTCATCGAAAGTAACCCGAGGACCCTCCAATTAGTATGATGACACTTTCGAAACGTTTTATTTAATCAGTATTTGAAAAAAAAATTAAAACTCTTTTGACAATTTTCACAAGAACTGATTTGTCAGTTAAACAGAATCTTTTTCATTGTACCCTCAACCGTAGTCTTAGATCAAATGAACAAACGAAGCCTGAGGATTTCAGATTTAGACGAGCTCAAGAAGGATGTGAAACGTTTAAATCTAAAAATTTTTTCCAGATTGTAACAAAAACTGTAACCAATAGTTACCACGAGCCCTAACAAAGTAACAATATTCGTAATTTTGACCACGCAAGTTTCTTCTTCTTTTAGTTCAAAAAGTTGTAAATAGGCAGTAAAGTGCTCCTAGCAGAACTTCATTGGTAATTAAAATTGATGAAATCTTTTTAATTTCAACCTCGGCAAACTTATCTTACAATCGTTCTTCACTCTTCGACTCATTCAAAGATAATCAATTCAATAGGTTACTCTAACTATTCATTTTTTGCCAGACTCCATTTTATGTTTATGTACAAGTAGTCTTCTTAACATTGATATGCATTTGTTGTTTAGATTTTTTTGTCAGCAATATTCAAGTTTATTATTAATTGATGAATCTTCAGTAAGTTAAACTACTACCGCAATGTGTTGATTATTGTCTTCGTAAACATTTTTTCAAAAATATTCAAACCAATAAAGCTTATGCTAAATCAGACCTGAATATTGATGCGTTAACAAATTTATCCTAACTGTGAAAATTGTGCAGTTACCTTCGGGGCTTTTCTTCATATTATCCCCTTCTTTCACTTCAAATTATCCTCATATATGCTCCAGTGCGTTGTTTTGTTCGTTCATTTTCACAGAAATCGAGGATGATTAGGCATGGAACATTTATTTTAATCGGCAGTGTTCTTAAACACATTCGTTTCATAAAAATCTTACAGAAATAAGAGCACCTTGCGAAAAAATAGATACTTTCTTAACAACTGTTATGTGTAGAGAAACCCTCCTCTTCTTTGAATTTTCATTACGCAAACTGACTTTTAGTATTTTTTGTTAGAGTTTATCTTTTAATGCACAAGCTTTTTTCGCAAAATTGATTTTGAAAAAAAAACGTTGCGCTGAATCAACATAAATGAAGTTAAAAATTTACGTGCCCGGATGGAGGTGTCACCGCTAAAAGTAGCTGAAAGATGTAATACTTGCGGCGAAACCGAGTAAAAAGTGTAAGATTTGCGCTCAATGCAATGAACCCGGTGAAGAAAATCTTTTCAGCGGTGATATTTTTTTTTCACGGCTTAAGCGGTGAAAGAAAATTTTTCACCACTACCAGCAGAATGCGGTGAAAAAATTTATTCAGCGCTGCCAGCAGAACACGGTGAAAAAAATTTTCATCGCTGCCAGCAGAATGCGCTGAAAAAAATTTCCATCGCTAAAATTGCAAATCTTACAAACATTCACTAATTTCAAAGCATATCCTAAGTTCACAGGAAATGTTATTGAAGTAAGTGACAGATGGCCCAGTGGAATAAGAAGTTGTTGACATGCAGGAGGTGACAGGTTGAAACCCGTGTCAGGCAGTTTCTTTTTTATAAGAAATCCGGTGTGTGTGTACGTACGTGTCTGTGTGTGTGTGTGTGTCTGTGTGTGCACTCGTTTTACCACCCCCCCCCCACCCCCCGCTCCTCCTATTCTTGCATCGTTCCACACCCCCCATTACCCCATATTCTTGCTTCGTGTTTTACCCCTCGTTACCCCTTGTTCTTGTTTTGATTAACCCCGTTACTCGTATTAACCCCCATTACCCCCAACACTTGCATCGGTTTACCTCTCGGTATCCCCTGTTCTTGTATTGTTTTACCCCATTACCCGTATTAGCCCCCATTAACCCTCTACTCTTGCATCACTTTACTCCCATTACACCCCTAAACTTGCGACATTTTACGCCACATTTTATGCCCATTACCCCCCATTACGCCCCTGCTCTTGCATTGTTTTACCCCCAATTACCCCTTTACTCCTGCCTCGTTTTACCTTTCATTACACCCCCCCCCCCCACACACACACTCACTCTTGCATAGTTTTATCCTCTCCCCCTTTTTCCAAACATTCTTGCATCGTTACGTTGTCGCTATTTTTGTAGTCTTTTGATTCAGTCCAAGTAATCAAAAGTCTCATTTGCTTTCTAAGTAGCTTTTAAACACACTATCTGATGCTTTAAATTGATAGCTAAAGGTTTTTCGCTACTATGACTCTATAATTATCCAAAAGTTCATTTCACATTTTTTAATATAATGACTTTTTCGTTTATTTACGTAAATTTTGAAAAAATTTTTAATGTTATTGGACAGGCAGCAAAATCACGTTCAGTTTTGTTCTAAATAAGGAATTTGATATTTCAGAATTCATTCGCATTGCACTATGGCTCTTTTTTATGAAAAAAAAAAAACTTTCCTGCAATCATGGCCAAAAAAAAACAATATAATTTTAGCTTATGGTTTATTGGCTTAAAAAAGTTTGTCTTAAAACATTTGTGAATTACTGGGCTGTGCCTATATTCGTTGTTTTTTTGTAGACTTTTGACTTAAAAATCAGTAAAGTTTTTAGTAACAAGTCCATTAGGCAGTATTAAACTTTTCTGTTCGATGTGTTTTAGTTTAAAGCTTATTTTTTTACTTATGGTTTTAAAGATCATAAAAATTTGTTCTTTTGGTTCCTTTTTTCAGATTTGCCGGTTTTTGTCTCATTTTTCTTCACCTTGTAGCGTAGTTTCATCAAATCGCAGGGTCAAATACTTTTTCAAGTGATTTAGATATTAGTCTGCTTTGGTTTTTTATAATTTGAATTAAAGTTTTTGGCATTGACATTACGAGCTTTTAAGTTCCTGTTTCTTAGTTTTCGACGATTTCTAAATTTTTGCTGTCTTGTTTGATTATCACATTTACGAAACGTCACATATAACATTAAGGGCGCTGAAAAAAGATTTGATTATCACATTTATGAAAAGTCACATATGACATAAAGGGCGCTGAAAAAAAACGCAATATTTGATTTTTTGCTTTTTGCCTCTATGTGTTGTTTTTTGTTTTCCTAAGACAATTTTGGATAATCACTGTTCAAAATTGTTCCCTATTGAGCTATAAATTGGCTCATTGAATAATTTCAGTTGATAGCTATTGGTGTCTGAGGTTTTTCAAATTAATTGTTTTTGAAAACGTATTATTGAAATTCGCCTTGTTTGTTTTTAGCAGAGAAAAAATAATCTCTCATAAAAACCTGGTCGCATATCTTTTCTAGTAAAACGCAATATACACTTTTCCTTAGGTTTTTTAAAAAAAGGAAATAGACATTGAACTTTGATCGTAATTGAGTCTTGTTTTTGTATTTGATTTAGTGGTGTGTCTCATCTGCTAGTCTACTAAATGACAGGTGTCATCAACCTTCTTATGAGGTTATGAGGCTCTATACACTTCGTTTATTTGTTTTAGTACAAAGAGCTCTCTAAATGGATACACCAATCATTAAATGATACACCAAACAATAAATGGGCTTTCAAAAGTTTTCTATCTCTTCCTCATTTGGTAGGCAATTAAGTGAAAAATGTGGTTGAGTGGCTCGGAAAATTACTGAACCGCCTTGTTTAGAATTTAATCTGAAATAACTATCAGTTTTAATTCTAATAGTTTTTTGAAAAGTGTCTTTTTGAACTTTTAATTCTATACTCACTAAATTTACCCTAAATGGAGTTAAGGTAGACTGTTGTTAAGATTAAGTTAGTGTAAAGTTGACCTTAACTTTGCCTTTGTTTGAGTTAAAGTAAAAATTTGTCCTCACCTTGTTAATGTAATTTTACACTAAACTTATCGTAACTTTTCTTGTAACGTTCTGTAGTCAATAGTTTGTCAGTAGAATTAACAAACCAAATGTTGATGCTTGCTAAAAACAAGATTGTCTGGAGGAAAGAGAATTCTGATGCTAAGATGATGTTTCGGTATTTTTTCAGGTTTTTTTACCTTAAGTTATGTACGAAAATTTGCAAGTTTTCCAGGTAAGTTTAGTTAATTTACCGTAAAGGGTTCAGGTGTCTTTTTCAGGTAAACTTGAAGTATTTTCAGTTAAAAGTTCAGGCGGTGCTTCCTTAATTTTTCGGATATTTTTCGGGCAGAAGTCAGATAAGGTAAGGCAAATTCACGTAACAAATCTACCTCAACGTTTAAGGTAATTTAAGGTGTTTTTCGGTTAAAATTAACTGAAAATTGTTTATTGTGCAGCATGTTTCTTACATAATTTTAGTCCAACCAGGACTAATTACAAAACACTTTTTCTTTCTTTTTTCAAACTGCTAAGCATTGTAAACCTTTGATTTCTTAGTGTTGTGAATTCGTGAAAGACAGTCAATAAGAATTCATTACTTTAATCGAATAATTTATTTTCTAAGTTTTGTACGATGACATCTTTATTTCAGCGGCTTTCAGCGCTTTTCTAAAAGAATTTATAGCAAACACGTTAAGCCTGTTCTATTTTGAGAAAAAGAAGTGTACCGATTTCCCAAAAAAAAAATAAAAAAGAACACAAAACCTCTATTAAAAAAGCTTTTCGTTTACTTCAATTCACACTTAAAAGAATTCAGGTAAGTTTATCTAAAAAAAACACATTAACTGAAACGTTCAGTTAGTTTTACCTTGCCTGAACTTACCATTATTACCTTAAATTTACCTGAAAAATACCTGAAAAATTAAGGCGGCACCGCTTAAATTTTTACCTGAGCATACCATAAATTTATCTGAAAAACAACCTGAACAGTTGTGGTAAAATTACCGGAACTTACCTTAAAAACTTACAGAATTTACCTGAAAATTTAATGTAAAAACCTCAATACCTTAAAAATACCTGAAATTCACCTTTTTTTATAAATAATTTTATTTTAAACTGAAATTTTAAGGTAAATAAATTTAGTTAAAGTAAATTTACTTTGAAAATTAAGGTTAAAATTAAGGTGTTTTTAAGGTAAGTTAAAGCTAAGCGCAAAACGAGCGATCAAAATTTTTACGTCTTTTAGGCATATGGTCCTGTTTAACCTACTACTGCAAATTGGTTTGTTTTGTATTTGAGCCATATTTAACAGTTTTTGTGACTGGAGTCAATGAAATGTCTTAATTCAAGAGAGAAAAATTGTGCAATTAATTTTATTTGAAAAACTGAAAATCACTGAAGGCTCTTTTTTGACCTTTTACAGTGCTTACCAAATTATTCACATCTAATGAGGACAGAATGAACCAATAAAACGATCATTTATCATTTTTTGGGAAACGAGTCTTTCAAAGACGTTATCGATTGTAAAGTCGATATGAAGCTTTCTATTTAGGCTCGAGAAAAATTGATTCCAGGAATATAATTTGCAGACAAATGTTTGATTTTTAATCATGTGTTATGTTCATTAGGAGTTCCCTTCCGGTATAGAAAGGTTTTTATAGGATGGGAAGTCTGACAAAATTGACCATTTACAGTTTTCCCCTTGAAAGAAAGTTCGGGTTTTTGGATCACTTTTTTAATCGTTTAGTTCATATGTGCTTTTTGTTACGCAGGCCTAACTTATTTGGTAATTTTACTGCAGAAAGTTACAAAAGAAAGTTAAAATAATATAAGGTAATATTACCTGAAAAAAGTTAAGGTAAATTTTTACCTTAACTCAAGCTAAGGTAAAGTTAAAGTGAACTTCACCTTAACTTTACCTTAACAACGGTTTACCTTAACTCCGTTAAGGTAAAAGTACCTGAACTTTATTTAGTGTGTGATACTCTGAATTAAATGACATTTATTGTGACCGTTTCCCGCGAGTTTGTTTCCCGAAACGGCGTTGTAGTCAAGTAGATATGAAATCAGGATACACGATTGCAAGGAAACATTTTTATCGTTTGAAGTACACTATTAGGAGCTGGTTTGACTATTTAAATCTCATTAAAATATAAATCCAAGTTTTTGCATATTAGGTTGAAGATTTTATAATTGCATTGGATCAGCCAATACTCTTTCTAAAAAATGAAACAAGAAAGTGCAAAATCTACTAACCAATTGAAGGTCAGATGTGAGCAAGAGTATTACATGCCATTTTTATTCTCAATCAACTTAATGAAACATTGTTATGAGTAATAACTATGGCAGAAACCCCCAAATAACGTAGTCTTCATCCTCATACGTATCTTCGTAAGTAGTGAAGTATTTTTCACACATAGCTGAGAATCGTGGGTTTGAATTGCTTTTTGTGGCATACAGTGGAAAAATTGTCCATTTTCTCACTATAAGTTAGAAGAAAGAGAGATCGATTGTGTCGTGATTCTATTTTGTGATTGACATAAAGACTTTTTCAGGCACAGTCTGTGAAAATTTTGCCAATTTTTAAAACAAATTTGAACCTCTAATACAAGATCTAATGTTGTTCCCAAAAATTTTTTGAAGTGATCATAAGTTACGAGGTGTTTGTAATTTGTCTAAGGGGTTACCCCAAACAAGAGCAGCCTGATTAAGTAAATCACACGTGAAATCACATGTTTTCTATCCATATAAAAATCTATATTTGCTACAACTTAAAGGATTATTTAAAATGAAGTCATTTCTGTTTCACTGTCATTGCACAAGTTCCAACGCTCTAAAGGTTTGGCTCTAAAAGTTTATAATTAATTTCTGGGTGTTGTGCACGATATCGGTTCTTGATAATATCAAAGGATGCGCAATCAATAGCTGCGAAAGGATTTGGCCGCAAAACTGAATGTTGTGCAGATAAAAATGACGTAGATAAATTTAATGCTTATTTGAGGATTTGGGCGAAGTCTGGAAGAAACCCAGCGGAAAGATAATGGAAATAGTTTTTCCTTGTTTGTAAAAAGGAAAATTTGAGAAAGAGAACAGAACCAAACAAAAAACATGAGACAGGCATAAGATACACCTACAAAAACAAAACAAAATCCGAAAAGTGCTTCGTTAGATAAAGTTAACCACATGCAACGAAAAACAGACGAAATCAATATAACAAAGTATTTCGAAATTTTTGCCGCACAAAAATAAAGCACTCGTTTCTTCCCCGAGCATAAAAGTTGCCAAGCCTCTTGCTGGTGCCGGTGTTTTAATTGATTCTGGAGCATCAAAAGCAGAAAACTTTCCTTGAATATGAGGAAAATTTTATTAGGATCATCTAGAAAGCCAGCAAACTGCAATCTCTAAAGTTAGGAAAAAGCACTCTGTAATTCTCTGCAAAAGACAAATATACGGTTTAAAAATTTATTTTTCTTGGAAATATCTATCTTGGTCATAGAAAAACCACGAATTTGATGGCAGTTCTCAGGTTAATGCGCCCAGAAAAGATGTCCATTGAGTTATAAACTAGAAACTAGTTTCATTGGAACTTCTTGGAATTTTAATTTGGAAAACAATTTCAGAAGTTGATACTTTGTAATCTCACTTAAGAAACGTTTTCTTTTATCTTTTTCGTTTGTGCCCTCCCCCTAGTACGTTATGCACCCCTAGTTATGGAGCACGTGTCATTACATACTAAATAATTACGTGAAAACTGGCACGTGCGTCTCAGGGGTGCAAATAATATGGAGCTGGTAAGCTGGGGCCCAAACAGAAAAGATCCCGCTTTTTAATGCTGAAGTTTATAAAACAGGAATCCGAAAGAGACTCAGGTAATTTAAGTTAACTTGAAAACTTCGTATAATTAAAGGAGATGAGAATGGATAACTTGGAGCTCAAGCGTTGTGATATTTGCGACTTGGCCTCCGAAAGCAATCAGTTTTGTTTTAACAAAAACAAAAGATCCCTCGTTGCAATGGCAGATATAATGTTGTTACTTTGAGGTTTATTTGATTTTTGTGAATTTACGCTTGAAAGAGTGGCTTTCAAATTCAACAGATGTCAAGCAAAAACAACTATTGGCCAAGAACACGCGACGTTCTGATTTCTTACTGATGTTAGGGGACTCCTTGAGGCGCTGAATTTCAGCTGTCAACTCTTGCTGTTTAGTTACAAAGGCATTCGTTTTATGTAATACCACCTTCAGTAGCTCTTGAGTGGCTGGTAATCTCGCAGATATTTTCTGTTTTTACGTTAGACCACTAATACTAATTGTCAAAGGTATGGATACAGAGGATTTCATTGAAACTAGTGTTGTTGAAATGCTTGTGAAGCCAAGAGAACACCGAAACTCTAAACCATCCAACATCACTCCTTTTGTTATAGAAAGTCTAAAAATCGGTTCGGATATAATTATTGTACAGGGCCTACAGGAGACATACAAACACATAGACCTCATTGATCCTGAGACTTTATCCTACAAAAGCATTGAGATGAAACTCGGACAGATTGTCTATCATGCTATCCGCCCGTTAGAAGCGTTCAACTGTTGATGTAAGTTAACCCATAGGTGGATCTTATGCGGTCCGTTAACATTCAATTTGGGTTTAACCTCAACGTTATTTAATGTGAATATTGAACAAGATAGAGAGCTGGCAAACCAGGTAAACGATGTTACGATATGGAGCCGTTTGGAGCCAGCAGACAAATTGATCCGCGTTACGCAGCGGATGCACGGGCTGTTGATTTTTCAGTAAATATCACAATGCACGACGGCCGAAAGTAAATATTCGGAATGCTGTGAGCGGCAGACATCACCCAGCTCCAGAATAATTTATTCTCCTCCCTTAAGCAACCTAAGTCCATTGAAAAACAACTGGTCAAAGTTGAAGACATGTGGGAGAAAAATAACAGAACCATCACACAATATTTGAATAAAATTTTTGTAATCGAGGTTCCCGACGCTCACACACTTGAGAACCAGTCCGATAAGGAGTTGAACCCACTCCAATATCCGGTTGTAAACACGAAAAAACAAGGGGAGTTGCATAGGGTTCGGATGGGGAAAATTTCAAGATGCCTCGTTGAAAAAGTCCAATGCTCACTGCCCCTACTCTACTCTTAATCCTCATTTGTGTACTTCTTTGCTTTCAACAACAGCCATTTGCCGAAATCGAGGGAATGTTTCTACAGGTTGGCGTATTACTCTCGGATTAATCATCGCCTCGTTTTTTGGTGGGTAGTGTATAAATACACGAACCAAATCTTCGGGGCTAGAGTTTTGTCCACTTTCGCTGATTATGCACTACAACGCACGCGAGGGGTCATGCCAAATTTTACCCCGAAGCTGCAACGTTGTCGTTGGAAGATTTTACATGGACCCTTAACTTCACTCATAAGAGTCTCCTGTGAAAGCCATCAATAGATCGAAGGAATTTGTTCATTCTCTTTATCTCTGTGGGCTCAAACCTACAAACCCTGAAGCAATGTATCAAATCCGGCTGTTGGAATTTATTATTCGACTCAATCTACTGAAACAAGTTTTATTTTTCATTTCAAGAAGACTCATTGCACGTGGTTTGGCAAGAATGGGACCACACTAACGATACCTTAGTTGTGAATAGGGGAGGCAGCAGCGCCATTGCCAAGTCACTCACAACAGCGCTTGGTCTTAAGTCTAGTTTCGAAAGCATTTGATCCCATTGATCTCGTTGCTCCTTTTACCGTTGGTGCTCTACTACTCTTATAAGATATCTGGCGTGTAAAAGGACAGTATTAGGATGATAAGCTCCCGTAAGACAAGTTTCATGGTTTTGTCTGGTAGTCCGGACCAACCGAAGCTTGAAATTATCAAAATCCCCTGAGGTTAGTTTACTGGACCGTTTGATAATCTAGAGTTGCAAATGTTTGGCGGAAATTCACGGGACATTTTCCACACTGGTGCATTCCGGCGAACCCGAGCTCGAATCACGTCTCCAACTGGCAGGAAAAAAACAGCTTGCTTTTTTATTGAGAAAAACATGCGTTGCGCCAGGGAAATTGACAATGGACCCAAAACTAGAATTGCAAGCAGCTCTAGTTGCCTATAAGCTGAAACTTTTCTGGCACTTACTGTAACTGCTAACAAAGTACTCATGCAGACTGACAGCACGACCCTTCCTCAATGGAATTACTCTGATGAAAAGCAGCCAATCTGTTTTGCAAACCCCATTTTTAGAATTTTGTAATATACCAGCGTTGATCAATAGAACAACGTAGCAACTAAGGATAATCCAGCTGAGAATGGCCACAATGCCATGTTTTTTGTTTAAGCAGCTATCTCAAAGGTCCATTTTTCTTAGGTACCACAGGTTTTCCCTTCGCACCAAACAATGACGTCATCAATACAGCCCAACTTGGCTTCAGGAAAGCTGTTGTCATTAAAGACACTGTATCTTTGTCTGCATCTGTTAAAAAATCAGTAAACCCCCGTCGTTATACCCGTTTGCTGTGTTCAGTTCTTCTAAATAATTATTTGCGCATTGCTGCATACGTTCTCCGACTTTTTCCAAATAAGGCCGACTACCGTAAACTCGATTATGACTGAGCCTACTGAGCTTGATGAAACAAAATATAATCTGCAGTACTTGGTGCATGCAGAGGTTTTTGAAACCGAAAGCACGAATCTGCTTGACAACGCCCGTAACACCCGTTACAGCACCACTCTTTCCTTAACACCCGTAAGAGCTGATCCTACCATTTTAAATGCTATAACGCACAATCGCTTTCTAAGGAGAAACTTCTACCTGTATCTTGTCTCTCGTTTGTAAAAAAGAATTTGGTCAACAATAAAGTCACGTCACGCTCGAGCGCAGTTTTACGCGATCTGGTCCCGTTGGATCAAAGAGCACCTACCGACGATTGACCTTAGCTCTAAACGGCAAACAGACAACTGCCGAGCAACATCTTATGACCGATGACTTGGTATGAATAGTTTATGAAACCAACCTTAGGGAGTTACTACTCTGCGGCTCGCGTTGTAGAACTCCCTTACGGCTCCGATAGCGTCAAGCTCCGCCGCCTTACGTACGTCGACTGATTCACACATCCCCCCGCTCAAGAAACTTGTACCAGTTCTTCCATCTTTTTTTTGCGGTCCCGAAGATGTTAGCTACGGCTGAATAACTCCCTAATCGATGCGTATAGATATGTGTCCAATTTGCATAACAGGTTCTAATGTTTGTAGAAAACTCAGAAAAAATCAATTTAACATAATTTGAAGTAAATATAACCTGAATGTGTACCAATTAAGGTGGTTTCGGCTTAACATTTTTAGGTTTTCAAATCATCAGCTGATAGACAACGAACCGATTTTGACGCCACTAACTTCAAAAGAAAAACCTGTTAGATGAACATCAAAAAAAATCATGCCGTCTAAGATCTCTTGTTGCAAGCGCATATATAATAATGTTACTTTTAAGGTTAATACTAATAAATTGATGCTTTTATGTATTTGTTAATTTACATTCGAAAGAGCGGTTGTCACATTTATCAGTTAGAAATATTTATTTATTTTGCGTTTTGCGGAAAAATTTTATCCTCAAGATAAAACGAAGTCCAATTTTTTTGCCTAATTTTGTATTTGACCTTCTAACTGCTAACGAAGTACTCATGCAGACTGACAGCACGACCCTTCCTCAATGGAATTACTCTGATGAAAAGCAGCCAATCTGTTTTGCAAACCCCATTTTTAGAATTTTGTAATATACCAGCGTTGATCAATAGAACAATGTCGCAACTAAGGACAATCCAGCTGAGAATGGCCACAATTCCATGTTTTTTGTTTAAACAGCTATCTCCAAGGTCCACTTTTCTTGGGTACCACAGGTTTTCCCTTCGTACCAAACAAGGACGTCATCAATACAGCCCAACTTGGCTTCAGGAAAGCAGTTGTCATTGAAGACACTGTATCTTTGTGTGCACCTGTTAAAAAATCAGTAAACCCCCGTAGTTATTCCCGTTTGCTGTGTTCAGTTCTTCTAAATAATTATTTGCTATAGAAAACTCAGAAAAAAATCAATTTAACATAATTTGAAGTAATTATAACCTCGATGTGTACCGATTAAGGTGGTTTCGGCTTAACATTTTTAGGTTTTCCAATCATCAGCTGATAGACTACGAACCGATTTTGACGCCACTAACTTCAGACGAAAAACCTGTTAGATGAACATCAAAAAAATCTTGCCGTCTAAGATCTCTTGTTGCAAGCGCATATATAATAATGTTACTTTTAATGTTAATACTAATAAATTGATGCTTTTATGTATTTGTTAATTTACATTCGAAAAAGGGGTTGTCACATTTATCAGTTAGAAATATTTATTTATTTTGCGTTTTGTAGAAAAATTTTATCCTCAAGATAAAACGAAGTCCATTTTTTTGCCTAATTTTGTATTTGACCTTTTGACCATTAGAAAGTATTCAAATCCTGTAAAGGTTTCGAAATAAAAATAACGTGGAGACATCGGAAATTTAAGATTAAATCGTTAGTTCTCCTGTCATTGTGGGTGGCACGATTTCAAATTTATAATTTAAACTTATAGTTGAGGTTTTGGAAGAATAGGGTTACGAAAAAGGAATCTAAAAGAGTGTCCATTAGTTGTCAACTTCATTCTTTCAATTTTTTTCACCTTGCTTTCGTCCATTGCGCTACAAAGTTTTCGAAGTATTGGTCAGGACTTTAACAGCACTTGCAAGTTCATTCCCAATTCAAAACCAACTTTTAAAGAAAATTCGATTGGAAATTTTAAAATTTTTGTGACTTGTCACGTTATGGAGATTAGGTTTCACCCCTTTCACGGGGTCATGAAAATTGATACCAAACTGGTACAAAATGATACTAAACACAGTACTGTTTGACCCCGGAAGGACACAATGGGTAGTTTCAGGTAATTACGGGCCGTTTTAAGTCATTTTGCAGCCTTTTCATCTCGTTTTCAGCATGAAACAAAATGCAATTTCACTTCTCCTGATTTTTTAAACCGCGGAAAGATTATCAGTTAGTTGATCTATGTTTTCTCCACCTACTTCCTAACACATTTTTGACAGTTTTTGGCTCTTTCTGACAATTTTTCGATTTGTTTTGGACCATCTCACGGCTATTTTTAACAATGGCCTGATCAATTGTTTTTTAAATAAACAAAGTGTTTACAAAGACGTGCAATTCTTAATGCAAGTCAAGAGTTAGACAAAACGTTCGTTTAAACGTGCATGTCTTGGCCAAGATTTGCATTTGCACGTGCACGTCGTAGCCAAGACATCGATTTAGACGTGCAGGTGGCGACTATGAGTTGCATTTAGACTTGCAAGTGTGAAAAAGGTACTTGACAATACCTATGAATTAGTGCTGATATAAGGCTTGCAATTAGTACTGATAATGACTCGCCGTTAGTTCCGAGCCTTTACTTTCCCTAAATTTTCCATGTTTAAAACGGCCTTGCTTTAATCTCTCGTTTTGGGCATGGAGTGAGAGTGAATCCTAAGCTCGGGAAAGCATGCAGAGCTTTCATATCAAGTCCCACGGGCCGCTGAGGTAGCTAAATTTTGTGCTAAATAATTGTTCTGGAATTTTCAACACTAGGATAAGATATTTGGGTATTTCGTCACATTGCGTACATATTGGGAATTTACTGTTTTTGCCTGACATCACGGAAAAATTTTGAAACCGAGAAGCTCATGCTGTAAATCTTGCCAAGATCTTGAAACCGCCCAATATTATCAATTTAGTTTAAGAAGCTCATGAGGACTCACTAAAAAACCAAGACTCTTTAAATGCCTCCTTTCTGTTGTGATGGAGAAGTAACCATAGAACTTCCATATTATGGAAAAGTTGTGGTCATAAAACTTCCATTTATGGAAAAGTTTTAGTCATAGAACTTTCATTTAGGGCAAAGTTATAGTTTTACCAATCTTTTAAAACTTTTTTGATTTATGAAGTCAATGGTCCATAATATGAAAGTTCTATGATTAAAACTTTTGGTCAACCCGGGGATGCATATCTTCTGTGACCTTGGACAATTATGGCCTGAGAATCTAAGAAACTGCGTATGGGCTTAGCGTGGAGGTCGTGTCCTCGAGAACTAAGAGGGCACCTTGATGTGTTTTTTAACGCGGTATTTCGATTATCATAAGATATTATGTGCCATCATAACTAAATAAGCTTAATTTTAACATTTCAAAAATTTCAAACTTGAAATGTTCGACTAAAAAACTGGGATCATGTACCAGTGGAATATCTCCAATAGATTTTTAAAGAAATTTCATTAAAAATCTATCTGAGATATTAATCCACCCGAGTACATGATCCCAGTTTTTTACTCAATTATTCCAAGTTTGAAACATTTAAAGTATTACAATTCATCTGTTTTCATCTGTATACCACTCCGGGCCAGCTCCTTTCTCGGAAAAGAAACAGACTGGGAACATAGAAATGTAAACATCATAGATGTAGAAAAACAGTCCGAATAGTCCAGTGAAAGTGAGATCAAACACTGACTGAGCTGTAACAAGAAAGTAGTCGAGAGAATGGAGTTCTTTAGAAGTTGCTGTCACCACCAAACAGTAAGTGTTAATCAGTAACACTATTATCAAAATTGGCGCCTGGAAATTAAGAACAAAATTAGTTATCAAAAAGAACAATTAGTTCCAACCCAAACTTGCTATCGATGCAAATCGGCGATTTTTGATTTGCAAAAACCTTCATTACGTCGCCAATCCTACAATTTGAGCAAGCAAAATTGCTTGCTGAAGTCAGCGTTGTCGCTCTCCCATGTGTTAAGATAGGATTTATAGGCTTTCGCGGATAACAGTAACAGCAAGGGAAACTAGTTCAAATTCGATTAAATTTGAAGGAATTCGCCACAAATGTCCGCGATTGCGGAATTTAATGGCGCGAGAGAAAAGCGGACAGATTTTTGCCACTCTTATCCGCAAAATTAATTCTCTAATATCTGCTCTAAGGTGACTACTTTCCGCGGTTTAATCGTCACTAATTGCCGCAGTTTTTGAGGTCTTTGCTACTACTTTGCGGGTCGCTATTGTCCGCAACTTTCATCTTACTATAATCAGCATCTTTATTATCCGCATTTTTCACTATTATGCAAGGCTTATATTCACAAATTAGATTATTTGTTTAACTGCTTTTAATGCTTTGAATTTTCTTTCAGAAAAAAATGGAAACTATCGTCCCTAAAGAGTCAAGATAGATACTAAATGCAAAAAACGAATAGATGAATGACACTCCACTAACAGAGATTACAAATAACTCAAGAACTGAGAAATAACTACTACAAATGACTGATGAACAATATGACTGAATTTTTGTACTAAAATCCCTCGGTAAATATTTTCTTTTAAATCGATAACAACTATAATTCAATATATCCACATATTTCAATTTCTGTAAGCCAGATCTTAGATAACAGACTATAGAAAAAAGCATTTTAGTCATGATGTACTTTTTATCTACAGGTATATATCTACAGGTGAGGGACCTTTGTCAAATTATTCGATGATTGGGTTTAAATTGAATTTTAAGGAATCAGAATTCATGAATGAGATTTAAGAGATTTAAAGAAAACTAATCAAGAGCAGAACAGAATCAATAAAATAAAAATAAAAGCTTTCAGTTAAGTTTCAGTTTTCACCAAGTTTTTTTCACTTCTGTGAGCGACCCTTCTTCTGAACTTTCTTCGGACTACTGACTGGGGAAATTTTCCTCGCATAACTGCTGGCCTTGGAAATTATGGTCTCATTCCTTGCCTCAGCTCGCACTCTGTCGATTCGAGCAAATGCACTGAGAAATTTTCATTATATTATTCAAAGGAGCAATTTTATCTATAAAGTGAAAAACTACTGAGGGATTTTTCTCGAAATAATTACCACGATAAAACAGCACTGAATGATTCTTATTAAATTATTCCAAACTTAATTATAATAAACTATAGTTTTGCTTTAATTAGTGTTTGTCGCCATTAATATTATTGCCACTGAGTTTAGAGTTCAGTTCACTGTCATATGATCTAAATTAAATAGGTGTCTTAATTGCAACTTATTCTTTGTACATTTTGATCTAAATTGTGGACAAAGCTGTCAAATTTCTGTCATTGACTTTGTAGTTTATGAATTAAATGCAGCATTACTAATTTATAAATTAGAGCGCTGCATAAAATTGAATTGGTATAATAAATCATGCTCAAAATTGCTGACAGTTTACCACTCACAAATTCCGGACATTTGTGACTACAAAATGTGATTTTACAAGATCAGTGACGGAATTTTGTTGCGATTTCCCATAGTTTTTCTTGTCACTGTTGACCACAGTTTAACCAAATTTTTTCCACGCAAAATGGTTCGACAAAAGATTTCAACTCGTGGTCGCAAACGCGGACTCCTCTGAATTTTTAGGATTGGCGACGTAATGTTGTTAGATTTCTGGATCAATTGCTAGAATCAATTTAAGCTCCTTATTATTTTATCTAATTAGCAGCCGGCACCTCTACCAAATGAAGTGGATCATTTGGTTCATTTTACCCCTTTAATTCCACAAAACGGATCTCAATTCGAGTGAAAAAGGTCTTAAAGTGTGAGATATGGTGAAAAGAGAACAATTAAACTAATTGGTACCAGTGGCGTGGTTTTAATAGAAATAAATGGTAACGGACGGTTGATGTTAATGTGATATAAGACAAATGAGCCATTAAAGATGAGTTTTCTCAACCCTTATTGGCACGTGGGTTGACTTCTGGAAAAAACTTGCTTTAAACTCATTTTCAGTTTAGAAGTCTGGAATGGGCGTTAGAAGGGATTTTTGTAGACCAATCAAAAAGCTATAATCTGAAGAGACTAAAAAAATGAATTTGAAAAGAGGAAATTATATTACCAGAGTGTATAAGCTCATTGAAATTTTGTCGGAATGCTCAACTTTGTGCTCTATCCAACGATCCGGCCTCAAGTTATCGGCACCAAAACAGTGCAATTTTAAGGTTTTGGATTTCTTTTAAGGTAAAAAATGACGGTTTGAACAAGAAAGACGCCTAAAAGCAATTTCAAAAGGAAAACGCGTTTATTTGTATCCATAAAGCGCCACGGAGAAGATTTTCATTGCTTTTTCTGTTGTTTCCTGCAAAGAGAAATAGAGTATTGTCAATCAAGGTTTGCTAGCTTTTGATATTCAAAAGGTTGTTTTGCAGAAAATTGTTGTCCGATTGGCTATTTTTTACAAATTAACTTGAAATTGTTCTTTCAATGGTAGTCCAATCAAATTTCACTTCCGCTTCAAATTTTTATTACGCCTTAGGGTTGAAACGTCTCGTATGATTGTAAACTAAGTATTAAAGAGGCAACCGAATTTTGAAACAGCGTACAAAAGCCGCAGAGAGGATTTATCGGAGTAACATGATAGCAATTATATCAAAATGGATCTTCTCGGCGATAAATTTTCCTCATTGTGAAGCCTATCTGATAATCAGAGAACGACAATCAGATTAGCCGACATTTTCAGAGACCGTTTCAGTGAATCCAGTACTATAATTATGCAAAAACAATAACACGGTTAATTTCGTCATCTTTTTCGAATATATCTTCCTGGAAAAATGTGGTCTGTATCAGTCTCGAAATGAACTGCTGGGGTCGACAGTATAAAAAAGAATTTTTTGATTCACAAAGAGATTCTACGTGGGTTGAGGTAGGCGAATTGTAAACACTATGATCAGGCAACAAATCTTCGTACATTTATTTGACAAAAATTTTGACAAAAATTTTTTTTAAAAGTAAGGAAAATTTGTGAGCAACTGCGATCGTAAAGTACATATGAAATTTAATTGTGCAACCAAGACACGCTATCAAATTTAATGAGCTATTGCAGTTGAAAATGATCAAACCATTGATAACTTAATTGTTCCGAACCACTTTAATGGGGGAGGAACTACATACTCAAATGGGTTTTTTTGTTCAATTTTTGTTCAACAATTTTGGCCGATCGATATAATCATCGTAGAGAGTTGTGAGTGGTATCACTAGAAAGCCAGTTCAGCGTAGAATATGGAATTAAAAAGATTTTTTCGATTTTCGTCTTTCATAGGGAGTTATCGAGGTTCGAAGTTTTGTGAATATTAGACGTAATTCAGCTGTTTTATTCATATTTTCGGTAATTTTGACCAATTTTTCGTCAATTTTGCTAAAAATATGGAACAATTGTTAACTGTAGTGTTATTTAATTTATCTCATAAGATAGGTGAGGGTTGCTGAATTGTTCGATTCGAGTTTTTGGCTAGCATTAAAGCTACATTTTTCAAAGTACTAACTTTTTTCGTCAAAAATGGGACCCAATCTGCATTTTTTAGCCCACTTGCTTTAAGTTAGTTGGAAGTAGCTACCTTAAAACTGCAGCCATACTCTTCTCAAGGTCAAACAAGAGCCAATTGTACTCCGGCTAGTTTTAAGGGTCTTCTGGAATTACAACTTTGCCAATTTTTGCAAATATAAACTCGCTAATTATACAAAATGCAATTTTTACAATTGACAAACTGAAATATTTTTTATAAAAAATGATCTATTTCACACCCGTTTGAACAACTGAGTGTTAGACGCGCAGCAATATTGGGGCTGATCTTGATCTCACCATGGATCCTTACGAAAACAATTCTTTAGATTTTAATGGCGACCGACATTTTTTTAAACACTTCCGCTATGTAAATGTTCTTTATGTAAATTACTGACAAGAATCTAAAATCAGGGCTCAATTAAGGAGAGATATTAATTACAATAAAAGGGGCCCAACGAGATTACAATATGGTTTCAGAGTTAAGCTCATGATTTTTTGGCTCTGACCAATTGTTTTTGTGAAAATTTTATGGTCTTCTTGAGTTTTGCTTTCATTTGTTATACTTTTTTTAGCGCAATGACTCAGTTTAAAAATCCAGTTAGCGTTGTAGGAGGTCTAAATGAGCCTGGACAACTCTTTCAGTTAGTATCTAATGTCTGCTATCTTTTTGAATATATTTGTTTTTTATGAAAATATCGGTGAAATTTTGAACTTTACCACTATTTTTTTTTAATTCTCTGAACTATGGGCGCAGTCTCAGTCCAAAGAGGAAGAAACCGACTTCTCAAGAGTCATAGATCAATTTCGGTAATGGTTTTATATTCTAATGGTTGCTTTGTTTCGATACTACGCGTTTTCAATTTTTTTTTTTCGTTTTTTTGCATAATTGCATTTTTTTTAGTCCATTTTGTTTCCTTGTCGAGTTATCGCATTACTGACAAATTCAATTGAAATAATTCACAATAGGGCAAATGTACAGCGTTGGCAAAATGCGTATATGGATATGTTCATTGTTTTGTTGAAAAGTTTTGTGCGTTTTGACTGAGACACAGTTATCTCTCAGACTTTTTAGATTTTGTAAATTTTTTTTGTTTTTGCCTATGATTGTCTTTCTTTAATTGTACGCCATATAAATGATAACCAGAGGTCTTAATTGCTTCCCCAGGACGTATAACACAATTTAGTTGAATATTTCAATTTAAATCTGTTTGTTTCAATGACTTTCAATTTAAGTTATTAAAACAGATTGCATTCTTTTTGTCTCCCCTAAAAAACTAGCTCCTTTTGGCTTCCGTATTTGTCACCAAGTAGATCAATCTCGCTGAATAGAAGTCTCAATTACTTTTGTTGATTGAAATTGCTTTTTTGGCGCTTGGTTATATGTTGTGACTCATTGCTTTGACCATTTAGTTTCATAAAGTTTTCGAGAATTCTGTACCAATCAATTTTTGGGTTTCTTTTTGGTGTCATGTCTACGTAGTCTTTCTCTAAAGAAAAATTGTTGATGCTAAGATGAGGATAAAGTGATGATTTTCAGATCCTTTAGGTAACATACTATAATTATATTGCCTTGAACAGTTTGATGTCGTAAAATTGTTTGAAGTTTTGGCTTCTTTTTGTTTTTGTTATTATTTTGTGGGTTCGTGACTTAAACTCATTATCAACAGGCCCAAGTGACTTCATGAAGGGTTGCAACTCAATCCATCGCTTTTTTCATTGAAATCTTAAGTTTTTCATGACTTTTGAAAGTGTTTGCTTTCAAAAACGTATTTGGGTTTTTGAGCTTCATCTTTTTTTAAATATTTTTTCTGTCGATTTGTGGCTCAGTCTTTGTAAGAACAGGTCACAAACCATTTCTATTGAGCTATAATTTTACCTTTATTTTGATTTTAGCTTCAAACGTTTTTTTCTTGCCTTTGTTACTACTGTTACTACTAGATTTCATAAAATTTTTGAGTTTTTTTTTATTTATTTGTATATTTTGAAGGATTTTTGTTTTCTTTTCATTTTATGACAATAATCGTAAGTCCCATTGGCTTTGAAAGTTTGCGGAAATGAAAATTTGATAATGGAATCTCTCAATTGCTTCCTATGGAGATATAAATGAACATTTTATTGATTTCAGTTGATATCTGATGACATCATTAACTGAGAAATTAATTGTTTTCAAAAATAAAAACGTGTTTTTGAACTTCGCTCCTCTTTGCTTTTTTGTCGACCTGTTAACGAGTCTTATTGAGGACAGTTCCCGCATCTTTTTAATGAAGTATAGGTTAAATTGTTTAGGTTTTATCTGATGCGAGTTTGGATTTGTTATAACTTTTTTCGTTATCGAGTTTTTGTCGTAAATAATGGTTGTTGTTTGATTTTTATTTTTGTTCTTTCTAGTAGTCCTATTATCAACAACTTTCATCGGCCCTCCAGCGCAGCATTAATGTATTCCATTGTTTGTTAATTGAACGATATCAAAATTTTCTATCTCTTCATCATTTGGTAGCCAATTAAGTCAAGAATGTGGATGAGCGGGGTCGGAACATTAAGTGCGTACGCACATTAACGAGCTTTCTCGTTAGTCATTAACTCAGACCAAGTTTGAGTTTTCTGATCACAATCGAATTTTAGTGATCTTTGAAGTGATATTCAAAAGCTATTCAAAAGTCAAAGACATCTGAGTCTATTAGCGATCTTGTGTGTTATCATACCACCCTAAATCTCATTCCGGAACTTTTAAGGAAAGGAAGCTTAAAACCGCCAAAAATGCATTAACAATTTTCCTCCGTGCTATGAAATATTTCAGAAATAAAATAATCCTAACAAATTATTACCTTCTCATTTGAGATTTTAATAAATGAAAGAACATGTTTGACTAAAAGTTACAAAACTGACATCCTAGACACAGTTTGCCTATAAAAAGACGTTAGGCTGACATTGGCGTAAGACTCCGTGTTTGATAGAATTACAAGAATAACATCTTTTCTATTGTTTCCCAGAATATAAACATTAATAGGCATTAAACATTTTGATTGAAATTTCAGAAGACTAATAAATGCCAAAAAATATATATATTGCGCAAAATAACACCACAGAAAGCTCGTAGCGAAAACAAAACACAAAGAAAAATGTGAAAAAATCATTAGCTTCATTCCACTAAGCCTTTTTCATAAGAGAAGTCTATGTACATCTGCATTACCTTACTAATTAACAACTCTTTGCCGTCAATCAAACCAAAATGTTTGCCAGCAATCAATCAATTCTGCGGGAAATTTTAGCACATATTTTTTACAATAACGTACCATTGCTCTTTTTTTCAGAGCATTAATGAATAGGATTCCAAACTCTGGAACACTTTTTTTTCAATTGTAATTCATTTTTTCTATTAATGTTTTTCTATGTCGGAGTTGTGCTTACTAAATATGCAGATTAATTAGTAGAGTTGAGAAGCATGGCAAGCAAATTTTATTGCTGCATTTAACCATGACCAAATCAAGTTTTTAATGTTTATTAGCATATTTTTTTAGTAGCTATTATTAATGATTGTTAGCTAAAATTTTACATGGAAGCCATATACTTGAAATCGAAGTCAAGCTATAAATCAATCTCGAAGTTTCCTACCATTACCAAATCAGTATTGATCAGTAATCACAAACTAAAAAAATATAAACTTGAATTGGATTGGTTTCTCTACGAATTTTTTCCTACACCATAACGGATCAAGTGACGCAAAAAATTAGATATCACCGCTGAGCAGCTACCAATTTGCAAATGTAATGATCTTGAGGCCTGCAATTGTTACGTGCAAATTTGTGAACAAGTTACGTGCAAATTTGGACGGTTGATGTTAATGTGATATAAGACAATTGAGCCATTAAAGATGAGTTTTCTCTGAAAAAGCTTGCTTCTGAAAAAAACTTGCTTTACACTCATTTTCAGTTTAGAAGTCTGGAATGGGCGTTAGAAGGGATTTTTGTAGACCAATCAAAAAGTTTACAATCTGAAGAGACTAAAAAAATGAATTTGAAAAGAGGAAACTATATTACCAGAGTGTATAAGCTCATTGAAATTTTGTCGGAATGCTCATTTTTGTGTTCTATCCAACGATCCGGCCTCAAGTTATCGGCACCAAAACAGTGCAATTTTAAGGTTTTGGATTTCTTTTAAGGTAAAAAATGACGGTTTGAACAAGAAAGACGCCTAAAAGCAGTTTCAAAAGGAATACGCGTTTATTTGTATCCAAAAAAAGCGCCACGGAGAAGATATTCATTGCTTTTTTTGTTTCCTGCAAAGAGAAATAGAGTATTGTCAATCAAGGTTTGCTAGCTTTTGATATTCAAAAGGTTGTTTTGCAGAAAATTGTTGTCCGATTGGCTATTTTTTACAAATTAACTTGAAATTGTTCTTTCAATGGTAGTCCAATCAAATTTCACTTCCGCTTCAAATTTTTTTTACGCCTTAGGGTTGAAACGTCTCGTATGATTGTAAACTTAGTATTAAAGAGGCAACCGAATTTTGAAACAGCGTACAAAAGCGGCAGAGAGGATTTAGCGGAGTAACATGATAGCAATTACATCAAATGGATCATCTGGGCGACAAAAATTCCTCACTGTGAAGCCTATCTGATATTCAGAGAACGACAATCAGATTATCCTGCATTTTCAGAGACTTTTTCAGTGAATCCAGTACTATAATTATGCAAAAACAATAACACGGTTAATTTCGTCATCTTTTTCGAATATATCTTCCTGGAAAAATGTGGTCTTTATCAGTCTCGAAATGAACTGCTGGGGTCGACAGTATAAAAAAGAATTTTTTGATTCATAAAGAGATTCTACGTGGGTTGAGGTAGGCGAACTGTAAACACTATGATCAGGCAACAAATCTTCGTACATTTATTTGACAAAAATTTTGACAAAAATTTTTTTAAAAAAGTAAGGAAAATTTGTGAGCAACTGCGATCGTAAAGTACATATGAAATTTAATTGTGCAACCAAGACACGCTATCAAATTTAATGAGCTATTGCAGTTGAAAATGATCAAACCATTGATAACTTAATTGTTCCGAACCACTTTAATGGGGGAGGAACTACATACTCAAATGGGTTTTTTTGTTCAATTTTTGTTCAACAATTTTGGCCGATCGATATAATCATCGTAGAGAGTTGTAAGTGGTATCATTAGAAAGCCCGTTCAGCGTAGAAAATGAAATTAACAAGATGTTTTCGATTTTCGTCTTTCATAGGGAGTTATCGAGGTTCGAAGTTTTGTGAATATTAGAAGTAATTCAGCTGTTTTATTCATTTTTTCGCTAATTTTGAGCAATTTTTCGTCAATTTTGCTAAAAACATGGAACAATTGTTAACTGTAGTGTTATTTAATTTATCTCATAAGATAAGTGAGGGTTGCTGAATTGTTCGATTCGAGTTTTTGCCTAGCATTAATGCTACATTTTTCAAAATACTAACTTTTTTCGTCAAAAATGGGACCAAATCTGCATTTTTTAGCCCACTTGCTTTAAGTTAGTTGGAAGTAGCTACCTTAAAACTGCAGCCATACTCTTCTCAAGGTCCAAAAAGAGCCAATTGTACTTCGGCTAGTTTTAAGGGTCTTCTGGAATTACAACTTTGCCAATTTTTTGCAAATATAAACTCGCTAATTATAAAAAATGCAATTTTTACAATTGACAAACTGAAATATTTTTTATAAAAAATGATCTATTTCACACCCGTTTGAACAACTGAGTGTTAGACGCGCAGCAATATTGGGGCTGATCTTGATCTCACCATGGATCCTTACGAAAACTATTCTTTAGATTTTAATGGCGACCGACATTTTTTTAAACACTTCCACTATGTAAATGTTCTTTATGTAAATTACTGACGAGAATCTAAAATCAGGGCTCAATTAAGGAGAGATATTAATTACAATAAAAGGGGCCCAACGAGATTACAATATGGTTTCAGAGTTAAGCTCATGATTTTTTAGCTCTGACCAATTGTTTTTGTGAAAATTTTATGGTCTTCTTGAGTTTTGCTTTCATTTGTTATACTTTTTTTTAGCGCAATGACTCAGTTTAAAAATCCAGTTAGCGTTGTAGGAGGTTTAAATGAGCCTAGACAACTCTTTCA
The DNA here is from genome assembly GCF_964194025.1 of Convolutriloba macropyga. Taxonomy (NCBI): domain Eukaryota; kingdom Metazoa; phylum Xenacoelomorpha; order Acoela; family Convolutidae; genus Convolutriloba; species Convolutriloba macropyga. The sequence goes on from NC_134472.1 coordinate 2,147,444, forward strand.
GTTAGTATCTAATGTCTGCTATCTTTTTGAATATATTTGTTTTTAATGAAAATATCGGTGAAATTTTGAACTTTACCACTATTTTATTTTATTTCTCTGAACTATGGGCGCAGTCTAAAGTCCAAAGAGGAAGAAACCGACTTCTCGAGAGTTATAGATCAATGTCGGTAATGGTTTTATATTCTAATGGTGGCTTTGTTTCGATACTACGCGTTTTCAATTTTTTTTTAATTTTTTTGCATAATTGCATTTTTTTGAATTCATTTTGTTTCCTTGTCGAATTATCGCATTACTGACAAATTCAATTGAAATAATGCACAATAGGGCAAATGTACAGCGTTGGCAAAATGCGTATCTGGATATGTTCATTGTTTTGTTGAAAAGTTTTGTGCGTTTTGACTGAGACACAGTTATCTCTCAGACTTTTTAGATTTTGTAGATTTTTTTGTTTTTGCCTATGATTGTCTTTCTTTAGTTGTACGCCATATAAATGATAACCAGAGGTCTTAATTGCTTCTCCAGGACGTATAACACAATTTAGTTGAATATTTCAGTTTAAATCTGTTTGTTTCAATGACTTTCAATTTAAGTTATTAAAAAAGATTGCATTCTTTTTGTCACCCCTAAAAAGCTAGCTCCTTTTGGTTTCCGTATTTGTCACCAAGTAGATCAATCTCGCTGAATAGAAGTCTCAATTAATTTTGTTGATTGACATTGCTTTTTTGGCGCTTGGTTATATGTTGTGACTCATTGCTTTGACCATTTAGTTTCATAAAGTTTTCGAGATTTCTGTACCAATCAATTTTTGGGTTTCTTTTTGGTGTAATGTCTACGTAGTCTTTCTCTAAAGAAAAATTGTTGATGCTAAGATGAGGATAATGTGATGATTTTCAGATCCTGCAGGTAACATACTATAATTATATTGCCTTGAACAGTTTGATGTCGTAAAATTGTTTGAAGTTTTGGCTTCTTTTTGTTTTTGTTTTTATTTTTGTTCGTGACTTAAACTCATTATCAACAGGCCCAAGTGACTTCATGAAGGGTTGCAACTCAATCCATCGCTTTTTTCATTGAAATCTTAAGTTTTTCATGACATTAGAAAGTATTTGCTTTCAAAAACGTATTTGGGTTTTTGAGCTTCATCTTTTTTTAAATATTTTTTCTGTCGATTTGTGGCTCAGTCTTTGTAAGAACAGGTCACAAACCATTTCTATTGAGCTATAATTTTATCTTTTTTTGATTTTAGCTTCAAACGTTTGTTTCTTGCCTTTGTTACTACTGTTACTACTAGATTTCATAAAATTTTTGAGTTTTTTTTATTTATTTGTATATTTTGAAGTATTTTTGTTTTCTTTTTATTTTATGACAATAATCGTAAGTCCCATTGGCTATGAAAGTTTGCGGAATTGAAAATTTGATAATGGAATGTCTCAATTGCTTCCTATGGAGAAATAAATGAACATTTTATTGATTTCAGTTGATATCTGATGACATCATTAACTGAGAAATTAATTGTTTTCAAAAATAAAAACGTGTTTTTGAACTTCGCTCCTCTTTGCTTTTTTGTCGACCTGTTAACGAGTCATATTGAGGACAGTTCCCGCATCTTTTTAATGAAGTATAGGTTAAATTGTTTAGGTTTTATCTGATGCGAGTTTGGATTTGTTATAATTTTTTTCGTTATCGAGTTTTTGTCGTAAATAATGGTTGTTGTTTGATTTTTATTTTTGTTCTTTCTAGTAGTCCTATTATCAACAACTTTCATCGGCCCTCCAGCGCAGCATTAATGTATTCCATTGTTTGTTAATTGAACGATATCAAAATTTTCTATCTCTTCATCATTTGGTAGCCAATTAAGTCAAGAATGTGGATGAGCGGGGTCGGAACATTAAGTGCGTACGCACATTAACGAGCCTTCTTGTTAGTCATTAACTCAGACCAAGTTTGAGTTTTCTGATCACAATCGAATTTTAGTGATCTTGGAAGTGATATTCAAAAGCTATTCAAAAGTCAAAGACATCTGAGTCTTATTAGCGATCTTGTGTGTTATCATACCACCCTAAATCTCATTCCGGAACTTTTAAGGAAAGGAAGCTTAAAACCGCCAAAAAATGCATTAACAATTTTCCTCCGTGCTATGAAATATTTCAGAAATAAAATAATCCTAACAAATTATTACCTTCTCATTTGAGATTTTAATAAATGAAAGAACATGTTTGACTAAAAGTTACAAAACTGACATCCTAGACACAGTTTGCCTATAAAAAGACGTTAGGCTGACATTGGCGTAAGACTCCGTGTTTGATAGAATTACAAGAATAACATCTTTTCTATTGTTTCCCAGAATATAAACATTAATAGGCATTAAACATTTTGATTGAAATTTCAGAAGACTAATAAATGCCAAAAAATATATATATTGCGCAAAATAACACCACAGAAAGCTCGTAGCGAAAACAAAACACAAAGAAAAATGTGAAAAAATCATTAGCTTCATTCCACTAAGCCTTTTTCATAAGAGAAGTCTATGTACATCTGCATTACCTTACTAATTAACAACTGTTTGCCGGCAATCAAACCAAAATGTTTGCCAGCAATCAAACCAATTTGTTGCTGCCTCCTGGGTGATGCTTGAGCAACCCCGCAAAGAAAGAAAAATGCCATATTTTCTATAACGCCAAAATGCCGTTGTCTATAACGGCCGCTGTCTATAACGTATATACGTCTTTCGCGTAGTTTGCAACATGAAACTAAGCAAAAATGCCCCCAAGTGCTCTAGAACTATGCAATTGTTAGATAGGTTTTTGTAAGCTATCATTTTTTGAGAAAATTGAGTAATTTATAGCGCATTGTGAAGTCTGGCGTACATCTATAATTCTTTTAGTTGACCTGAGAAAAATTTTCACAAAATTTTAGTTGAAAATTTCTACCTAATGGCACCGAAAATTTTCTTCGCCTAGCCATACATTCCCATAATATCCCATCTCCCTTTTGACAAATATTTCAAAAAAAAAGTTAAAGTCTTGATCATTGAACTTGACAATTTAGCGAGTACCAGATACTCACCTGCACAGCTTCGATACCCATCTTCTGCAGAGCCAATTCAATGAACTTAGAAGTATGACATCCCTTATAGAAGAGGTCATCCAAACTTACACCATCCCAGTTAGCCAGTTGAGGATAATTTTCCAAGGTGTCCATCGATCGCTGTTCTCAATGTAATGCATCGTTTACTGAGCTCATTTTACCTCAATTTTACCAACAATTCTGCGGGAAATTTTAGCACATGTTTTTTACAATAACGTATCATTTCTCTTTTTTTCAGAGCATTAATAAAGAGGATTCCAAATTCTGAAACAATTTTTTCAATTAATGTTTTTCTACGTTGGAGTTGTGCTTACTAAATATGCAGATTAATCAGTAGATTTGAGAAGCATGGCAAGCAATTTTTATTGCTGCATTTAACCAGGACCAAATCAAGTTTTTAAAGATTATTAGCTAATATTATACATGGAAGCCATATACTTGAAATCGAAGTTAAACTATAAATCAATCTCGAACTTCCCTACCATTACCAAATCAATATTGACCAGTAATCACAAACTAAAAAAATATATAAACTTGAATCGGATTGGATTCTCTAAGAATTCTTTCCTACACCATATCGGATCAAGTGACGCAAAAAATTAGATATCACCGCTGAGCAGCTACCAATTTGCAAATGTAAAGATTTTGGGGCCTGCAATTGTTACGTGCAAATTTGTGAACAAGTTGGCCAACATTTGATCTTGATAGTCATGAATTCTGATTTTTAAGTCAGTCTGGTTTATACTTACCGAAAAACGTGAATTGTTTTTCCGATTTCCAAGCCAAGGAAAGACTCCAATTGGAAGAATATTTGCAGATTTATTGCGAATCTCAATCACCGACCTACGTTTTCACTTGACGAAAATTTTATAGGACAAAAAACTGCAGCATATAATTATATCAATTTCTTAAGATGCTGCACTGATATTAATTAAATTTGAGGGGAAAATGATTCTGAGCATTTTGTTTGAAGCTCTGCCAACACATGTTGCATCAGATCTTTAAATCACGCAGTGAAAATTTTTGATAAAATAGCTGAAAAAATCTAAAAATACAATCATTTTATTTTTTTCAGAAGACGCGTTTCGGAACCAATTTGTATGGTTGCAAACGGACACGCCAATGACACTTTTTTGATATGTTTGAAAATTTTAAATATATTTGCCCATTATCGTAAATTCGATGTAAACTTTACCCATTTTATTAAGAAGTTTGTTTTTAGACGGCAGTTAGTTTTTTTTATTTTTTTCCTCTTTAGTTTTTCCATATTTTGATTTCCTGACAACGGATATTCAATCTCTGTGAGACATTTTATTTTGAAAAGTGGCACTTAAAAAGCAAAAAAGGTTTGCAAGAAAATGGGTTGATGTCTCCTATTTTTGTTTAGCCCAGCCAAAATGTTGAAATTTGTGGTATGCTCTGAATTTATTGTTGGATTAATTTTGGAACAAAATTTGAGAATTTTTGTTTGCCAAATTTTTTTGCACAGACATTGTGTAATTTTTGCAGACATACGTGATAGACATACGGTGAAGACAAAAAAACTTGGCTGACTAAAAAAATTTAGAATGATTCCTCGCAGCGCCATGATTGTTTTTATACATTGTTCTGAGAGGTTTCCCATTTTTACATCTCAATATTTCAATATTCACAAAAAAAACGAGCAAAATACTTTAAAGTCTTTTTTTGGTTAATTAGAGATCAAAAATGCTTTCATAGTCGTTTATCCCTAATCGACGCAGAGAACTCAAGAGAATAAGCGTTGCACAATTACTTAACTAAAAAGCAATTGATGATATCCTGTTAAACTACTTTTTGTGCAGTTGCCCAATTTTTTGTATGCAAAAAAATACGGCAGGAAGTAGTAATCAGGAAAGGCAATTATCTGAAAAGGTAGTCATGTTGGTTTAGCATGACGTCGCCAATTCTACAAATTCAGCAGAGTCCGCGTTTGCGAACACGAGTGACATCATTTTGTCACCACTTCTCGCATGGAAGAAATACGGCCAACCTTCGATGCAAATAGATAGGAAATAACCGATCGCGGATATCAGTGACGATATTCCCAATTTTGTTTAAATTTGCAGTGGTTTACCTCACTATCAGTGTTTCCTCGAAAGCCCGTAACGCCCAATCTTTAAACAAGCAAATTTACCTGCTCAAAATTAAGGATTGGGGACGTAATCAGTTAATTTCGATTTCTAAAGAACGTTGATCGTCAGTATTTCGCAGTCTTGAAGAAAACAAACAGACATTGTCATTAAGCAAATTTGTGACAAACTCTGATAATCAACAGGATCGTCTGATGTTGTTCCTCATTCTTAAAACTAAATCTAAAATCTAAAGTCCAGATTAATATTATTCCTTGATCAGTTACTAGGTTTTGAAAAAAATAGAACTACATGCCTGTCTTTACACAAATTTATTGTTTAACTTATAGGAATTGATTTATTCGATTGTAAACGCTGTACTTTTATATATTTGTAGATTTCATCTACAAACTAAATAAGCAAAAAAACTAAATAAGCAAAAGAAAAAGATTAACAAATTTTTTTAAAAGATTTTATTTAATCAAAAGGTGATAATGGCTTTATCGCAAATAAATCAATCCTTTTAATCAAACTCTTTGTAAATCTTTATTAATCGAACTCTTCGTAACACAATTAATCGAAAAGCAGCATTTATAAAGCAAAGTTGCAAGCTTTATCAATTTATGTGGCCACGGGCTCTTCTTTATTAGTTATGATCAAGTTATGCCTCAGAAAAATCAAATACAAAGAAAATCGGGTGAGCATGGAAAATTAGTAAATGCAGCTTGAAAATTTTCAAGCTGCATGTACTAATTTTCTATGCTCACCCAATTTTCTTCGTATTTGATTTTTCTGAAGCGTACGTTAAAGATCAATGAGCTGAACTCCTTCCCTGTTTTACAATTGGAACGGACAAACGCTCTCCGTAAATATTCACATAGCAAAAAATGAGTTGCAACGCAGCCACTCTAAGATTTTTGTACCACTTCTCTGATGAAAAGTTAATGATAATAGTCTAGTCGTCATCCAGTAATTTTGTTTTACTAATAATTTGGTGGTGAATTGTTCTAAAATTTTCAATTACTATGTGTATTCCCTCTTGAGCTGATTTAAAAAAATATGTTTAGTTGGTTAGGTAAATTTAGCATGTTAGCATGAACGGTGCTAGTCCACTTGAGGGCAATATTAAAGTCCTAAAGTGCTAACTTCATCTTCTTGCCAGTTTTATTCAACCATTTTGGCTCAGATGTGGATCTGTTGCCCACGATGCAATAAACAGCGGCAATGATCAAGTTGGAGTCAGAATTTTGTCATGCACGGCAAAATTCACCTGCCCCTCATTTTCACGAAGAAAAAATTTAATTTTTGTCCCAATGTTACTCAAACTTTATTCAGATTTTGATTACAGTATGGTTTTTACACCATTGATCTCCCACACTAGTCCTCTCATCTACCTAAAAAAAATCAGAGGAAACGGAACGTCCAGTTACCAGAAATCCCAATGTAAAGTTGAACTCGATCCGACAGTACAGTAAAAAAAGTTGTCACAAGATCTAATTTTCTTTCATATTTGTTGTTCAACCATGGCCAAGTTTGCACTTCTGTTAAATATTAGAGAGAGAGAGAAATGATGTGAATAGCTATTGATCTTGTGACAACATTTTTTTACTGTCACACTAGGGTAGTGAACGTTGCGTCTTCTCTGAATTTTATAGGTACATGAGAGGACTAGTGTGGGAGATCAATGGTTTGAAAATTGTGCTCAAAATGTGATTTAAACTTGGTGTAATATTGCCTTAAAAATTGAATTTTTACTTCGTGAAACTAAGGGATGCTAACTTACATTTGCCGTTCAGTATAGTTAAGAACAACTTCAGTCAACTAAACCCGTTCCTTTTTTATTTGTTTGACTATTATAGCACACCTTAAATTGGGTAGATTTGATTAATGTGTGAATATGCCTGTGGTGTGATCGACAATCAGCGCTGAAACAGGTTAAAAACAGTGTTTTTTAGGCTGACAATCAGAGCTGAAACAGGTTGAGAACAGAATGGTTTTAAGCTGACAAGAGGTATACAATAATGTTAATTAAGCTGATAATTGTAACGGACAGATCAAAATCAGGTAAAAAACACAATAACAATTTTACTCTGAAAAATAGACTGATCAGTCTATATTTTGACATGAACAGAATCTGCGCAAGGGTAAAAATGTCTATATACAGTCTATGGATTTACACTGGTTCAGTACTGCAATGCTCTGGATGGTCAGCCCGGGTGTAAACATTATAAATAAAGTTTCCCAGGAATGGAGACCTGAGGAACGCCGATTCAGACATCTGACTCTTCTGGTGAGTTTTTTTTAAAAGTTTGCATCGATATATTTCTTCCCGAGAGACGGCTTCGTTGTAGCTTAAAACCTTTCAACCCAGTGCAGGCACCTGGTAGTTTCTCCAAAAGAAGTTTATGCGACACTTTGTCAAAATTTTTCTGAAAGTCTTTTTTTGTCGAATGGACTGAGGTACGGAGAATTCGGCGAGTACACATAGCAGAAGACTCGACTTCACATTGTTGTCCAATGGGTTTAGTTGTCCTTGACCGTTTATGCTTAAAAGAGTGTTGCGCTGGTGCTAATGCTTGATTGTACAGATTGTTTATAACTTATCGAACTTTAGTTTCTCTGGCGATCTTGAAACTGCTGATAGTAAGATGATCGGTCTGTAGTTAAACACGTCTTGTCTGTCCCCGTGCTTGAAAAATGTTAGAGTTTTGCGAACCTTCCACTTTTGGGAAAGCGTGCTTTTGCAGAAATCATTTTAAAGAGCTGAAACAAAGACTATGCAATGACTTCCAGAGTTTTTTTCAGGAGATTTCCTGGCCTGGTCTTTCATTGACTGCGAGTGAAAGAAGGTCCTTTTTGATTTCGTCGACTGTAATATGGATAATGTTTGTTTTAGCAAATTCCAGGGTTTGATGTTAGCACAAAAATTGGTTTTTTGAATACAGATTAAAAAGACTCTGGTTTTTTGAATACAGATTAAAAAAGACTCTGGTTTTTTGAATATAGATTAAGAAGTTTATGAAATCAGCTTTTGCATTGTTTTCGTTGACTTTCCTTTGGGCCAGAAAGATATCAGTCGGAATTTGTTTTAATTTGGTGATAGAGTCTAAATATTGCTGAACATAAGCGATAATTTCATTCCAGACAACTGCTGGTGATGTTGACCATTTTGCAGAGACATAGCTAGTACAGTCTATTGATTTTCCACTTTGAGGTTATAAGCTGGTGTATGTTTCCAGTGGTTTTCAACTAAAACTTAGTTATCCCCTTGATGAGATCTCGGGATCAGCTAACGGAGATTTATGTTTCATAATGCTCTAGGAAACCAACTAGGGTTTCATATAACCACTCATACCACAAGAATAATCTCAAATCAGCTTTCCTCGCGCACTAGAGTAGAAACGAATGTTTGCATATAATATCGTTTATCTACTCCCAGTTAGTTTGTTTTGGTATGAGACTGAATATGATTTTTAATTAGGGTGAAGGTAATTTTGCTTGAACTGGCTCAGTATTGAAGCAGAGTTTAAGTTTGGAATAGCGTGTGGTCTCCGCTGACCAAATCTTTCGCATGATTTTTATGGCCAATGCTACAGAAACACTGCGTTTTGTTGCATTGAGATACATATTATGCTTTTCCTTGTTGAGTTTTGATGAATTGATGAGTATTTGAATGGCAAAGGTGGTTAAAAACAGACTGCTATTCAGGTGACACGGAAGTCATTGAATGTCAGTGGGAGAAGGCCCATTTTGTATCTCTAACAATGTATGGGCAGCGTCATACTTATAGGGTTTGCCTGTGAAAAGGTGACGAATCGAGTATAATTTTAGAATGAGCTTTGGTAGTGGATTTCACTATGTGCAGAACTCAACTAAATAAGGATTGGTGTATTCAGGGATATGCGACAAACAACACATTGAAAATCCTGAGTCAATATATCAGTGGATTAACTTTGGCAATGGCAAGCAATACTTTGCCGTGTTTCGTGATTCCTTTACTGGTCCACTTGTTTTTATCTTTTTGGCGTATTGTATATCTTACAAAAAATGCAATGTGACCGAGGTTTTCGGTTAACCAGATATCGTTTAGGCAAATGAATTCATAATTATTTTCTCCGTTAAATGGCAACTTAGAAGCCTGTTTGTCGGACTTATTCAAAACGCTCCCCATTTTGAAGACAAGAAGGCTGATGATCTGTGAACATTTCGTGTAATGTTTTGATATCCTGCTGGTAAAATGCCGGCTTGTGAGCGCAACATAGAATTCCCATCCAGTACATTTTATTTCCTATACAACGTGAGATCTCACGTTTCCATTCAAACAACATTTAGGGTGAGGAGGCATGACCCTAATCTTCACAAACTGAATACAAACTGCTAGTCACATAGTTTTTTCAAGTTACTCAAATGTTTGCTCAAATTTTTTGAAATTGACTTTGAGTTTCGTAGAAAAATGTTTTTCATGGGATCTAGTCTGCGTTTTCAAAATCTTCTTGGTTTTTTTTCAATTAATCTTAACTGATAGTTTTTATCTGATCTGAAAGCTGGTTCAGATTTTTTGAAGAACATCCATCTAGATAGTGATTTTTGTTCCAGCCTTCTTTGTTATTTTCAAGCGGCTGATCGAAGGCCAGCCAACTAGTTGCAGCGTTATAAAACCCTTTAACTGTCCTTTAAAATTCATCATCTTATGCTAAAGCGAAGCACAGCTGCAAATGTCAGTATAAACGCCGCGTTGGTTGGTTTCTGATACAGATGGCAGGTTTTTTTAGTTATCATTAATCACATCTACTTTGAAACCTAGAAAAACCAAGTTTCCATAGTCCTTTGGCAATTTTTATATTTTATGTATTAGGACGGGTCAAATCCAAGTACTTTTTTTGCTTAAATTATACCGCTGGACGCTGAATGCTGCAGTACGTACAAATCCAAAAAGCGGACCTCCTTTAAGTCATTCTTTTTGCAAAACTAACATTTTAATCTATTTCTGGTAATGTCATTTTCTGGTTTCAGTCCTTACAATTCCAGTTTTACCCCATTCAGAGAGATTCCTGAGTGCTCTGATTTTTGCAATGTTGCCTCACAAAACATAATCCAAAAGCTTATACTTTTGCCACCAGTGATACACACATAGCTAGACCATCTGATTGTACACACCAGTTCCAGTTATATTTAAAATGAACATTTGTCACCACTAGCCTTAATATAATTTTCATTGCGGACCTTGGAATCTCTGGAGCTAAACATCTTAAATAGAGCCTATCTGCTCTTTATCTTCCAGAGAGAGTGACTCTAAAGCATTTCGACCATCTTGCGTCTTAGTTTCAATGTTTGCGCCCGGTAGTTTGTGCTACACATCTGTTCAGGTTTTCATAATTGCTACCAGTTAACGAAAGGACAGGTCGGAGAGGTGTTTTTTGTGTATCATTGGTAAGCCACAAAGCTTTGCCTGTTTTGAAGCAGTTGACCTCAGTCTTAGGTAAGCTTTGTAACTAATTTTCTTCTGCTTCATAAATTGCAGTCTGTTATTTATTTGTTTTTCATTTTTGATAACAAATTCATCCTTTGCTCCATTGATTTTTTGGAACTTATCCGAGTTTAGCACATCATCAAATTTTTCTTTGTACGTTGACTAATTCAGTCACACATAAAGCACACGCAGAGCTTTTGTCAAACGATACCCCCAGCAAATTCTTGGTTTTTAGGTAATCATGAACTTTTTTGACCCCTCTACCCATCGGGTTTTTTGCATACCATTTTAAGGAAGCCTCAATTTCACAAAACATCTGACCCTCCGCTTATTCTCGCGTAATTTAAGTACAGATTTGTCAGCATCTGCGAGAAAGTGCACCTGGTTAAACCTGTCTCTCACAGTATGTTTAGGTCTCCATGATAGGACGCCATGTACAAATTTGGAATTTCATCGCGATCCATTATCGAAACATTACTGTCAGAGCCATTCCGCAGCAATCTAGCCTGTCTCTCTGACAGTTTATCATGTGTTTCAAATTTTTCCTTGAACACTCTACGGCTTTTTTCAGCACGGTTTATTTCTTCTTTCAGGAGTTTTAATTGAAAACTGTGCATCGTTTGTTCAGAAAAAACTTCACTGTTTGGAGCGCGGAACCTTCAGAAATCCGAAATTATATGATTATTGAAGAACAAAACACTAAGTTGAGTTTCTCGCAAGATGATTACTTGTTGAAACCAAAATTTCTGAAACCTTGTTTTCGTTTAGGTCTTAAAATTGAATTTACGATCTTGTCTATCATTGTTCAGAAGTTTTCTATAATTTTTTACCGTTTGGAAATGAGTTTGGTGCAATTCATGGCTTTAATTCGCTAAATATAATTTTCGAATGAAATAATATGACTGCTGACCAGTAAATGAATGTAAGCTGCTGGCTTCTGTACTTATCGCGCATGTTCAGCACTGGATTCCGTTATTTTATATGTATTGCTTTGAGAGTCATAAGTCATAAGCTTTTGTGGCACATTACACTGATCAATTTTACGCCTATCGAACGCGCGTGGCTGGTCACAACATGCACAAAAATGCAATGTGACCGAGGTTTTCGGTTAACCAGATATCGTTTAGGCAAATGAATTCATAATTATTTTCTCCGTTCAATGGCAACTTAGAAGCTTGTTTGTCGGACTTATTCAAAACGCTCCCCGTTTTGAAGACAAGAAGGCTGATGATCTGTGAACATTTCGTGTAATGTTTTGATATCCTGCTGGTAAAATGCCGGCTTGTGAGCGCAACATCGGATTCCCATCCAGTACATTTTATTTCTTATACAACGTGAGCTCTCACGTTTCCATTCAAACAAACATTTAGGGCGAGGAGGCATGACCTTAAACTGAATACAAACTGCTAGTCACATAGTTTTTTCAAGTTACTCAAATTTTTGCTCAAATTTTTTGAAATTGACTTTGAGTTTCGTAGAAAATTGTTTTTCATGGGATCTATTCTGGGTTTTTAAAATCTTCTTGGTTTTTTTTAATTAATCTTAACTGATAGTTTTTATCTGATCTGAAAGCTGGTTCAGATTTTTTGAAGAACATCCATCCAGATAATGATTTTTGTTCCAGCCTTCTTTGTTATTTTCAAGCGGCTGATTGAAGGCCAGCCAACTAGTTGCAGCGTTATAAAACCCCTTAACTGTCCTTTTAAATTCATCATCTTATGCTAAAGCGAAGCACAGCTGCAAATGTCAGTATAAACGCCGCGTTGGTTGGTTTCTGATACAGATGGCAGGTTTTTTTAATTATCATTAACCACATCTACTTTGAAACCTAGAAAAACCAAGTTTCCATAGTCCTTTGGCAATTTTTAAATCTTATGTATTAGCACGGGTCAAATCCAAGTACTTTTTTGCTTAAATTATACCGCTGGATGCTGATTGCTGCAGTACGTACATATCCAAAAAACGGACCTCCTTTAAGCCATTCTTTTTGCAAAACTAACATTTTAATCTATTTCTGGTACTGTCATTTTCTGGTTTCAGTCCTTACAGTTCCAGTTTTACCCCATTCAGAGAGATTCCTGAGTGCTCTGATTTTTGCAATGTTGCCTCACAAAACATAATCCAAAAGCTTATACTTTTGCCACCAGTGATACACACATAGCTAGACCATCTGATTGTACACACCAGTTCCAGTTATATTTAAAATGAACATTTGTCACCACTAGCCTTAATATAATTTTCATTGTGGACCTTGGAATCTCTGGAGCTATACAGCTTAAATAGAGCTTATCTGCTCTTTATCTTCCAGAGAGAGTGACTTTAAAGCATTTCGACCATCTTGCGTCTTAGTTTCAATGTTTGCGCCCGGTAGTTTGTGCTACACATCTGTTCAGGTTTTCATAATTGCTACCAGTTAACGAAAGGACTGGTCGGAGAGGTGTTTTTTTGTGTATCATTGGTAGGCCACAAAGCTTTGCCTGTTTTGAAGCAGTTGACCTGAGTCTTAGGTAACCTTTGTAACTAATTTTCTTCTGCTTCATAAATTGCAGTCTGTTATTTATTTGTTTTTCATTTTTGATAACAAATTCATCTTTTGCTCCATTGATTTTTTGGAACTTATCCGAGTTTAGCACATCATCAAATTTTTCTTTGTACGTTGACTAATTCAGTCACACATAAAGCACACGCACAGCTTTTGTCAAACGATACCCCCAGCAAATTCTTGGTTTTTAGGTAATCAAGAACTTTTTTGACCCCTCTACTCATCGGGTTTTTTGCATACCATTTTAAGGACGCCTCAATTTCACAAAACATCTGACCCTCCCCTTATTCTCGCGTAATTTAAGTACAGATTCGTCAGCGTCTGCGAGAAAGTGCACCTGGTTAAACTGTCTCTCACAGTATGTTTAGGTCTCCATGATAGGACGCCATGTACAAATTTTGGAATTTCATCGCGATCCATTATCGAAACATTACTGTCAGAGCCATTCCGCAGCAACCTAGCCTCTCTCTCTCTCTGACAGTTTATCATGTGTTTCAAATTTTTCCTTGAACACTCTACGGCTTTTTTCAGCACGGTTTATTTCTTCTTTCAGGAGTTTTAATTGAAAACTGTGCATCGTTTGTTCAGAAAAAACTTCACTGTTTGGAGCGCGGAACCTTCAGAAATCCGAAATTATATGATTATTGAAGAACAAAACACTAAGTTGAGTTTCTCGCAAGATGATTACTTGTTGAAACCAAAATTTCTGAAACCTTGTTTTCGTTTAGGTCTTAAAATTGAATTTACGATCTTGTCTATCATTGTTCAGAAGTTTTCTATAATTTTTTACCGTTTGGAAATGAGTTTGGTGCAATTCATGGCTTTAATTCGCTAAATATAATTTTCGAATGAAATAATATGACTGCTGACCAGTAAATGAATGTAAGCTGCTGGCTTCTGTACTTATCGCGCATGTTCAGCACTGGATTCCGTTATTTTATATGTATTGCTTTGAGAGTCATAAGTCATAATATTTTGTGGCATATTACACTGAACAATTTTACGCCTATCAAACGCGCGTGGCTGGTCACAATATTTGCTCAATTGCCAAACTAACGGCGATTCTGTTTTTCATTCTCTACCATCCGAGTGTTTATGTCTGCATATTTGTCAAAACAACAGTGACATCGCATCCAGTGCAAATAATTTGAATACCAAATATGATTTGTGGAGGCCAATAAAAATTAGACTTTATTGCTGGTAAGCAGGTTTTGGATATAAATGGTGTAAATCACTCTAATAATCGCTTTTTGCAGCGTTTGTTTTTTTCTCAGGCTCAACTGGCTTCCAGATTGTTGAAAATCTGTGGCAATCGACTTCAGAGTTAATTCAACCTTCGACTTGCTTTGCGGTCTTTTTAGAGTACTAAAACGTTTTCCCAATGTCTGATTTACAATTCTTGACTACAACTTTTCCGGATATTAGTTTTGCGGAAAGTATTAGAGTATTGCCATATTGCCAGTTGCTACTAAATCACAAAAGCCCGTGGATAATACAATCTACGGTAATTTTTTGATGCTGTAGTGGTTCTGAGCTGCCGAAATTCAGGAACGTTACTGTTTCTGACGGCTTTTGGCATCAGTTACAAGAGTTTCTTTCAGTTCGCCAATAAAGACTTCCAAATATATGAAAGCTTGTGCACGTTTTCTTTCATTTCTTCGATTGTGATTTACCAATTTTCTGGCCAGCTTTTTCCAAGTCCGTGCAATTTTTCGGCGTTGTCCTTTATTGTGCCAACACGGTCGTTGTTTTGTTTTACTGTGCGAATTGCTGTGTAACATCTAGAACAACTTCTAAATTATTCAATTTCCTTTCTAAATTCTCCATAAGATTGCCTTTAAATGATAGAGAAATTATTTTGTTTTCGATGATCGTTTGTATTGCCTTCAATTGATCTTTACTGCTAACTCTTATCTGATTATTCCGATTCGATTTTTTCGAAGAAAGTTTATCTGGATACTAGTTTTTGATTCAAAATTTCCAGCTCTTTTCAAGCTTGTGATCAGAGGGCAATCAATTAGTGGTTGCGTAAAAGACCCCGTGAACCGTCCTTTGAAATAAGTACCTATTATTCTGAAGCAGGAAAAATGCACAGCAAGAAAAATTCAGTATTAGTCCCGTGTTCGTCGGTTTCTGACAACCATGGCAGGTATTTTCATTATCGTCAATGAAAGTAACATTGATATCTAGTGAAGCCATGTTTCCATTGTCGATCAATTATTCTAAAGGAATTGCCATGTAATTTGCAAATCTTAAAGATTTATACCGATCACAAATAAAGTCATCCAAACAATTTATTGTCTAAATTCTGCCGCTGGATGCGGATTGCTGCAGTACGTATGGATCCAAAAAACGTACTGCAAATTAATATATTCTTCTTTTGTTACTTTTCGGCTTTTTGCATAAAACCAGTTTTTGCATTACTAACATTCTGCTCTTTTTCCGAGGAAAATCACTCTCAAATTTTCATTCTTCCTCACAATTCCTGGTTGGATCTCATTCAGAGAGATTCCTCAGAGCTCGAATTTGTTAATGATGACTCGCGGAAACTGAACCAGAGGTTTTCTAGTCATACGGTCAGTGAAACACCCATAGCTAGATCATCTGTCTGTACATACCTAAAGCCGTTGCATGCAGATCTAAAAAAACACTAGCAACTGATGGCCTCAATAAACTTTTCATTGCTGACATTTGAATCTCCGGACCTCGGGTTTTTGGGAGCCAGAGTGCTTGAGTGGAACCCTTTTTAGAGCAATTCGAATAGCATCTCTAATCGACACATTGATTTGAAATTTTATTACGCCAAGGGATGATTTTTTCTCGTAGACTTTCTAACAAGGGATACTCTTTGCTCGCGCTAAAGACTTTCTAACATCTTCTGTGTTGGTTTTAGGGTTTACGTCAAATGGTTTCAGAAAAAAACGTAGACAAAATTTGTTTCAATTTTTAAATGCTTTCCAATCTTTGCATGCTTCAACAATTTTTGCAATTTTTTGCACTTTTACTCTCATTTATGTTTTTACAATTTTAATTATAATTTCGTCAACTGGTGTCTGATTTTTCGGAATTTATCGGTGTTTAGCACATCCTCTTATTGTGATCTGTACGCTGAAGTTTTGATGACGCAGAATATGCAGCCTCTGTCGAACGGTACCAGCAGAAATATTTTGGTCTTTAGTTATTCATGTACTTGTTTTAGTTGATGGAGTGTTTTTTAATCGAGATTATTGATCGGAGATTTTTTTTGCAAGTAAATAAAGAAATATGGTAGGTAAATTTTTAGTCAGAAGACACGAGGTGCTGAAGAAACTGTAGAGTCAACTTTTCTCATGACTACAAACAAATTGTCCTTGACGTATAATTTCTTCACCAATATGCCAAGTTCTACACCAATATGCCACTTATCCGAGTTTAGCACATCATCAAATTTTTCTTTGTACGTTGACTTCTTCAGTCACACATAAAGCACACGCACAGATTTTGTCAAACTGTACCCCCAGCAAACCCTTGGTTTTTAGGCAATCATGCATTTTTATTACTCCTCTACCCATCGGTGCTTTTTTCCAAACCAGTTTGCGGACGCCTCATTTTCACAAAAGTTCTGAACCTCCCTTTTTAATTGCGTAATTTAAGTACAGATTTGTCAACGTCTGCGAGGAGGTGCACCTGGTTAAACTTGTCTCTCACAGTATGTTTAGGTCTCAATGATTGGACGCCATGTACAAACTTTGGAATTTCATAGCGATCCATTGTCAAAACATTACTGTCAGAGTCATTCCGCAGCAGTGTAGCCTGTCTCTCTGACATTTTATCAAGTTTTCAATTATAACTATTTTGAACCATTGCGCAGAGAGTTTCTTATTTCACGCACAATGTAGCTAACAACTGATGGCATCAGTTCTGGTCGCACCTTCTCCATAACCTTGCTACTACGTGTTTCAAATTTTTCCTTGAACACTCTACCGTCTTTTTCAGCACGGCATATTTTTTCTTTTAATTGAAAACTGTGCACCGGTTAATCGAAAAAAACTTCATTTTTTGGAGCGCAGAACCTCAAGAAATCCGAAATGATATAATTATTGAAAGACAAACGTGTTTGGTACAATTCAATGTTTTACAATTCAGTGTTTGGTACAATTCAATGTTTTATTTTACTAAATGTTATTTTCGAATGAAGTAATATGACTGCTAAGCAGTAAATGAATGTAAGCTGCTGGCTTCTGTACTCATCGCGCATGTTCAGCACTGCATTCCTTTAATCTATTTGTATTGCTTTGAGAGTCATAAGCTTTTGTGCTATATTAAACTGATCAATTTTACGCCTATCAAACGCGCGTAGCGTGCCACAACACCCACTCAATTGCCGACCTAAGGGCAAGTCTGTTTTTCATTCCCTACCATCCGAGTGTTTGTGTCTGCAGATTTGACCAATATCAGTGACATCGCATCAAGTGCAATTAATTTGAATACCAAATATGACTTGTGAAGGCAAATAGAAATTAGTCTTTATTGAGTGTAAGCAGGTTTTGGATAAAATTGGTGTAGATCACTCTATTATTCGTTATTTTTGCAGCTTTTTTAGTCTCAAGCTCAGCTGGCTTCCAGATTGTTGAAATTGTGTGATAATCGAATTCAGGGTTAAGTTAACTTTCGACTTGCTTTGCGGTCTTTTTAGAGTACTTAAACGTTTTCCCATTGTCTGATTTACAATGCTTGACTACCATTTTTCCGGATATTAATTTTGGCGAGAGTATTAGAGTATTGCCATTTTGCCTGCTGCTACAAAAGCTCATGGATAACACTGTCTACGGTAATTTTTATGCTACAGTTGTGCTGAGCTGATGAAATTCAGGAACGTTACTGTTTCTGGCTTTTGGCACCAGTTACAAGAGTTTTTTTCTGTTGGTCAATATAGACTGCCAAATATAAGAAAGCTACATCCCGTTTTCTATCATCTCTTCATTTGTCAAGTACAAGTTTTTAGGCCAGCTTTTTCCAATTTCATATAATTTTTTGGAGTTAACTTTTATTGTGCCAACACTCGTTTTTTGTTTTACTGTGCGTATTGCTCTATAACCCCTAGAACAACTTCTAAAATTTTCAGTTTCCTTGCTAAATTCTCTAAATAATTGCCTCTAAACAATGGAAAAATTGTTTTATTTTCATTTAATTTAGTCAGGCTTTCTCGATTATTTTTTGTATTGCCTTCAGTCTTTTGTATTGTGATCTTTTGTATTGTGATCTTTTCTACCAACTCTTATCTGATTAATATCCGATTTACTTTTTTCGAACAAAAATTGTCTCGATACTAGCATTTCTGGCTCATTTCAACCTTGCGATCAGAGGTCAATCAATTAGTGTTTGCTTAAAAGACACTGAATCGTCCTTTGAATTAAGTACCTATTATTCTGAAGCAGTTCACGGCAGGAAAAATTCAGTATTACTCCAGTGTTCTGACAACAATTGCAGGTATTTTCATTATCGTCAATAAAACTAACGTTGATATGTAGTGAAGCCATGTTTCCATTGTCAATCAATTATTCTAAGGTAATTTCCAGGATTCTTTGTATTGAATTTGCAAATCCTAAATTTTCTTATCGATCACTAAGACCCGTTCAAATAACGTCATCAAAATAATTTTTTGTGCAAATTCTGCCGCTGAATGCTGATTGTATGTATGGATCCAAAAAAGCGTACTGCAAATTAGCATTTTCCTTTTTTGTTATTTTTTGTCTTTTTTGCATAAAATTCCACTCTTTTTTATCGGAATGTCACTCTCAGTTTGCAGTCTTCACAATTCCTGTTTTGATCTCATTCAGATAGATTCCTTAGAGCTCGGATTTTTTTAAAGATGTCTCGCAAAAATTAATTCACAGGTTTTGTAATCATACGGTTAGTCAAGCACACACAGCTAGATCATCTGTCTGTACATACCTAAAGCCGTTGCATGCCAATTTAAAAAAAACACTAGTAACTGATAACCTCAATAAATTTTTTATTGCGGACATTTGAATCTCCGGACCTCGGTGTCTTGGCAGCCAGAGTGCTTGAGTGCAAACCTTTAAGAGCAAATTGTATAGCAGCTCTAATCGGCACTTTGCCGTACAATTTTATTACGCCAAGGGATACTTTTTGCTTGTAGACTTTCTAACAAGGGATTCTCTTTGCTCGCGCTAATGACATTCTAACATCTTCTGTGTTGGCTTTAATGTTTACGTTAGTTGGTTTCAGCAAAAAAGGTGACAAAATATGTTTCAATTTTCATTTTTACTGCGAGGTATCGAAAAAGCAGGCCTCAGAGGTCTATCTTCTTTGTGTACATTTGCTAAAATGTAGAGCCAGCTGGCTGTCTATCACTTGATCTGAGTCTCTGACGAATTAGACATCTTTGCATGCTTCACCAATTTTTAAAATCTTTTTCTCTTTTGCTCTCATTTATCTTTTTTTCAGGTTTGATTACAATTTCGTCAATTGTTTTCTGATTTAAAAGCAAGGGCATCTGGTATGTAGAGTAGGTATCAGATTGTCTAACTATGGATGCATCACTGGAATATGCAATACAATATTTTTTGGATTAAGTTATGTGAGACATCATTGAAAAAATCAGAGCACTCAGGAGACTCTCTCTGAATGGGATAAAAACGGGAACTGTAAAGACTGCAACCAGAAAATGACATTACGAGAAATAGATTAAAATGTTAGTTTTGCAAAAAGAATGTCTATAAGGAGGTGCGTTTTTTGGACCTGTACGTACTACCAGCAATCAGCATCCAGCGGTATAATTGAAGTAAAAAAATATTTGGATATCATTAATTGCTCTGTTCCTAGTGAACCGTCCGAACACTTAAGATTTTTTAATTGCCGAAAAGACTATGGAAAAATGGCTTTTCTAGGTTTCAAAGTGGATATGATTTATAATATTTAAATAAACCTGCCATCGGTTTCAAAAACCGACCAAATGCGGGGTTAGTACTGAAATTTGCAGCTGTTGCTTCGCTGCAGCATAAGATGATGAATTTTAAAGGAAATTTAAAGGGTTTTATAATGCAGCAACTAATTGGCTGGCTTTCAATCAGCCGCTTGAAAATAGCAATGAATGCTGGAATCACTATCTAGATGGATGTTCTTCAAAAATACTGAACCAGATTTTAGATCAGGTAATAACTATCAGTAAAGATTAGTTGAAAACAAAATCAAAAAAGCAGATTAGATCCCATGAAAAATCAACAATTGTCTACAAAACGGTCAATTTCACAAAAAATTGAGCAAAAATTTGAACAATTTGAAAAAACTATGTGACTTGCAGTTTGCCTTCAGTTTGTGAAGATTAAGGTCTTGCCTCCTCGCCCTAAACCTTGTTTGAATGGAAACGTGAGATCTCACGTTTTATAGGAAATGAAATGAACTGGATGGGAATCCATCGATGCTGCGCTCACAAGCCGGCATTTTACCAGCATGTTATCAAAACATTACACGAAATGTTCACAGATCATGAGCCTTCTAGTCTTTAGAATGGGGAGTGTTTTGAATAATTCCGACAAACAGGCTTCTAAGTTGCCATTTAACGGAGAAAACAATTATGACTTCATTTGCCTGAACAATATCTGGTTAACACTGCAGTTTTTTGGTTAACACTGCAAGACATACAATACGCTAAAGAGGCAAAAAAAGTGGACCAGCAAAGGCATCACAAAAACACGGCGAAGTATTGCTTGCCATTGTCAAAATCAATGCACTGTTATATTTTCTCGGACTTTTCTGTGTGTTGTTTGTCTCATATCCCTGAACAATCTTTACTAATAGCCACACAGCGAAACCTGGGGGCCATTGTTGGCCTTCTTTTGGTTTTTTATTTCGTCGTCCGGATTTTTATTACGACAATATGACGTCACAATTACTTCAAATCTGCTTTTTGTTCATTCGTTCATGCAATTTCAACTGAAATGCGTTAGTGACGTCAACTTTCGCTCTTAGTGGAGCGAGTTTTTTGTTCTTTCGCGTGATTCAATTTTTGGTCACCCTTGACTTTCCTCACTCTCAAAAATGAGACACAGATCTACAAAGCTATTGCGGCTGAATTTGGGCAATCTGCCAGCTATGTTTCATTTTTGGTTTAGAAATTTGACTATGATGTTTTATTGTTTTAGTGTTGTTTTGCTGGTGGTTAGTAGGTTGATAATGGTTTGATTCTGGTCATTAATATGAATTTTATATCAATTTGCAGGATTTTCAGCAATTTTTCTGAACTTTGGGCAAGTGTTAGCGGTTTTTGCTTTTCGTTCGGATAAACTGCTTTGCATGAGCTTTGAATAGACGCAAATTAGTTATGGAGTTTTTCGATACGAAGTGGTTAATTTTAATATTGATTAAAATCTCTTTTTTCTTTGCTGTCAAAAAATTTTAACAAGTTTCATTTGATCAATTGTACTTTTCTCCTGACGATTTTGGGTTATAAACATTTTAAACTCCGGCTAATTTAGTTGTATTTTTTTAAGTTGTGAACTGCTGCGTGAGGATCTACTGCCCAGTCTCAAGTAAGCAAATGTTTCTTCAATGTCAACTGAGTAGCAGTCTGTTTTTAGCAACTTCTGCCATTCAGATTTTCATCAAAACTCAACAAGAAAAAGAAAAAGATGTATATCCATGCAAAAAACAGCAGTGTGTCAATAACATTGACCTTGACATCCATCCAAAATCATTACTGGAAAAACCAGAGCTCAGTGAAAATAACTCTAATTCTGATCAAAACGGGAATTGCAAAGCCTGCAACCGGAGAGAGACTTTCCACAAAAAAGGAGTAGAATGTGAGTCATGTAAAACCTGGAATACGCCAACATGCAAGATGTTTAGATTTTTAAGTGTTGGAGCAATCAACAGACGGGCAGGTTGAGGGTGTAAGTTTGTTCAGAAGGTATGTGGATGACATTCTCACAACAGTTCCTGGTGACCCGGACGAGTAATTAAAATCTGCCAACTCATTACACAAAAATCTGCAATTTACCTTAGAAAAAGTGAACATGGAAGGGGATTTGGCTTTTCCAGAAATCAAAGAAGATGTGAGCAGCCAAAACAAAATTAGATGTCATTGGTATCAAAAACCAAATCACACAGGAATATTACTGATTTTCGGCAGCTGTGCACCGCTTAAGCATATGAAAAATGAGATTCAAGGGACAGTTCACAGGGTTTTTAAAACAATCGATCAGTTTTGGCCTTCGATCAGTAGCTTGAAAAGAACAAAATATGCAGGATCAAAAATCAGGATCCAGATGAATATTCTTCAAAAATAGTGACATTAGAGAAGATAAAAATTGGCAGTAAAGATCAATTGAAAACAACACCAAAAGAGAATCAAAAATTTTTTCTACAAAACAGAGGCAACCTTACCAAAATGCTGCAGTCAAAATGAAAAAACTATGTGAGTTGCAAGTGGTTTTCATAACGCGAAAATTAAGATCATGCATCCCACCTTAAATGATCTTTCGATACAAATCTGAAACTCCACGTGGTATTAGAGACAAAGGGTAATAAATGCGGATCCGTCTATGTTGGTCAGACAAGCTGGGACGTTACGCTAAGATATCAGATCACCGAAAGAAGTATTTATAAGTGGGTGGACATCTTGTTGAATGTATTGGCTCCACGAATAACAATGAATGCAAGTTTCTGGATACATGTCGCCTAGCAGAGAAACTCATGACAATCGAAGCTATATACATCAGCAAGTTGAAGCCGGGACTAAACACATGTGAAGAACAGAGGGTGCAGGAAGTCACACTGAAATTTAAACGCAAATCATAAGTTTAACTTGGGAAAAAAATAGTGCAAAAACTATTTTGTGCATGACAAAACGAATTTCGCAAAACCCAACAAGAGTGATATTTAGGACTAGGGCAAATTCACATTTACCCTAGAAATAGGAAAACATGGTCAAAATCAAAAAAATCTGGAATAGAAAAGCTTTTAAAGAAATTGATAACAACTGTAAATTTGAGTTATAAATAGCTAAATCTAGTCTAAACAAAAAATTCTCGATTACATTTCTAAAGTAGTTCCTAGAATTGTTTAAATTGCGGTCTCAGACAAATGTAAATTCATATTAATTTTTATCTTTTAACAATTTTTGAAACAATCTTAACATTAAGATGAACGTAAAGTTCGAAAACGGTTTATTTAAATATCAAATTTAATTTTAATTTGACAAATCTTTAATCTTCTACATAGCTGTTTTGTTTCATAATTAAATTGATATGTTTTCAGAGTAAAAAAATCGACTTTAAGTTGAAGTTGACCTGATGACTCTAGATGTAGCGAAGACGTTTGTAAATACAGTTTTCATAATTAATTATTCCGTCAAAAACTTGAGAACTATGTGACTGGAAAACTGTATACACAATATAACTATCATATACACAATATTATATACACAAAAAATCGTTTTAAATAAGACCGACAAACAGGCTTCTCAGTTGCCGTTAAACGGAGAACATAATTATGAATTCATTTGCCTAAACCATATCTGGTTAACGGAAAACCTCGGTCACATTGCAGTTTTTTGTAAGATATACAATAAGCCAAAAAGCCAAAACAAGTGGACCAGTAAAGGAATCGCAAAAAACGGCGAAGTTTTGCTTGACATTGCCAAAATCAATCTACTGTTATATGGACTCAGACTTTCCAGTGTGTTGTTCGTCGCATATCCACTAACAATCTTTAATAATAGCCGCACAGCAAAACCTGGTGCTATTATTGGCCTTCTCTTGGTTTTTTTAATTCGTCGTCGGGATTTTTGTTACGACCATATGGCGTCACAACCACTTCAAATCAGCTTTTTGTTCATTCATTTATGCAAATAAAACTGAAATGCAAGCGTGGCGTCATTTTTCACATTCAGTGGAGCGAGTTTTATTGTTCATTTGCGTGATTAATTTTTTATCACACTTGACTTACCTCACTCTCAAAAGTGATTTCCTCACTTTGAAAGTGACTTCTATTGACCTTAATTCAAAAAGATAAGATCAAATGCGTGTGTGTCACTCTAAATGAAAGTTATTTGAGTGCAGCTAATAGAAGCAGCAAAAAACCTAAAACGATTTGCAATAAAAATATAACATATCAGGCTTCAATGAAAAGACGAATTGATTTGATCTGTCTTTTCTACTGTTTTTGGAGACTGCAGATCTACAAAGCTATTGCGGTTATTTTCTGGCAATCTGTCAGCTATATTTCAATGTATTTCTACGCAGAACACTACACTTATTACATACACTACACTTCTTCAGTGTAAAATTATATTATAATTTTATACAATTTCTTAGGCAAACGCTATGGGTGCAGCGCTGCTTGCCCATACACTGTTAGAGATACATAATGTGCCTGCAACCGCTGATATTCAATAGTTTCTACGTCAACTGAATAGGCAGACTGTTTTTAGCAACTTTTGCCATTCAGATTTTCATCAACTCATCAAAGCTCAACAAGAAAAAGAAAAAGATGTATATCCATGCAACAAAGAGCAGTGTGTCAATAACATTGACCTTGACATCCATCCAAACTCATCACTGCAAAAACCATAGCTTGCTGAAAAAACTCTAAATCTGATCAAAACGGGAATTGCAAAGCCTGCAACCGGAGAGTGACTTACCACGAAAAAGGAGTAGAAAGTCTATCATGTAAAACCTGGAACATGCCAACATGCAAGATGTTTGGATTTTTAAGTGTTGGAACAATCAACAGACAGAGGGGGCAGGTTGAGGGTGGAAATTTGTTCAGAAGGAATTTGGATGATATTCTAAGCACAGGTCCTGGTGACCTGGACGAGTAATTAAAATCTGCAAACTCATTACACAAAAATCTCCAACTTACCCTAGAAAAAATGAACATGGAAGGGGGTTTGTCTTTTCCAGATATCAACGTAGATGGGAGCAGCGAAAACAAAATTAGCTGTCATTGTATCAAAAACGAACTAACACAGGAATATTACTGATTTTCGGCAGCTGTGCACCGCTTGAGCATATGAAAAATGAGATTCAAGGGACAGTTCACAGGGTTTTAAAACAATCGATCAGTTTTGGCCTTCGATCAGTAGCTTGAAAAGAGCAAGATATTTAGGTTCAAAACTCAGGATCCAGATGAACAGTCTTCAAAAAAAGTGACTTTAGAAAAGATACTAAATAGCAGTAAAGATCTATTGAAAACAACACCAAAAGAGAATCAAAATTTTTTTTTCTACAACACAGAGGCAACCTTACCAAAACCCGGCAGTCAAAATGAAAAAAAAACTATGTGAGTTGCAAGTGGTTTTCATAACGCGAATATTAAGGTCATGCATCCCACCCTTAAATCATTTTTCGATAAAAAACTGAGACTCCACGTGGTATTGGAGACAAAGTGTAATAAATGCGGATCCATCTATGTTGGGCAGACAAGCTGGGACGTTACGCTAAGATATCAGATCACCGAAAGAAGTATTTATAAGTGGGTGAACATCTTGTTGAATGTAGTGGCTCCACGAATAACAATGAATGCAAGTTTCTGGATACATGTCACCTAGCAGAGAAACTCATGACAATCGAAGCTATATACATCAGCAAGTTGAAGCCGGGACTAAACACATGTGAAGAACAGAGGGTGCGGGAAGTCACACTGAAATTTAAATGCAAATCATAAGTTTAACTTGGGAAAAAATAGCGCAAAAACTATTTTGTGCATGACAAAACGAATTTTGCAAAACCCAACAAGAGGGATATTTAGGGTTAGGACAAATTCACAATTACCCTAGAAATAGGAAAACATGGTCAAAATCAAAAAAAAATCTGGAATCGAAATGCTTTTAAAGAAATTGATAACAACTGTAAATTTGAGTTATAAATAGCTAAATCTAGTCTAAATGAAAAATTCTCGATTACATGTCTAAAGTAGTTCCTAGAATTGTTTAAATTGTGGTCTCAGACAAATGTAAATTCATATTAATTTTTATCTTTTAACAATTTTTGAAACAATCTTGACATGAAGATGAACGTAAATTTCGAAAACAGTTTTTTAAATATCAAATTTAATTTTAATTTGACAAATCTTTAATCTTCTACATAGCTGTTTTGTTTCATAATTGAAATGATATGTTTTAATAGTAAATAAATTGGCGTTGAAGTTGACCTGATGATGCTAGATGTAGCGAAGACATTTGTAAATATAGTTTTCATAATTAATTAGTCCGTCAACAGATTGAGAAACTATGTGACTGGAAAACTGTATACACAATATAACTATCATATACACAATATTATATACACAAAAAATCGTTTTGAATCAGAACGACAAACAGGCTTCTCAGTTACCGTTTATGAATTCATTTGCCTAAACGATATCTGGTTAACCGAAAACCTCGGTCACATTGCAGTTTTTTGTAAGATATACAATGCGCCAAAAAAACAAAACAAGCGGACCAGTAAAGGAATCACAAAAGACAGCGAAGTATTAAATGACATTGCCAAAATCAATCTAGTGTTATATGGACTCACACTTTCCAGTGTGTTGTTTGTCGCATATCCCTGAACAATCTTTAATAATAGCCGCACAGCAAAACCTAGTGCTATTATTGGCCTTCTCTTGGTTTTTTTAATTCGTCGTCGGGATTTTTGTTACGACCATATGGCGTCACAACCACTTCAAATCAGCTTTTTGTTCATTCATTTATGCAAATAAAACTGAAATGCAAGCGTGGCGTCATTTTTCACATTCAGTGGAGCGAGTTTTATTGTTCATTTGCGTGATTAATTTTTTATCACACTTGACTTACCTCACTCTCAAAAGTGATTTCCTCACTTTGAAAGTGACTTTTATTGACCTTAATTCAAAAAGATAAGATCAAATGCGTGTGTGTCACTCTAAATGAAAGTTATTTGAGTGCAGCTAATAGAAGCAGCAATAAACCTAAAACGATTTGCAATAAAAATATAACATATCAGGCTTCAATGAAAAGACGAATTGATTTGATCTGTCTTTTCTACTGTTTTTGGAGACTGCAGATCTACAAAGCTATTGCGGTTATTTTCTGGCAATCTGTCAGCTATGTTTCAAATTATTTCTACGCAGAACACTACACTTATGACATATACTACAGCTGTTCAGTGTAAAATTATATTATAATTTTATACATTTTCATATGCAAACACTATGAGTGCAGCGCTGCTTGCCCATACACTGTTAGAGATTCATAATGTGCCTGCAACCACTGATATTCAATAGATTCTACGTCAACTAAATAGGCAGACTGATTTTAGCAACTTTTGCCATTCAGATATTCATCAACTCATCAAAGCTCAACAAGAAAAAGAAAAAGATGTATATCCATGCAACAAACATCGGTGTTTCAATAACAATGACCTTGACATCCATCGAAACTCATCACTGCAAAAACCATAGCTTGCTGAAAAAACTCTAAATCTGATCAAAACGGGAATTGCAAAGCCTGCAACGGGAGAGTGACTTACCACAAAAAAGGAGTAGAATGTGTGTCATGTAAAACCTGGTACATGCCAACATGCAAGATGTTTGGATTTTTAAGTGTTGGAGCAATCAACAGACAGAGGGGGCAGGTTGAGGTTGGAAATTTGTTCAAAAGGAAAGTGGATGATATTCTAAGCACAGTTCCTGGTGACCCGGACGAGTAGTTAAAATCTGCAAACTCATTGCACAAAAATCTTCAACTTACCTTAGAAAAAGTGAACATGGAAGGGGATTTTTCGTTTCCAGATATCAACGGAGATGGGAGCAGCGAAAACAAAATTAGCTGTCATTGTATCAAAAACGAACTAACACAGGAATATTACTGATTTTCGGCAGCTGTGCACCGCTTCAGCATATGAAACATAAGATTCAAGGGACAGTGCACAGGGTTTTAAAACAATCAATCAGTTTTGGCCTTCGATCAGAAGCTTGAAAAGAGCACGATATTTAGCTTCAAAACTCAGGATCCAGATGAACAGTCTTCAAAGACAGTGACTTTAGAAAAGATACTAAATAGCAGTAAAGATCTATTGAAAACAACACCAAAAGAGAATCAATTTTTTTTTCTACAACACAGAGGCAACCTTACCAAAACCCTGCAGTCAAAATGAAAAAGAACTATGTGAGTTGCATGTGGTTTTCATCACGCGTATATTAAGATCATGCATCCCACCCTTAAATCATTTTTCGATAACAATCTGAAACTCCACGTGTTATTGGAGACAAAGTGTAATAAATGGGGATCCATCTATGTTGGGCAGACAAGCTGGGACACTACACTAAGATATCAGAAGATCAAAAGAAGTATGTAAAGGTGGGTGAACATCTTGTTGAATGTAGTGCCTCCACGAATTACATTGAATGACAATTTCTGGATACATGTCCCACAGCAGAGAAACTCATGGCCGTCGAAGCTAAATACATCAGCAAGTTGAAGCCGGGACTAAACACACGCGTAGAACATAGGTTGCGGGAAGTCACGCTACAATTTAAACGCAAATCTTAAGTTTAACTTGGGAAAAAAATAGGGCAAAGACATTTTTGTGCATGACAAAACGAATTTTGCAAAACCCAACAAGAGTGATATTTAGGACTAGGGCAAATTCACATTTACCCTAGAAATAGGAAAACATGGTCAAAATCAAAAAATCTGGAATAGAAATGCTTTTAAGGAAATTGATAACAACTGTATATATGAGTTATAAATAGGCTAAATCTAGTATAAAAGAAAAATTCTCGATCTCATTTCTAAGGTAGTTCATAGAAATGTTTAAACTGCGGTCTCAGACAAATGTAAATTCATATTAATTTTTATCTTTTAACAATTTTTGAAACAATCTTAACATGAAGATGAACGTAAATTTCGAAAACAGTTTTTTAAATATCAAATTTAATTTTAATTTGACAAATCTTTAATCTTCTACATAGCTGTTTTGTTTCATAATTGAAATGATATGTTTTAATAGTAAATAAATTGGCTTTAAGTTGAAGTTGACCTGATGATGCTAGATGTAGCGAAGACGTTTGTAAATATAGTTTTCATAATTAATTAGTCCGCCAACAATATGAGAAACTATGTGACTGGAAAACTGTATACACAATATAACTATCATATACACAATATTATATACACAAAAAATCGTTTTGAATAAGACCGACAAACAGGCTTCTCAGTTACCGTTTAGCGGAGAACATAATTATGAATTCATTTGCCTGAACGATATCTGGTTAACCGAAAACCTCGGTCATATTGCAGTTTTTTGTAAGATATACAATGCGCCAAAAAGACAAAACAAGCGGACCAGTAAAGGAATCACAAAAGACAGCGAAGTATTAAATGACATTGCCAAAATCAACCTACTGTTATATGGACTCAGACTTTCCAGTGTGTTGTTTGTCGCATATCCCTGAACAATCTTCGCTATTAGCCGCACAGCGAAACCTGGTGCTATTATTGGGCTTCTCTTGGTTTTTTTTAGTTCGTCGTCGGGATTTTTTTAATGACCATATGACGTCACAACCACTTCAAATCTGCTTTTTCTTCATTCATTTATGCAATTAAAACTGAAATGCAAGCGTGGCGTCATTTTTTACTCTTAGTGGAGCGACTTTTATTGTTCATTCGCGTGATTAATTTTTTGATCACACTTGACTTACCTCACTCTCAAAAATGATTTTCTCACTTTGAATTTGACTTTTATTGATCTTAATTCAAAAATATAAGATCAAATGGGTGTGTGTCACTCTAAATGAAGGTTATTTGACTGCAGCTGAAAGAGGCAGCAAAAACTTAAAATGATTTTCAATCAGAATATAAATTATAAGGCTTCGATGAAAAGACGAATTGTTTTGGTTTGTCTTTTCTACTGTTTTTGGAGACTGCAGATCTACAAAGATATTGCGGTTTTTTTTGGCAATCTGTCAGCTATGTTTCAATTTCTTTCTACGCGGAACACTACACTTCTGACATACACTACACTTGTTCAGTGTAAAATTATATTATATTTTTATACAATTTCAGAGGCAAACACTATGAGTGCAGCGCTGCTTGCACATACACTGTTAGAGATACATAATGTACCTGCACCCACTGATATTCAATAGCTTCTACGTCAACTGAATACCAGACTGTGTTTAGCAAATTTTGGCATTCAGATTTTCATCAACTCATCAAAGCTCAACAAGAAAAAGAAAAAGATGTATATCCATGCAACAAAGAGCAGTGTGTCAATAACATTGACCTTGACATCCATCCTAATTCATCACTGCAAAACCCATAGCTCGTTGAAAAAACTCTGAATCTGATCAAAACGGAATTGCAATGCCTGCAACCGGAGAGTGACTTTCCACAAAAAAGGAGTAGAATGTGTGTCATGTAAAACCTGGAATATGCCAACATGCAAGATGTTTGGATTTTTAAGTGTTGGAGCAATCAACAGACAGAGGGGTTAGGTCTAGGGTACAAATTCGTTCAGAAGGAATGTGGATGACATTCTCAGCACAGTTCCTGTTGACCCGGACGAGTAATTAAAATCTGCAACCTCATTACACAAAAATCTTCAATTTACCTTAGAAAAAGTGAATATGGAGGGGGATTTGTCTTTTCCAGATATCAACGGAGCTGGGGGCAGCAAAAACAAAATTAGCTGTCATTGGTATCAAAAACGAACTAACACAGGAATATTACTGATCTTCGGCAGCTGTGCACCGCTTCAGCATATGAAAAATGAGATTCAAGGGACAGTTCACAGGGTTTTAAAACAATCGATCAGTTTTGGCCTTCGATCAGTAGCTTGAAAAGAGCAAGATATTCAGGTTCAAAACTCAGGATCCAGATGAATAGTCTTCAAAAACAGTGATTTTAGAAAAGATACTAAATGGCAGTAAAGATCTATTGAAAACAACACCAAAGGAGAATCAAAATTTTTTTCCTACAACACAGAGGCAACCTTACCAAAACCCGGCAGTCAATATGAAAAACTATGTAAGTTGCAAGTAGTTTTCATAACGCGAATATTAAGATCATGCATCCCACCCTTAAATCATTTTTCGTAACAAAACTGAAAATCCACGTGGTATACGAGACAAAGTGTAATAAATGCGGATCCATCTATGTCCAGTTCCTCTCTCATTTGATCTAGAACTAGATCTAAAATCTTACACAATTTTATAGAGGAGGAGACCATTTGTTATGTTCTTGTGCTTTTATATCACAATTGAAGATTAATTTAAATAGAAACCCAAAATGAACTGATTTGTGAATACCTCAGTTCTTAATAGATTTTGAAGAGTTTGCAGTACACATTTACAAGGGGCTAGGGGAATTAGCTGGGGATTTGGAAAAATTAATTGAAAATAATTGGCTAGAGAAAAAGATTACAATCAAATCATTTATTAGGCGAAATGCAACAATCCATTATCTCAATATTTGCAATTATTGATCAATTAAAGTCCACTTTCTATCAATAATTGTTTTCTAAATTTTTTTAAGTTAATTTGTAGTCTTGACTGTACCCAAAATTGTACGCATATGATTATACGCTTGCGGAAATTCATTTATTTTCATCACGAAAAAAAATTCATCCCAAAATCTCAAATTACTTGAGACAAAAGTCTGTGTTCTGGAATTTTTTCTCCTGTTCCAGGTTTCAGACGTGGGAATATGGTGTTTTAAATTTCTCCATTTATTGGGCAATTAATTGGGTTGTTCCAATCAATTTTTGCAATTAAATTTGTGTCAGCAATCAATAATTGCAATAAATTAATTGCCAACTGATTTATTCAGTAATGAACTACCAATCGTAATAGAGCAGAATGATCTTGGTGTATTAGTGAGCAGTGTTTTAACTTCGTTGAGCAACGTTGAAATAAGAACCAGCAAGGCCCTGAGAGCATTGTATCAAATCAAAAGGAAATGTGAGCGAGAATGTGATGCTGCAAGCTAAGTTGAACGCTTACACCGGTTACGTCGTCCCAATTCTACTATATATAGTTCTCAGGTCTCTCATTCAACCACTACGTGCCTCCGAAAAGTGGCAAAAATTCAAACACTAGCCACAAAGTGGTTCTTCGGAGTAAATGTTGACTTTAAAACACGACTAATCAAATGTTGTCTACTACTATTATCAATGTACATTGAACTTCATGGTGTTTTGTTGATGCGTGATCTGTCAAGAAACAAGTATGACTACACTACCACTGACGAAATGAATCTCAAAGAGAGTAAAAGAACAAGACAAGATGCACGAAATGAATTCGAAATCCCTAAAGTGAACAGAAACAACTGTAGTGAAAATTTCTTGCATCGAACTGCCAAGTTAGACAACATCTCGAGAAAATTGGGATCTTTGGAGGATCTAAACAAGCCAAAATTGAGTTATTTATACCGAACTGTTTCCTGGAACAATACGAGTTGAGTATATGCAGCTGGAGGATCAGTTTGATGACTATTTTTATTGGATCTAAAATCATATTTTGTTTGGTACGCGTGTTTCTTTCAATCGATATGCTACGCAGTGGCACCAATCCTGTAATTGCACTGCAACCGATTAACCCAATGGGGGAACTAGGTTATTTTCCTCATCTAAAACAACGAACAAAGGAACAAAAATTGACAAGAAAAAGGACAGTTGAACGGTGTGATGGTGAAACAAACATCGTAGTCATAAAAGCAAAAGAGTCAAAAAACTGTACCAGATATAGCAGAAATTGAGATTGATACATTAGACTAATTTACGTGTATGATATGTAGGAATGGCAGAACCAAAAGTTGGTGATTGTTGCTACTATCTACCCGAGTTGTTCGAGGTCAGGTCGATAGTCAGGCACCAAGTGTATCGGATTGTTGGAGTAACCTCAAACAAAAGGTACGTGCTACCAGTGACGCAGCTGCAACCACCCAATATAGTGGATAGAGCCGCAATTAGCGTTGGGGAGTTATGTGAGATGCAACACAGAATCGAGGAACAACAAAAGAAGATTGACAACAGCGAATTGCTGGGAACAGCCGGGGCTCGGCTTGAAGAGGAGCTCCGGCAGTTAAAAGTTGAAAGTCAAAGATTAGGTGATCAATTGCTGGAGACCAAACGGCAACTTGAATACGCTGGGAATCAGCGAGAGTCCTGCAGGAGGCAGGTGGAAACATTGAAGAAAGAGTTGGAGGAGGTTACAAATGTAGCCGAAACAAAAACAAGGGAATGTATCGCTCTGGTGGACGAGCGGGAGTGCTTAGCTCGGGAGTTGGAGAATGCCGAGATAGACAATAGAAAGCTGAGGGGTAGAGTAAAAACAGAGCAAACCTCAAAAAAGGTCTTACAGAGGAGGCTGGAGGCGATCAACGCGCAGAGCCCGTTCAGTCGACCTCCAAATTTTTTTTTATGAACTTCTATTCCTGCCACAGGGGGCCACAACCAGTACTATCCAGAAACATTACAAAACGTTGGCAATGCTCTGTCATCCGGACAAGGGTGGTCGTGAGGACATGTTCAAAATCATTCTTCAATCAAAGAAAATTATGGAAGACTAGGAGGCCCGTAATATTTATGACAAGTACGGGATTGAAAAAGCACAAGAATATATGAACTCGAAAATGGATATTTGAAACTCTTGCTGTGTGAGTGAGTGGAACACTCACATTTTCTAAGAGGGAGGCAGTATAGTGAACCATAATGTATCACATGCTCATAAATTACATATTAAACGCATAATTCGAAATTTTCATAAGCAAATAGGAGAACAAAAAGAGATGGTTACTAATAGTAAACCGGAGTTTAACAATATAGAGAAAGCATCATGAATAATGATGGGAATCATCATGGAATTTCATTTTGACGGGACACGTCAAGGAATGTTTGTTCATGACGGGATTCGTCAAGCAGGTAAACCTGTAATCTGTTAGTTTAACTAACAGGGACCCGTGCGGTAGAAAATAACTATGAGAAAATCCCATAGAGATTAACGAAAATGGGTGAAAATAACCTAAGATTAATTAACCATTGATAGGACTGAAACCAAAGAACATATTCAAAACTAAACCTTACACAATCGAGCTGCCTCTCTTTAATTGCTTTACATTTCTCATCTTCACAAAACTTCTAATATTTACAAGCCATAGTTCTAACTTCGTATTAAACTGATTGTGCATATACATCTGTTCAATTAAATTCAAGTCTGAAACTTGGAAAATTTCCCTCAGTAACTCCGAGGTTTAAAGTGCTTAAGAATATCATCCAACCCAAACCGTAACCGTAAACAGTGCACGGATATTACAGTAGCTGCAACCCTCATATTATTTCAAGGCAGCGAACTGATGAACTGAAGGGTGAAAACCCTTGGCTGTGCCCTAAAGTCTCGACTACACTACTTGGGCATAATCCAGAAGTCTCAACTACTACTACTACGAATACTACTACTATTATCGCAATTCCTATTTTTCCATATCGCTGGTATTAGCCAGCACACAAATTAGAAGACACGCCTATTGGCCGACAGATTTCATGAGAACGATGCAAAAAGGACAGACATCAGAGCAGTATAATTCAAATAGTGCTATTAGAAGTTTCGACTTAATATTTTTGGTCGTGATAATTTTTTCGGTTTTGACAGATTCAGATCAAATCACACGGGCGGCTGAGGCATGGCCAAATTAGCTAGTAGTTTAGCCAAAAAATTTTATTAAGCTGACGTAATCGTCGGATTCACTGCTCCTGTGCCCGAGCCTTATGATGATCGGCCCTATTCTTGACTGGAGTCTAATTGCTATTGGCATCCCAATCAGTATCTGATTGACAACCCAATCAAGCCAATTAATTGTTGATTTTAAAGTGACGCTACTTTTAAAAGTACTCGCTGTAGTTGCGGGTAATTATCATAACTATGATTTGCGAGGTGGCCGCCGTATTGGCCGACAGGGCGTTTAGCCGACGACCAAAAAATGAGAAATTTAACCGACAATTTAGATAAAATGAGCAATAAAACTTATTCTGAAGCTGTGATTGGCCAATTGAAAACAATATTTCGTAGCGGACAAATATACCGCAGTTTTTTCATTATCTAGTGTTGTTGTTAAGAATTTCGGCAAAGGGATCGCTCCCTGTATTCGACCATATTAGATTGCTGCTTGTCTGTTGTCTCTGCAGTTTGGGCAGTCACACAGGATTCTCCAGTTGCACGGCGTCAGTTCACTTCGTTAGTGTAACGAAGCTCTATCATCTAGTGTAACGAAGGTCTATCAACTAGTGCAACCGAGGTATTTCACCGCATGTGGCCATGCCTCAGCGGTCCGTGAGACTTGGTATGAATCTATCACAACCGAACTACTGATTTATGGACCAATGAGACTTTTATGACCAATTATGATAAAACTGTCGGCTAAATTTCCCATTTTTCCCTTGTCGGCTAAACGCCCTGTCGGCCAATTTTCCTAGCACCGATTTGCGAGTAGTTATATTTGCTTAATTGTCGGCTAATTGGTATGTCGGCCAATTGACCGGCCGTAACTTTTACAATGTTCATTATTTTCATATCATATTCAAATTCGAAAATCATACATTTTCAGGTTCATTATGGGATCTCGTAACTCTTGTATGCTTCAACCAGATGAAATTCTGGAGATCAAGTACAAAACTGCGTTTACTGAAAAGCAAATTGAAAGGTAATTTTTGTGGGCAGGGTTGCATAAAAGTTTTCCTGCTGGGATTATGGCGTTTACAATTTTTCGGCATTTTCAGACTTTATTCACGATTCACCGCTCTTGACAAGGAGCAGAAGGGTTTCCTAACCAAGAATGATTTGCTGAGAATCCCCGAATTGTCAATCAACCCTCTGGGGGAAAGAATCGTGGACGCGTTCTTCGTGGATGTCGTTGATGAGCAAATCAACTTTCAACAGTTCATGCAGACACTTGCTGTGTTTCGACCTATTAAGCACAAAGAACGACGAGGAGCTGCTGAGACTGCAAACAGCCTGGACAAGAAATTGGAGTTTGCGTTTCGAGTATACGACGTTGACAATGACAAGAAAATCAGCCAAGTTGGTAGAGCAAATAAAATACTATCTTTTCCGTTTAAGCCCCCCCCCCCCCCCACCTACGTGATGCATCCCCGAGTTATGGTGCACGTGTCATAACATAGTAAATTATTATGTAAAAATATGGCACTAGCGGTTTGAGCTAGTATTATGTAAAAATATGGCACTAGCGGTTTGAGCCTAATTGTTGTGATAAACTTATTAAATAGTCTCCAATTGCACCCGGGAGGCTATTTAATTCTGTTTCAGCTCTTGATTGTTGTTATTTACTGTGGCATCAGAGGCCGGACTTTGTTTGGGTAGCCCCAGTTACCGGAGATTTCAGATTCCGGCGGAAGATTTTATACGAGATTATTCCCTACATTACCATACGAAGCCTCAGATAGGTTTCACTGGTAGCTGAATTTTCCAAAAAACTCCGTTTGAACATTCTCGAATTAATTAGTTTCAATTTCGTTATGCCTGACGATCAATCGAAAGCGAGGTCAACTTCAACATCAAGTGTCGGTGGTAAGGATTACTACCCCAGTGTGAACGAGCTGCTCTCGGCGAATCCTGAGCAGTTTCGAGGCTTGACGGGGAAGCTGACCAAGGAGTGGCTTGTGTTTCTTCTCAAGGATACAGTGGAACACTTGAAACAAGCTAAGTCATCGAATTCTTTTTTCTTCCATCGATTCTAAACTGGATGAGGTCAAGGCCTGTTTGAGATCTTCTTCGCCCAATCAAATCAATTACACTTCGACTTTCACTTCGTCCTCCAGCTGGAGTGATGTTGTTAAAAAGTCACTGGATGAACACGACTACGATGTTGCTGCATCGCAAACTGTCGTGCTTTACAACATGAAAGAAGCGAAATCTTGACAATGCAAAAGAACATGAGACATCTGAATTTTTGAACTCCATGCAAATTTCCCCTAATATTGTGGTCAACTCCAGACTTGGTAAAAAGAGACCCAATCCCGCAGCTGAACCGCGGCCGATTGAAATTAAATTGAACTCTGTTTACGACAAACGACTCTTGATGGCAAACGCCTCTATGTTGAAAGGCACTGGCGTGTTCGTGAAACCAAAGTTGAATTGGCGTGACCGACAAAAGGAGAAAGCACTTCTTGGACTTGATATAACCAAATCAACAAAGGCTTGGAACGAAACCTCATGCGTATCCATAACTTGCAACTCTTCTATGATGGGAAATTACTTAACGACCAACTTTCTGCCGATGAATTACTTAGTTCTCTTGCTAGCCATATATTTTCCAAGGCTGATGGATTAACTAACTACAACATGCTCCTGTTTAATATTCGTGGAAAGAATACTCAAGACAAACTTGTAGATTTAGTCTACTTGTTGGATTTCTATCAAATTGATATTGCACTAATTGCTGAAACATGGTTATCTCCACTATTCGATTACTATTTTTGCTCCCTGTTTGGTGGTTTTAGAGTTTTATCTAGAAAAGATCGTAAAAATGCACCCCGTGGAGGTATCATTGCCATCTGTCGAAAAAATTGTGAACTAGGTTTTCTCGACCTTCATATTGGTTTAGATTATGATTTTGCGACTGCTTTTCTAATAAGAATAATTTCAACCAGGATTGGTGTTTTCATTCTTTGTTATCTACCCCCAGTATCCAGCCCGTACAATGTTCCGTTCGATTCTTTCAAAGAGTTCTGCGATAAGACTGTAAAACAAGCTACCCATATGTACACTCCTGATGTGTTTACACTTACCTTATCTATTATGGGTGATTTTAATTTTCCTAACACTCACTGGTCTACAATGTATAGTCCAACCTGCCGTGAAATGGTTTTTGTTGATTACTTTGGTTGACTGGGCCTCAGTGCTCATATTACTTCTGGAAAAACACATTTTCATGGAAATATACTTGATTACATTGTTTCAAATGATGACAATATTCATGGGTTATCGATTAAGGACAGAACAGTTCTGAGTGATCATCTACCTATCCTTTTGAATTACTGCAATGCTTTGAACAAATCATGCGACGTGGAATCTTTCCAGTATTCTTTCTCAAATTATCAGCATCATATCAACTTCGAAACAACTTGGAGATCCTTCAATTTTAATAATTAACCTTGTGCAGAGAATGTTGATGATTTTTATTCCTTTTTGGCATGGAGTATTGACCTCTGTTTTTCTGGGAAGCGTAAGATACGGATGGTCTCACCTTTTTAGTATAGCTCACATACGATACATTGTTTGAACAAATTAAATACTGCAAAACGAAAGTGTTAGAAAAATCCCTCGCGTCTGAACCTGCAGCAGCTTAAGTCTCTGGAGGA
This sequence comes from Convolutriloba macropyga, assembly GCF_964194025.1. Lineage (NCBI taxonomy): Eukaryota > Metazoa > Xenacoelomorpha > Acoela > Convolutidae > Convolutriloba > Convolutriloba macropyga. Next base: position 2,185,970 of record NC_134472.1, read on the forward strand.
AGAATACACTCAATCAATAGAGCTCGATAAAGTTGTCTTCGTCAATGGATCATTAACTTCAACTACAAACCAATGTTTCGCTCTTTTGAATAGCTTGAAGGATTCCCCAATTCCTAATCACATGTTTTTCAATAGTAAAGCAATTGACGAAAATGAAGTACACGAATTTTTCAATAATTTCTTTGCATCAAATTTCAATGACAAAGTCTTTGATATCGACACCACAGTTTTTGGTGATAACATAAAGTTAGAACACGTTCTCTCATCTTTTTCTGTTGAATCGATTATAAAAGATATCGTCAAAATCAAGGAATCTTCCGCTTTGACTCACGACGGTTGCCCAACAAAACTTCTGAAGAGTTCACCTTATCTATTTGGTTCACCGTTGTATCCTTTGTTCTGTTCAGTTATTTTATGCCGTAGGTTTCTGGCAATATGGAAGGTTGCTCGTATCACTCCGCTCTTCAAAGGTGGTTCTCGCAACAATATCAAATTTTATCGGCCAATCAGCCTACTTCACAAGTATCCCTACTATTTGAGAGAATTACATTCAATTGTCTTTATTCATGCTTGAGTAAGGAGCTTCACCCACAGCAATTTGGCTTCCAGTCGCACAAAGGAGCAGTCCTGCAACTTTTTGATTACCTCGAAAAAGTTTTTAGCTGTAAATCTCAACACAAGTTTGCCATTTATTTTGAGAAGGCCTTTGATAAGGTCCCACACACTATCTTGGTTAAAAAACTTCGTTTTAAGCTTGATGGTAATTTTTGCACTTTTGGTTTCGTACCTTTGCAACAGGTATCAATTTACACAAGTCAATAAGTCGAAGTCGAAACTTCTTGCATGTCCGTACTGGGTCCCTTTTTATTTTTGGTTTTCGTGAACGATGTACCAAGCATTTTCCTTGATTCCATGCTTTGGTTGTTCGCAGATGACCTTAAAATGGTTTTCACCAACCTGAATTTCCATGACGATCTTTGGCGCCTTTATTCTTGGAATATCTGCAATGGAATGATTGCCAATGCATGTAAGACTAAATGTTTGCACTTTAATGGCTCAGCTAAGATTTCTACGACACAACATGAAGTACTCGAAAACGTCTCTTCACACAAGGATCTGGGTGTATACATCAGTAATGATCTGAAATGGGGTTTCCACGTTACTTCTAAACTCTGTAAAGCTCGACAATGTTTCTTCAGTCTGAAAGTGAAAATACCTTTCAATACTCCGTCTCATGTCAAGCTCCACCTTTACCGGAGCCTTGTCCTCTCCGTACTTTTATATGGGTTTCCTGCGTGGTATACCGATGTATCCATGCTTAAAAAATTAGAGAATTTCCAGCGTTCCTGCTTCTTATGGATATTGGGACAAAAATCATCTTACCTGAAGCAACTTAAAGACAACAATTTTCTGCCACTCTGCTATCGACTCGAATATATTACTTTCTCTTTTCTATCGCAACTGATGTTAGATAAGTACAACTATGATCACTCACAGTATGTAGTATTTCAGGAGCCTTCCCGGTGTTAGCGCGGATCATCCACAAATGTCCTGCAATTTAAGAACCACCATAAGCACGCTAGCATCTCATTCTTCGGTCGTTCAGTTTTAATTGCCAACTATTTGTTCAGAAAAATCATCGATGGCTTTGACAGCTACAAAAAGAAAGCTCTGAAGAGCTACCTCATGCGAAAAACATTCGATCCAGAAAGTAGATGTACATTCTTTATTTGCTGTGTCTGTAATTCATGCAAACTTATCAAGAGTATATGCTAAAATAATAATGGTTCTCGAAAGAGAATAAGGTCTTTCTCTCTCTCTCTCTCTAATATGCAGCCGCTAAGGTGGGCTCACAAACTGAAAAGATCCAAATTAACAATAATTTACGCTAATGATATTTACGCTAACTTTTTGCTTTCTTTTATCTTTAAATGTCTATAAAACTTTGACGTTAAGTATCCTCGGATTGAATTACAGGTTCTATTAGGCCAGAACGATTGGTGAGCGAGCAGTTATCATTCTTGTCTTAGTGTTTGCATTTTGCATTATTTGGTTTTTTTTATTAATTCTGTTTGTTTTCAATTGCTCTCGACCAAAGCTCCAATTATTGTAAACCTGTCTTTTTATGCAGTTTTTGCATGACCATTTTTGCCGTTTCTGTAGAAAATTCTGTGACTTGCTCCAGCTTTAATTTTTCATTTTGACTGATTTCAATTGCTCTCTTTCTGGAATGAAGTTTGTCGCTAATTTAAAAGTGATTGGTAGCGGTTGAGTAACAACGTGGTAGTAAACTACAGGTTAAGATGTCTGGCTGCTGTCCTGGAGGTCGAGGTTTCGAACCCCTGTCAGTCCCGAGATTTTTGCACCCATTAAAAAAATTCTATGCTACATCCCTAAGTTAAATTGCCCCGCCTGTCGTTCGAGAGCAGTTCCACCGACGTTAGTCGGTTTATGTCTGCATGAACAGGGCTGAACTTTGCCCTTTTCTTTAATTTTCTCAAACGAAGATGTAGCAGATTTTTGGGTGCTGTTTGTATTTTCTGATAGGGTTTTCCGTTGGATCAAATTCTCGTCTGGGGCTTTTGACAAGATTTAAAGAGCTTTGTGAAAAATCGAAAGATAAAATCGATGCGTGTAAATCATTAATAGGGATTTTAGCGGTTTCTTTGTCTGATGGGAGCAAGCTCCTTCTCTAATCCGTTAATTTGGACCGCCCATACAATCTGAATAATTTGGTGGCATGAGGCTTCACAATCCGTGGCCTTAGTTGAACCAAAAAGCAAAAGAGCACCCAATATTATTGCGAAATCTGCTGACGTACCAGTCCTACAAAAACAACAGTAGTGTAAAATTTTCCATATGAATGGGAAGGGGGTGCGGACTCCTCATCCCCCCCAAAGACCTAAAATCGACCAAAATCACGATTTTTTTTAAATGAAAGTTTGTTCGATTCAGCAGTCTACTGTAGACTCGAGGAGCTAAAACTGCTAAAACTTAAACAAAATTTCTTTTCAAAAGAAATTAGGATTTTGGTCGGCTTGAGATGTGGGGACTGAACCCACCCTACTTACAGTCATGTGGCAACTGCCATCTCATAAAGATTAAAGAGCTCAAATCAGTCTTAAAGTATTTTTGAAAGTGTTTTTTGTCCTAAAATGTACTTAAATGTTTATGGCCTACCACTACTTACGTGAAAAATTGTAGGCAACAATTAATTTTGGGTGCTCTTTTATAGCGCGAAATCCATTTTTAATTCAGATGGATTTTGCGCTATAAAAAAGTACCCCAAAATTTTTTATTGACTAAAATTTTTCTCTTAAGTAGCGGTAGGTCATAAACATTTTAAAAAAAAACGAGGTTGCGAAGTCGCAAGATTGTTTGAAAGGATTTTGAGCTATGGAGAAAAACCCATTTTTTTTGTTTTGTCTTCTTTTTATAATATGCAAGAAAAGTAGAGATAGGTGGTTCAGAAGTGAAATTTAAAAATTTTTGAAACACTGAATTGAATGAAATTTTGTTCTGTTATTTATTTTGATATTTTGCGCGTCATATTTGTTCGACAGGTATAATTCATTTAAAATTCTCCGATTACATGCAATACTTTATGACGCATCTGCGTTTATTGCTCAGTGGAGTCAGAAAGGCCCTAGTTTTATCTGTCCAATCACAGATGCTTATATTGGTCACCTGACACGCTTATCGATTTGTCTCTTCATTGAAAGTTATCAAAGAAAAATCGTTCGATATGCTGTAGTGTTGGAGTTTGAAGTTTTGTCCGTGATTTCGAAGGTTTCTGTCTTAATAAATTTTTCGAAAGTTAATTATCTACTATGGAAACTACAATGGTGAGCAAAAATTTAAATGACTAACAGAAAGGAGGACTCTTTGTACCTATCAGTTTTTTTCGGTTGACAGTGACACAAAATAATGAGTTAACTAAAAGTTATAAATTCAATTTGTGTTTACAATCAACTTTTGCGTAAATGACTGATAAGGAAGATGAAATGGACTCTGCTGCTGTAGGAGGTTAGCATGACTCAAGTTTTGTAGTTCCAGACTACCACAATCGGAATTTCTTTTTTGTATGAATTTTTATCATACTCTTTCACATGGGGGCTTCCCGTTGAGACTTGTTTTTTTGTCTTGATAATGAAGTCAACATTCTCGTTTTCATCGCTTTCATTTACCGCTTGCTACGCTATTCCAAATCCAAAGCTATGAATGCAATATTTTTCAATAGCGAAAGACTTTTGATGGCTGATTTTGGTGCCTCTTGTTGTTAGAGAACAGTTTATTTTTCAAATGATTTTGAGAAGCACGTTTTACCCAAAGTGCAAATCTTTTTTGTACTTTAAACATGAACAGACTATTTTTAACTGAAATGGAGCGTATTTTGAGCGTTTTTTCACGGAGTTCTCTGGATTGGAATTCATGTTTAACTTATGTTTAACAATATGTGCGTGTTTTCGACTACTCCAAAGAAGAAATTGTTAAAAGAATTTTAGAACTTTCAACTATTGAACGTCCAATAAATATTACTGTCTGTCTTCATTAAGCACAACGTATATAACAGTAAATGGTCACGAACAATATCAACACAAGCCTATTCAGTTTTTGTCATATCAGCTAGACATTCATGAAATCGCTTATGTGGGAAAACAGTTCAACAAAAATGCTTTAAAAAGCAGTAATTTTGGGCCCTTTGGACACTTACTGATTGAATCAGATGCATGAAGTTCAGACTGCTTAGTTTTTTATTCAAATATTAGAAAACCAGGTCCAGCAATTTTTAACAATCTTATTCCAAATTGGTTGTAATCAACTTTCTAGAAGAGAGAAAGCTATGTATGACATGCTAAAGCAATTGCTGGAGCTGCTTGAATGCAATTTCACAAATTTCTCCAATAGTTTACTAAACCTCTTGTATGATTGTTTGCGCAAAATTGTCAATGGAAATGTTAGTGAAGAAGCAGATACTTAAAAATGAGAGTATTCATTTCAGCAGTTTTTATAAAAAGAAAGAAGAAGTAAAAGCAATATATTCTAACCAGAAAATCAGGTCTCCTCAAACCATTGAGTTTCTCGTGCTACCTTTACTTAAAATCCAGATAACATGCAGAATGATCTTATGATCCCCATTAGAATCTGCGTCTCAAAGAAACCAACGAACGATAAGTTGTTTGACAATCATTGCTTAACTACATGAAAATTGCCTAAACAAAAAATGAAATTGGAAGCATGGCTGCATCTTGAAACTTGCATGTTATTTAATCTGAAGAAATTTTAAAAATGTCAATTTTCTCACAACTCAGAAAAACAATTCTAAAACCACGGACCAATGTGGTTGATTTTTGTGATTACCATGATATAAATTTTGTGCACATGTGATATGTACACTAGCATGATAAAATCATTTCTGAACTGGGGTCAACGCATAATTCGGGAAATTCGAGATTTCCGAAATAGAAATACTGCAGACAGCCGTTGCTGCATGTGAAATCAGCACAGATGGCTGAAAAATATTACACAATTACACAAGGGCAGTCTGCTTTACAGTCCCTCAGTGTTCTTGTACGAAGCGTCCATGCTTGTAGTTCTAAACATACAAAAATCTGAAAACAATTTTTCTGTAAATCAGATTTTTGTCTACCATTTTTCTGCATTCTTTTGGCGTAGTACTTTTCTCGTTCATTGGAAAAGTTAAAGCTTTGCTTCCTTTTCTGACTGGGTCCAGACGGACGACCAGTATTCTTTGACGAAGAGTGAACTATAATTCTCAACGGTTGCATTTAATTGCTCTGTTTAATAAGTGTTACAATTTAATTTTTATCTATCATTTTACACCACTCAGCAGCACCACGTACGGTTTGATTTTCTAACAAGCGTTTAAAAAAGGTATTTAGTAGACCAGTTCTTTAGCAACTCAAGTTTTAACTACGTGTTACGTCAGTACTGTGAAATCCTTCCAAGCCCATTACTAACGAAGGATCAATAAAACTGGTTAACACGGCATGCGCCCACAGTGCGGGTTGGCACACAAATCTTTCTTCTTTTTTTTATGTACAATCGAAAGGAATGTGTTTTTTGAAATAAATAGATACGTGACGTATTTCTTAACAAACTAATAAAATTATAAACTTTGCGTAACCGCTTCTCTAACATAACAGAATTGAACCGCGTTCAGTAATTAAAAAATAATTTACTTCTAATTGGAGTATACGAAATTGAATCATTTTCAGCCAGCTCAGTGTGACCTTCAGTATCCCAGCATTACATTGAACGATAGCATCAAAAGACGAAAACTTGTTTTTGACGGCATTTCAAACGTAAATAAATTTTGATGAAGAGACAAACTATCGTTAGAATAATTAAAATGACTATCAGAACTTCGATTTTTTTTTATTTTATCTGACTTTCATAACTTGTGGGATCAGAAGAGGCAACACTTTAATGTAATGAGAAATACAAATCGGTTGACGCTAAAAATTCAGCAAAGTTGTCAATATTTAAAACTTCATTGAGAATTGGCTTGTTAACTTTAAATAAATTGTGATTTGTAATTGCAACCGGATATCAGAAAAACTGTTTTTTTAAATAATTGGAGTACTCGCTAATCGTGAAAACGTTTGCTACTTCGTTCCAAGTTTTAGCGCTATTAACATCCACGATTGGAACTTTTCCATCCGAGTCCCTCTAGTATTTCTCTTCTGACACAATCTTACAAAAACCGCTATTTCGACAGATATCGTGAGTGCAGGAACGTGTTACAGGCATTACTCAATGTTAAATGTAAGTTTTCTCGTATTAGATGAGAAAGTTCATTATCCTAACTGTTCAATAACTTGGCTTATGGTACCATATTTATTTACAACAAAGATGACAATAGTTTTAAGCAAATTGAGGCAAACACTTTTACAAAAGGCACAAGAGAGACGTGATACCACATAGGCAGTTCAACGTAGCCAACCAGAGACACGACCACTTCCGGGCTCAAAGTAACAAGGATATACGAGTTGCTCTGACTGACGATTGTATTGTCCTCAATGTACATCCTTTCCTCGTGACAACATAACTCTTTTGTGTCCTCTGACACAAAATCCTTCAGCACACGGAGACACCAAGCAAACTAACGCATTACAGATGCATTTTCATTTAAAAAAATTGAAAATATTATTACTCCCGAGTGATGACTGCAACCTTTAATGCATTTCGTGATGACGAGAAGAAAATAAAGTTGATCACAAATTGATATACGCAATAATTTTTAGTTTCAATTGAAAAACCTCTGAGCCTCTTTTTTTTGAGTTCAAATTTGCTAAATTGCAGAATAGCAACCTACACGTGTTAGCAAAAACAGTCCCTCTTATATTAAACTTTCATTTACCATAAAATCATAAATAAACAGATCATTAGACAATTTATATCTTACAGGGAGATGTTATTCCATGAAAACACCCCCGAACAGCAACAATAAAACTGGTAGGCGTTCATCAACACACGCAGTCTGGCCACCTGCGGGTAGTACATATAACAGCTACACCTTGAAAGAAAAAATGATTTCCTTGAAACAACTAATTTTGGTACTCATAATCAATAAAAATTTTGAAATTTCTAAAAGATTCACGTGTTTTCAAAAACACGTGAGTGGTCTATTCCAAGCAGCTAAAGAAGATTTGGTTGAAATGAAGAATGGATTAGAAGAACTTAATTGAATAAATGAAATGGAACAGATCGACTCAACTCATAAACGAAACAATTTGACCACCAATTTTTGTCTTTGGAGCACTGACAGCAGCAACAGATGGTGCTGGAATCGCCTGTTCACTTGGATCAATTTTTTGTATGTGCAGAGAATCGAGCAGCAATCCAGGAGACATTGATTTTTGCTCTAACTCAGTTAGAACGAAACAAACAAGAGTGGCTGGAAGTAACGAAAGAAGTTAACGACAAAGTCAGATAATTGACACAAAGAAATCACACAACAATTCTTAACGAAGAAATAAAATTGATTACTGAGAACACTAGAAAGTTAATGGCATGCTCTCAATTTTTTAATGCTCGCGATCAAATGTGGTTGTAAACAACACTTGTTAGTTCCTTACCTGCCATCAATAATGGAACAAGCTTACCGAGTAGCTACATACTCTAGAAAACGGTACTTGCTGATTTTGTAACGGCAATGGTAAATAAAGTTAGCCCAATATCGTTTTTACTTCATTCTGTAATACTTGACATTTTGCAGAAGGTAGCGCTTCACGAAGTACAAGAGGCTGATATTCTCACACTTGTGCGAAACCTACACAAATCAATTTGACATACTATGAGACTAAAATACTTAAACGTTATTTTTGATCCAGCTATTTTGTTATTTTATTCGACAATGCCATTCAGTTCAGGGTCGACGGCATAACTTTTGAACCTTGCCACCGCGATACGAATGCCAAATGGTAGATCTGACGGCTATGCATCCCAATATGATCTCGAATCGGAATATTTTGCAATTGCAGAATTCAATAGTCGCGTAGCGTTGTTGTCTCAACTTGAAGTCGAAAACTGTTAGATCTAGATTTTCAGTATGTATAAACGGTTTTTCCTTGGAAACAGCCGATGATACGTGCCTGGGATCACTCTTAGTCGGAAACCAATTTTCAGCGTTCAAAAATTAATATTTCAACAGTTAAGCCACCACTTAAGGGAAAGGTTGATGACTGTTTAAATCGGCATCCAAAATTTTTGGCGTGTTTCTAACGAATCTAACAAAAGTGGTTTACTTAATCAAAAATAAAGTGCCACTATGATTGATATTAAGTCGGCTGATACAATGAATAATCTGTTTGACAAGGTAACCGAATTGCTTCATATATCAACAATGACTGATGCAAGACAGCAGATAATGGAACAAGTTCAATCGCAAATGGCATCCTTCCCTGAATATCATAGAAAATCTACTGACAATCTTGATGAGATTTCTGACTATACGACTTAATATGAAGACCATTAAACCCACTCTTTGGATTGAATTCAGTTCATCATGCTCTTGGAAAATGGCAATCGGATTTCGAATGATTTTGTTTTTGATCTCGTTAACACTACATAGTGGACTTTAAACTTACTGCATAAATACAGAGCACGCTATGATCATATCAAGAAGGCTCTAGTTGGCGACAAAAAGATTCAACAAAAGCCTAGACTTGTACCATTAGATGAGTTTCATATTTTGCTTTTTATCCACATTCGGATTTAATACCAGAAAATATTGTCATTGCTGCAGACCATCTGAGTCAAATTTTTTACTGAACTATAGAAGTGAATGCGCCAGTGCAACCCAGATCAAATGTGTCACTAATCTGCAAACAAATTATCAGGAATTTATAAAATTTTTAATTGTATTAGCAAACTTAATTAATGCTGCATGGTTTAAATCAAAAATCAATAGGTAGTTATGTGGTTCTCAATTTAAAGCGGCGCAGAGCCATGTCACACTTTCTTGCAAAGTGCACCATTGAAAAAATATGTTTTTTGTTCTTAGTTTTTTTGGATTGAAATGTTCATTTTTCTAATCTTTTGTGAAACAATCTGATAACCTGATTAGATAATTTTGAAATTAATTTTAAGTAGTTTAATATTAACTCACTGAAAAAAGGAGGAATGAGTTGAAGAGTGCAGGCTGAAGTTTTTTTTGGTATGAACTGCTAAAAGAGATTCCGCAATCCTAAGTAGGCCATACACTTGAAAGAATTGAATTGTATTTTTTAACTGATAGATGTGACATTAAAACATCAGGCAAAATCAAATAAGTTAACAATCCAGAAAGAACTAACCCAAATTTTAATGACAACCTTAAGCAGAAAGTACAAGACGCAGACAACAACACTGATGGTTTGATCAGAACAAGAGTAGCAGCGATGCAACAAGCAATCCAGACAATGCAAAAAGCAATTCGTTTGTTAGTGACAACAGGTAAATAAAGCCGGTAGTGAAAAAACGGAGATTCAGAGTTTGACTCAATGTTAGAGTTGAAATTAGTGAAGAGACTAATTTTCTCCGTATTGACGATGAACCTCAAGGAGTTAAGGTAACAAGTTTTTCGTGCAATTTAACATGTAAAAAATTGACTTGCCAGAATTTTCCAAAATCTTGAGTGAACTTGGTATATCAGCCAGCCTGGTGTAAATTACTCATGCAAGAGAAAGTTTGTGACCATTTTCCAGTGAAGAATGAGAACAAACCGTATTAGAACAACCGACTCGAAAACAAGAAGGAAGAAGATTCGAAATAAAAGAAGCGAAGCGAAGAGTCGTTTTAAGTAAAATGAAGTCAGACGAAGAGTCGATTGGAAAAGAATGGGCATTCTATTTAAGATTTGATTAAACTTGATACGCTCTCTTTAGAAGGACCTGCGTCATTCAGAAACGCAAAGCGATAGCAAAATGTGAAGGTTATCTGTGAAAAAATGAATGTATCTGGAATTGGAACCATCATTCACCAAATATCGTTGACGCGGCCTCAGGTCTCCAAGGCTCCAAATTAATTGTAAATGGCATCAATTAGGTCTTGTCCGTAGATCTATTATCTGTTGGCAAACTTGAAGAGTTCAACCGTGATCTAGAACATATTTTTGTGTCAGGTGACTGTTTGTCAAAGAATCTCAGAGTCGAGCCATTGAAAACAAGTTTTGCAACGGAGATAGCAACCTTGAAAAAGATTATCAAATTTAAAAATCAGAAATTTGGTTTGATGGTGGTATGGAGTTTGGCTGTGCGTTTAAGGTTATCTGCCTTTAACGCGGAATGTATACAGTTTACTCAGCGAGAAAAAATCCAGCTTTTGCTGAAAGCAATATAATACTCTCATCGAAAATATAGTGTGTAGATATTTAGAAAAAAAGTAGACGTATTCATATCTAGATAAATTGGATGCGTTTGTTAAAACTATTAATTCTTGTGACAATCGAACAATAAAACGCCCTACATGGTCTCAAAAGACGTTCAGAGGCTTGTATCGTTGACTGCAAACACAGCAATTTTCAAACGAAAATTTTATATTTGTGCTTTTATACTTTGAAATTTTGGAGTTTCAAACAGTCATATACTGACGAAGATTTTGACATTGCATCTATCCTAACATTAAATCCTCCATTTTTATTACAACTATCCTTACATTAAATCCTCCATTTTTATTACAACTATCCTAACATTAAATCCTCATAAAAAAAGTTGTCTAGGGTAAACTCTATCAACCCCATTTTAGGCTCAATAAAGTCTAAATTTTAACTGAATTTTTTCACAAAATTGCAAAAGCCGCATGGAGAGTTCCAGGAAATCATATTCTTACGAACCAGAAACATGAATTTCACCTCTAGGCACTCACTTTCAGCTGCTTCAACTGTTTTGAAGAGGTTGAAAGCTCACTTTCCCTACGTAAGAACTCACATTTGTTTGACCATGCACCAATTTTGAAGGGATGGTACGCATGTCCAAGCTCGACTATTCGAACCACGTGAAAAACGATCTTGATGTCCCAGTCTTTGGGTCGACGCATTATGAAACAAGTCCTTCAACACCTGCCATAACTTAGCACTAGCACTTTGGAAGTATTTATTTGAAAAACGCAGTGAAATTTCCAATTTCGTTGGGACGCGTACAAATCAGGTTCCGCAACAAGTTCAGTTTAGGTTGAAATGAGTTCAAAAACCTGCCAATGAAGAGCCTAAAAAAAGTTTAATCAAGGCATACCATTTTGCAATTTCCGACACAATGTTCGAAGACGTCGTTGGCAATCTCAAAACCACTATTATTTGCGAGCTATGGAAGTGGCGGGCAAGTTCTCTCAATAGGCAAGGTAATGATTAAATTAGTACATTATGTTCCAGTCGGTGATCAATATTCATGCCGTTTACTGATGGTGGTCATTTAAGGAGGGAATCAATCCTGTTGAACATCAATTGTGCAAACGATAAAAAGTTATTTGTTTCTTGTTTCACAGTGGATTACCTTATTGTTTAACAAATACAAAATTTGGAGCCACCAACACCTTGCCTCTGACCCAGATTGGATGTGCTAACTTACAACTGAGATAACCCCTCGGCAAGGCAGCCGAGTGGACTTTTCGATATATACCAATGAGCCGCTTAAACATATCAAGACTTTGGAATTGAATTAGGTTCAAGCGAACGTATTCTGGTGATTAAAAGAATTTTTTTATTGCTCTTGAACGCAGTCATAGCAATTATTGTAAACGTGTGTGTCTTTTTTTACGCAAATCTTTCGCTTGACAAATTTGCGCTTTTCTAGAACATTCTTTGACTTCTCGTGACTTTTTCACGCTTTCGTTCATCGTTTTTGAGTGATCTCTAGTGCTCCGAAGTTGCTAATATAAAATCGGTTGCGGCGTAGCAGAATTACTGGACTTGTAGCTCAATGGTTAGTGAGGGCGGCCATGGATCGAGAGGTCAGTGGTTCGAATCCCGGTTGGGTCAAAGTTTTGCATCCATAAAGAAAAATTGATCTAGGCTAGAGCCCCTAATGAATCAAATTGCCTCGCCTGTCGTTCAAGAGCAATTCTTCCGACATTTGTCGGTTTATGTTTATGTTCAATTAACTTGGTCATTAAAAATTTTCGAAAACATTACGAACTTTCTGCATCAATTTGTGTTAATGATATTAGCTTAAAAATAATTAAATATTTGGTAGTACAATCCTCTCAAGAGTTTTTAGATATAATTTGCTCAAATTATTTTTAAAATCAAAGGAAAAGATTTTTGAGTGTTTTGTGAATGAGATCAACCGTGTCCACCCCTTATAGTACCAGTGACAACAGCAAAAAAACATCCAAAGGTTTCGGCAACATGTGCTCTGGAGCAGCGTTTTCCTTGCAACAACTGCTTGATGGTTGTTGACGCAGAAACCCAGATCGTGTTCTCTTCGATATTTACAAGGGCTCTGATTGCGTGGAGAGATTTATATCCAAAATGGAGAAGCTAACAAAGTATTTCTGTCGAGAGAAGTCAAAATTTTCGCCCTGCGCGGGGAAAGCACCATCAAAAAAAGTTTTCTCGATTTGTTCGATCTGCAGTGTTGCTTTCAGGAACCACTATGGAAAAGTTGTCGGCCATTGCCACTTCGGCGGGAAGTTTATCGGATTTCAGACGTAGATTGCTGAATTAGACACCAACTCTAGCAACATCAAATGAGGAGTCATATTGCAAAAGTATGATACTCAGCATCAGAGACTTCCAAAGTCCGTGAAATAGTAATAGCAAGAAACGATGAAAAATTTGTAGCTCTCGATACTTGTGTTCAAACATTGAGATGCAGAAACGTAATCGCGATGAAGTTGCGAAAACTTCACTTTTTGAGACTTTTGACTATCTTGGTTACAATAAAGATGAAAGTAAACTCTTGAAACTATTTCCCTATGCTCACGCTGATTTTCTCAAAAAATTGAACAATATTGCACGTCATTGCCTACGACACTAGAAAAACAACCTTAAAGACAAGAACATTGACATAACTATACCTAACGGGTGATGTCACCCAGCTCTCCTGATGATTCGAAGAACAGGACTGTCCGCTACAAAATTTATCGCATTAATCGTGCACAGTTCTATACAGCATCAAACCTCTCGGAAAGTGCATGTCAGGTGCGAGCCTCAGCTTGAGCTGATGAATGGCCGTCTCTTGCTTGATATGATTGAGCGAATTATTCCTGGTGGGTGGCGTCAGTCTTCTGAAGATCAGAAACTGCCTTTAATCCTGTAAATGTTTTAATGTAAAAATGGACCTGGCGCCAATAGTTTACATTGACGCTAGCAACCTCTATGGCGGGATAATGATACTTTACTCCCTTCCCACTGAATCTCTCGGAATCAATTTGAACTAGTTGAGGTTTATGATGTTGAACGAAATCTTTATTTATCCATTATCCATTGTTTCATTATCCAGGGGCAGAAATATCCCGATGAACGTCAACCAAAGTCACGGCCTTTCCTCAGACAATCAATTTATTTAGGATTTGGGAGAATATCAAACATAAATAAAAAGTGCCTTTTAATTATCAGCAGTCAGAACACAAATTTAGGCAGTAATTTCATCCTAAACAAAGTTTAATACCGGATGTTGAAGCTTCTGTTTAAGAAAGGTCGAAGCCCGGTTTCAACCGGCACACTTATTCTTCAGAGGAATTTAAAATAGCGATGAAAGTAAACGGTAACAGAAAAAAGTGAATCAGTTTCGGATAACATACAAAGTGATAGAAGCGAAGAGGCTCAAAGTGACGGTGGATCACCAGTCTTTTTAATTAAACGTAGTCATGTTATACATGATCTTAATTCTAATTTATTTGTTGCTTTATTTTGTTTTTATGAAAGCTTCCAGAATTCAACGTAACTGTATCGGAATTTTTCAGTTTCCTCACTTTTTTCCGCACTTCGTCACCGGATCAATTGTTTTTTGAGTGGTGTTCCTTCAATTCACCTTTAAGAAAGAAAGTCTCCGCAAGATGGACAAATATGGTCTATGATTTTACCAGCTACAAGGGATCGGGAGTCAAAATAAAGGGTCACGTTTTTAAAAGTTCTTACGCTCCTTATGTTTAAGTTGAGGAAGGAAAAAATTGCTTTTTACACTTAAAACAATAATGGATATAACGGGTTCTGTGATGAGCGTGTTGGTGTGCTATTTTTCATAGTTTCAGTAAAATACCGATCTCAGTTCCCGCAGTTCTAGTGAAGCTTTCCTGATCATTTTCTTTCCCTAACTGTATGCCTTTCAAAGCAATTCCTCACTCAACTGTGGAGTCTATATACCTCTAAGCTCAATTGTCTGTCCTCATTTCTGTACCCATGGTCGTCTATGGGTACAGAAATGAGGACAGACAATTGAGCTTAGACGACCTTTTTCCCCTGATTACCAGACAGACTTAAATTAAAAAAAATTTGACAGGTTCACTCAGACAAGTTGATGTAATTCTCTTGATTTAGGCTAAATTCGCGCACATTTTCACTTTGATTGCAATCTCAATAATTCACTGCGCTGCTGACAATAAAACTACACAGTGACAATTGTCGCCCACTTTGAAATCATAAGTTTCACGAGAAGTTAGCTTTTATTTAATTCTTCACTCCACTCAGGCGCGCGGAAGGAAACATTTCATTCTCAAAGAAATTTGTTTCACAGTTCTGCAAGTAACATGAAATACCACATTCTAAGTTTGGGAAATAGGTATGAGAAATTGCCGTATAATTGACAAAAAAACTTTTTTCTGACAAAAAAGTCTGGTAGGGGGTGCAAATGACGCCTATAGTGTCACCCACCCTATGCAAAATTCCTGTTCTACAAACATCATTGTTACCTCGTAAATCGGGATCATTAATTCAGTAAGTGAGCACCCGGGCAAAACAAGCATGCACCATCCACAATTGGTACATTTTATTTCATTGAAGTCTGACAATCAGGTCACTTGTATATCTGCATGTTGCGGATGCAACTTCAAGATGGCTAAATATGGAAGTTAAGATGATTTGCCGCAAAAAACTTGACTTTATGTCCCACATTGCTAACTGTCAGTTACCAAAAAACATGGAAACAAAACATCTGAATTTGACTTTTTCAATGCTAGAAATATGTTTTCATTACATATTAATGGTAACTAACCGACATTCAACCTTCTGATGTTACAATTACAGACGCTAACGATTACTTGGTTGTGACAAGAGCAGACAACGATCTCCTGCATGGATTTTTTACTGGAATCAGATGTCACCAAGAACAATTTTTTTTGGAAGTTGGGTTTCAGACGTCACCCCTACAAGAGGTTCTAGTTTTTTTACTGGTTTCAGACGTCACCAGCAGAAGTCCGCCCGAGGTCTCAGACGCCACCTCTGATGTCCTGTTCCCCGGTTAGATCGAGCCAAAAATCTCTAATTTTTTCGACAAAAAGCCACCAAAAAATTGAAATTTGTCCCCCAAAAACCTGTTTTCTGCTACTATAACACCTCGATTGATAAACTTTGACTAGTTTTGTTTTTCTAATAGCAAGTAAAAGCAATTTAACTACTTTGAAAGAAAAATTTGATGAGAAAAAGGCCAAAAGTCAGAAAAACGGTCGCAAAATCAGAAAAATCAAAAAATCCATTTTGATTTTCTGATTGCATATTCTAATGAAATACCAAAAAAGCCTTCGAACTATTTTTTTTGAGCTAGTTTTCAAATAGCGAGAAGGCAATTCTAGTCGATATCTCATACTGGAGTCTTAGAAACAAGAAATGTTAGAAAATTTTTTCTGAAATCAGAAAAATCAAAAAACACATTTTGATTTTCTGGCCCCATATCGTATTGATTCACAAAATAAGCTATTAAACTATCTTTGTGAGTTAGTTTTGCAGTAGCCAGAAAGCTATTTTGTTCGATATAGTATACTGAGTCATCAAAAATGAGAATTGTCAGAAAATTTTTTCTGAAATCAGAAAAATAAAAAAAACCCATTTTGATTTTCTGACCCCATATCTTATTGATTCACAAAATAAACCTTTAAACTATCTTTGTGAGTTAGTTTTGCAGTAGCCAGAAAGCTATTTTGGTCGATATAGTATACTGAGTCATCAAAAACGAGAATGGTCAGAAGTTTTTTTCTGAAATCAGAAAAATCAAAAAAACCCATTTTGATTTTCTGACCCCATATCTCATTGATTCACAAAATAAACTATTAAACTATCTTTGTGAGTTAGTTTTGCAGTAGCCAGAAAGCTATTTTGGTCGATATAGTATACTGAGTCATCAGAAACGAGAATTGTCAGAAAATTTTTTCTGAAATCAGAAAAATCAAAAAACCCATTTTGATTTTCTGACCCCATATCTTATTGATTCACAAAATAAACCTTTAAACTATCTTTGTGAGTTAGTTTTGCAGTAGCCAGAAAGCTATTTTGTTCGATATTGTATACTGAGTCATCAAAAACGAGAATTGACAGAAATTTTTTTCTGAAATCAGAAAAATCAAAAAACCCATTTTGATTTTCTGAACCCATATCTTATTGATGCACAAAATAAACCTTTAAACTATCTTTGTGAGTTAGTTTTGCAGTAGCCAGAAAGCTATTATGGTCGATTTAGTATACTGAGTCATCAAACACGAATAATGTCAGAAACTTTTTTCTAAAATAAAAAAAAATCAAAAAAACCCATTTCAATTTTCTGACCCCCATACCCTATTAATTCACAAAATACGCTCTTAAACTATCTTTTTGAGTTAGTGTTTCAGTAGCCAGAAAGTTGTTTTAGTCGATATAGTACACTGGGATCTCAAAAACAAGAAAGATCAGGAATTTTTTTAAATTTTTTCTGAAGCCAGAAAAATAAAAATAAAAAAACTCCTTTTGATTTCCTGACCTTATACCCTGTCTATTTGCAGTTTGAACTCTTAAGATAGCCCTGTGAGTTAATTTTACACTGGAGAGAAAGCTTTTTAGGTCAATACATCGAATTGTGATCTCAATAACGCGAATTGCCAAGAAAACTTTTTTGAAATCAGAAAAAAATTCAGAAAAATAGTATTTTTCTGACTACACATCGCCTTGAAAGCAAACCAAGTTGTCAAACTAGCCCTCTGAGTCACCTTGCAATTGCCGAAAGTTAAAAAGGCCTTTCGAAAAAGGAAAAGAAAAACGGTTTCGATTTTCGGACTGCACAAAAAAAACCTAAACTGTAAATCAAACAGTCTAACTCATTTTTTGAGTGAGATTTTGAAAATTGTCTCAAAATTTTTCTTTTCGAATATATTATATTCGGAGTCTGGAATCAATAAGAGTTACAGAAAAAACTTCGAAACAGGTTTCTTTAAAAATAGAAAACTCTTATTACAAAATCCCAAGAACACCTCCGATAAAGAAAGCAAAACACAAAAAACAACTTCCCAGCTAGAACAAGGTTCTGATTTTTCGAAAGATTTGCAAAACGATATATATAAAATATAGCCTTCAGCAAAAAAAAAAAACGCAAAAAGGTCTCCCCTGTTAACTTCAAGATCCGTTTAATTTTTTCCTTGTCCGCGGTCACAAACGTCACCGAGAAGAAGTCACTATTCCCCTGCTGGTCTCAGAAGTCACCAATCAGAAGAACAAATTTTGCACGGTTCCAGTAGTTACCGAGAAGAAATCGATAATTTTTACTGGTTTCAGAAGTCACCATTGTAAAATGAGAAGCCTTTTCTTTTTGGTATCAGTAGTCACCCCATTTAGTCACCCCTCGTTGCCTAGTCGCTCCGAAAAAAAAAATTTATGATATAATTTTTTTTCAGCAACCTCCTTTTGGGCTTCTCGTAAAAGTGAAACAGTAGAACTAGTTGTTTTTTGCTTACCTTCAGGGAGAAAGCACAAACTAAAGTTTACAGTCATTGTCCGAAGAAAAAAGAACTATTTGAAAACAAAAAAGAAAATCTATTCGTAGCAGTTATTTGGTCCTGTAAAAAAAAGACGATAAACGTTCGAACGAGATTTTTTTTCTTTTTTTAGCAAATAAAATCTACTATAATTAGCACCACCACAACCTTAGGATTCTTGTTTTTGAAAAAATTTGCGCCGCTGAACTTTTATAGGAAATTTTTGGCTGATTAGCCAAATTAGATTTTGACATCAAAAGTTCGTCGCTCCGTTTTTTGCCATTTTCATTTTAACCTGAAAGACAAGCATAACAACAACAACAACAGAGATCAAAGATGTCGCAAAGGAACAACGACGAGTGTCAGTTTGCAGTAAACATGTTTAAATCAACGGAAAGTTCTTTGAAAAGCCAGCTTGATTTGTTACAGAAGGCAATAGACGATAGAAAGAGCTTCCGATCATTAAATCTACTGATAAGCAGAGCCAAAACGCTGCAAACAGAATTGGACAAGAAGACAGAAGCAGTGTTGAGGGCGAAGCCTCACCAGAGTACAGCAACTTCGATTCTCGACAGACAGAAAGCCTTAACATCCAGACTGCAGCAATCCAAACTGGAAGTTGACACATTGGACGATGATGGTCTATTGAGCCAGTCCTCAACAAGATTTCGCGATGACGTCACAATTCCCTCTCGCCCAAGCAGCCGACGACTGGATTCAGAACGATCAACACCAACACGCAATGTTATCACTGAAGAAACATTTGTCGAGCAAGCAGCCAGTTCACAACCGAACGACACAACAGTCTTCATTAATCCACCGCCCATTCCTCCAAGACCAGTCAAGCCATCACTATTCCTGAACAACCAGCAAATCCATGATCCTCTTATTAGCCATTTGATAAATCAACAACAAAATTTCCATCAACAGAACAGAAACCAGTTTGTTGACTCCAACTCAACACATCATGCTAGTCGTTATCATCCAACGGCATCAATCACCCTAGAACAACCCAATGCTAATCATCAGCAAGAAACCTTAATTTTGCCGCCTCTCAACATGTCAAACTTGGATCATCAGTTGAACCAAGAACCCAATTTCCTTACGGCAAAGGATTTAGAATTCAGCGGTTCTCAATCCAAACAAAAGCAGTTTGTTAACCGTTTCAGTTTATCTTTGACCCCTGAAAGTCAGAGAGGCTTCCGAAACGTCAACGTACCTTGTCTAACCCTTCAAGATGAAGGTGGAAACCCATTCCTTGGCAAAGCAATTATTGACAAGCCTCTTAATCATGGACCTGAATACGTGACAATAGATCAAAACCCTCACTCACCTAAACAAAACTACGCTCAGCCTATGCATTATTGTTTCACAAACAATCTACAACCAACAACAGCTGCAAACGTAGTTTCGGATGTCCAGAGCTATTGTTTTTCAAAAGAACAAGATGTTCAACTCAAACCTCAAAAGCCTGAAAACAGTTTTGTGCAACGTGTCAGTTCTTTCAACATCGGTCCCAATGATCCTGTAAAAAACACAACCTTGACAAACAGCTTCCCAATTCAGGGTTTAGCAATTCAAAGGCCTCCTGTTTACCCATCTACTACCCCAGCGCAAGCAAACATTCAGTCAATTCAGAGCGATCTACAACTTCTTACAACGCATTCCACAACCTCTCAAGAAGCGAACAAACCAGTCCATAGCTTCAATCCGGCTACTCAAACCAGTATAGTGGATATTGGTCAGAACAACACAAACGCTTATTTATCATATCCTTTACCCATCAAGAACATGGCAGCTGAACCCGCTGTAAATCAAAGTCATTCAAGCGACGAAATTTCGCACTTGCGACCTCCCCCTCTACCTAATCTTTATCCAACTAACATCTTGCCAACTTCAAGCGTAAGGCAGCATCAGGCTCCAGTGTTTGCTACAGCTGGACAATTTGTCCCCTCAATGACCAATAGTGATCTTCAGCCAACATCCGTCGACCTAAAATGCTCGATCAAATTGCCGCCATTAAAATTGCAAAATTTTAATGGTAACCCCATGCACTATCACGAGTGGATAAATAATTTTTTCTCAATGGTTCACAATAACATTTCAATTACTGACACACACAGATTAACCTACCTACAGAATTCAGTGTCGGGTAAGGCAAAGGATCTGATACATGCTTACTCTTGTGATCCATCCTATTATAATACAGCCCTCAACGAGATAATGAGCCGCTTTGGCGACTCTTCAGTTGTTGTCAACGCTTTTATCAACCAATTAGAGAGCTGGAAATGTAACAGTTCTTACAACAAGCAATCTTTCATAGCATTCTCTTCATTTCTAAAGAGACTTGTCCAGGCTTTTCAGAACCTAGGTTTTCAAGCCGACCTTCAATCGTCTACTTTATTGAGGAAAGCGAAGGAAAAAATTCCCCACAACTTGCTTCTTAAATGGACTGAATACACCCTGACAGAGAATGTTACAACAACTACCCTTGTTGAGTTTCAAAAATGGCTTGATGTTCAAGCAAGGGTTTATGACAAAGTAAACCAGGAAAATAGAACCAGTACCTTCACTCACAACAAAAACGGTAATTATTCTGCTGTGACAGCACAACAATCGGTTCAAGAACAGTTTAAGCAAACAACTGCAAGACAGTCTCAAAGGAACGATTTAGATCAAAGAAAGGTTAATCACAACGGCTCGAAAAATGAGCAACAGTTTGCAAACAAGCACACAAATTGTGTTCAATGTCACAAACCGCATTTTGTTGCAACTTGTTCAGACTACCATAAATTGTCCCCTGAAGGTCGATTTCAAACTATCCAGAAAAATAGCTTGTGTACAAACTGTTTAAGTAATCAACATCGCAGAGACACTTGTCCCTCCTCGAAGCGTTGTCAAGTGTGTAATGGTTTTCACCATACAACACTACATAATCCAGCTAAACAATTCAGCAGAACACATGCCGCTTTTACTACCAGCAACGTCCAACAGCAAACTAAAACCTCAGGTCAACAAAATTGGTCATCGAAGGACGACAGCAACTCACAAACGCAAAAAAGTAGTGAAGCAACTCAGAATAAAATAACACAATTCAAACCCAAAAACAAATCTCAGGTACGGAAAAATTTTTTGAAATAATGACAATCAACAGTCATCGAAACGTGCGAAATTGAATGGACCTTCTACCAGCCAAAATTTCAATGTCAACCAAATATCCAGTACACCGAAATATTGGTTTGAGCAGTTACAGCTGCTGCCAGTATCCTTTATCAAAGAAGATAAAGTATTCGACACGTATGCTCTCATTGACCCCGGCAGTCAATTTACGTTTTTATTAGATGCTGTTTCTGACTAACTGGAACTCCCACGCGAATATCAATCTTCAACTACTGTTCAATATCTAAGCGTTGATTACGAAATGCCCCTATCAAAAATAAAGCAACCAATAACAGTTTGCCCTTTCAATCAGTTTGATGAAAAGTTCCAAATATCCAGAGCCTACAGCACCTCTACATTAAACGTTAATGCAGCCAATGTCACTGAGCTAAACTATGTTTGCGATGCATTCAACGAACTTCGGCACATATATTTCCCAGACATTGCCGAAGGTAAGATTGGAGCACTCCTTGGTGTCAATGCTTTTGCCTTCACGCATCCTACTGAAGTAATTCAAGGCACCGAAATCCGCCCCTTCGGAGTAACGACAAAGCTTGGATGGACACTTGCAGGAGAGTACCTGAACACACTAGGAAACCGCTCTTCAAAATCTTCTAATAAATCGAAAGTATTTGTATACCATGTCTGTCGGAAAAGTCCAGAACAACCCTTGGACAATTTGATACAAGAATTTTGGTCAATAGAGAACGATGGTACCAGAAAAGAAGATAATACTATCACTGAAGATGAAAAGTCTGCCATTGGAATACTTGAGAGTACTATCAACCACACAGGGGAAAGGTATGAAATAGGTCTTCCATGGAAAGTACCTGCCAATCTTCAAAATAACTATTTTTCTGCCCTCAATCAGCTAAACAGTTTGAACAAACGACTTAATAATGATCCAAAACTAAGTGATATGTTCCAACAGACTCTTGTCACAGATCTCGAGAAAAATTACGTCAAGCCAGTGGAAATGACAGACCCACCCCCTGAGAAAATGTGGTACTTGCCGCATCACCCTGTTCAAAGCGCAAACAAACCAAACAAAGTGCGTCGTGTCACCAATGCAGCGTCAAAATTCAAAGGCGAGTCACTAAATTCCAATCTTCTAACAGAACCAGACCTCTTAAACAGTCTAATAGGAATTTTGGTCAGATTTCGTGAAAAACCTATTGCTATTTTGGCAGACATTGAAGGAATGTTCATGCAAATCGGCATCCGAAATGAAGATCAATCTGCACTACGTTTCCTATTGTCTATTGACAATGATGTGCGACAGTTTCAATTCACCAGATTGATTTTCGGTGCAACTTGCTCACCATCTTGTGCAATTTCTGTCTTGAACAGATGCGCAGAGGACAACGTCGAGACATATCCAAAAGCACAGAGCTCTATAAAGTCTTATTTTATATGGATGACTACATCCAGTCCTTCGACTCTCCTGAAAATGCCAACGCGACTGAATTTGAAGTAAAGAATTTCCTGAGAGCCGGTGGTTTCCGCCTCACAAAATTCCTGTCAAACCATCAACAGGCTCTTCAGTGTATTACTCCAGAAGACCTCGAGGAGCCCAAGAGTGAAACAAGAGTCCTCGGACGAAAATGGAACCTTGAAAAAGATACATTTTTCATGAAATCCCTAGGAGAATTCCCTAAAGAAGCTGAACAATACACTCAACGGAAACTTTTCAGTCTGGTGTCATCGATTTTTGACCCAATTGGGTTTCTTGGCCCAATGACATCAAAGTTCAAAATTCTTCTTCAGCAACTTTGGAAGTTAGGTAGAAAATGGGACGAGCCACTCCCAATTGAACTTCTACATCCCTTACAAAAGCTCCTTAACTGTTATCACTCTATGCCTCAACTTGAAATTCCACGACAGATGACAACACAGAATCTACTGGAGACAGAGAACCAGTTGCATGTTTTTGTTGATGCATCGATTGTTGCAACGTGTGCTGTTGTCTACCTCAGTAGCTTGAATAAGACCAGCAACAAAGTACAAACTGCATTTGTGATCGTGAAATGCAAAGTAGCGCCCGTAAAACAGTTGAGCGTTCCAAAGTTGGAACTAGAGGCATCTGTCACAGGTGTTCGACTTCTGAATTTTGTTAGACATGAACTCTCTGTTGAAATATAGCAATGTTTTTTATTGGACGGATAGTCAAGTTGAATTGACTGGATTGGTTCTTCCAAGAAGCAACCAGTTTTTGTTGCTAATCGCATTGCAGAAATAAAAGTATAAAGCAAACCTGACAATTGGAATCATATTGCGACAAACTTAAACCCAGCTGATCATGGTACTCGTGGTTTAGAACCCAAGGAAATTGAAGCAAAATGGTTTAAGCCACCAGATTTTCTCTCCACAAATGATGTCTTTTGTAGACCTACAAAGCAAATGCCGATTTGTGCTGCAACAACATGATCTGCCTTAAGAACCAAGAAACCAGTACTCGACCCTAAACAGTTTTCAACATGTACAAAGATTTTGCTAACGATAGCTACTGTTTTCAATCTGATCTACAGAGCGAAAAAACAGCGTGACAATCACCATCAATACACTGTTGAAGACATTGAATTATCAAAATCTTACTTGATACAAATGTCGCAAGTCAATAGCTTCCCAACCGTCATCGAGTTGCTAAAAAGTAGCCGCAAACTGGACCCGAAATTCAAACACAGGTCGTTAAACCCAATGCTTGATAAAAACGGTATATTACGCGTCTGTGGAAGGCTAATTTTTGCTCCCAGTGAACTCGAGTTGGCCAAGCGGCCAATACTACTTCATGCAAAAGATCACATTTGTCGTTTATACCTCGAACATGCCCATCGCATCTGTGTGCATCAGGGTACAGAAGCCACTAAGGCTTTTGTACAGCAAAGGTACTACGTAATTGGTCTCCGCAGAACACTGCAGAGCATTAGATACAAATGCTTCCTTTGTCGACGTTTCGAACCGCAAAGCATTGAGTTTTTTATGGCACCGCTACCTGATTGCCGCTTCCCGACTGAAAACAAACAGTTTACATTTGCCAACTGCGGATTAGACTTTTTCGGCCCATTTTACATTGAGGAAGGATAAGATAAGCTTCAGAAACACTACGGCCTCATCTTTACTTGTCTGGTAACGCGAGCTGTCCACTTGGAAACCTGTCCAGATTTGAATACAGACACTTTTCTGAACGCCTACCGCCGCTTCACTTCGCGAAGATGTCAGCCCGCTGATTTGTACAGTGACAACGGTAAGACTTTTGTTGGTGCCAAAGAAGAACTCAAACGGTGTCTGAATGATCTCGACAAGGATAAAATTCACAAAGCACTTGCAGCACAGAACACCAAGTGGCACTTCAACCCACCTTATGGCCCTCATTTTGGCGTCGCTTGGGAGCGGCTGATCCAGAGTGTCAAGCGGACGCTCCTGATCATTCTATGGTCAAGAAAGTTTACTTTTGACGTTTTCCACAGAATCATGGTTGAAGCAGAAGCTATGATGAACTCCAGACCACTTACAAACGTGTCGGACGCCATGGAAAACGAAGAACCATTGACGCCAAACCATTTTCTACTTCAGCTTCCTTACAACTCTCTTCCCCCTGGTATCTTCCCGTCAACCAAGCCAGCTAACATGAAGTCTTGGAAGAATGTTCAACAATTCCTCAACCACATCTGGAGTAGACTGGTCCGGGAATACCTACCGACCTTGATAAAGCGACCAAAATGGACCGAAAACGCCGGGAATTCACTCAAAGTCAACGATGTGGTGTGGATCCTGAAAGACTCCACCCCATGTGGTATTTGGCCTCTGGGAAGAGTAGAAGAAGTGTTCCCTGGACGAGATGGTAACAACAGAGTAGTTAAAGTGAAAACGGCTTACGGCACCTTCGTCCGCCCCGTGTCCGGTCTCGTCCGTGTTTTCGCTGATTAGCTTTTTTGTTGATATTTTTTGCGCTCCGGTTTTAGGCAAAGGGGGTTGCATATGGTTTTATTCAATTTAATTTGGGTTTATGGATTCTAACTGGAATTGGAAACATATTTATTTGGTGGATTTATTCGTGTTTTACCCTCTTATTCCTGTTGCCCCCGTGGAGCATGTTGCGGATGCAACTTCAAGATGGCTAAATATGGAAGTTAAGATGATTTGCCGCAAAAAGCTTGACTTTATGTCCCACATTGCTAACTGTCAGTTACCAAAAAACACGGAAACAAAACATCTGAATTTGACTTTTTCAATGCTAGAAATATGTTTTCATTACACTGCAAGTGAAAACACTGAACGTCAAAAAGCTCCGCATAAAACGAACATCCGAAAACTCCATTAAAAATAAACTGATACCCAAAGAAAAGCGCAAAAGAAAATTCAAAAGTACGGAGAAGCTGAAGGAAATGAGGAATCTTCTAACAGACTTTCATGATGTCAGAGGTGTAAAAAAGGCGTTTTGTTAGTAAGTTTTCCTGCGAAATTGCTTGGTCTTTGACTGTTGTTCTGCTGTTTTCCACGTGAATTTTTCACTTAAACTTACATTGAAATGATTTTGTCTCAAAGTAAAATGAAAAGTCTAAAGTTTTTCGACTGAAATCTAGCGTTCATCTTTATTTCAACTCCAAAAAAACCGTACTTCAATTTGAGAGACAAAGTTTTTCGACTCAAATCTATCATTCATCATCACTTCAACTTTAAATTAACCGTACTTAATTAGAGAGAAAAACAGATTACTTGCAAATCTTTCAAGCTGGACTTGCAGGCTTGGAAAACGTTGTGTAAACCCTGTACTAAGGAGACAGTCATTTATCGCGATACTTAAGTATTTGTCAGGTCTGATCGGTTTTCAATTATTGTATCAAATTAAGTGGTGCTGAGAGCAGACAAATTGTTCTGCTGCAATAAGTTGAACTTTATATATGGCAGTAGATAAACGCCCTTCCAACTCCTTCGCCCCCACCGCTTCAATGAGAAGTGAAGGTTCTGTTAATGATAAAGAAGACCGGCCTCGATCTGATTTTATTTGAAAAGAAGCTGTCAAGGATGCCATTCGTGCGTGAACAGTTTTCAGCAGATACGAAGACACCGAACTGCAGTACGAGTTCAAATGTTAGTCAAAGAGAATGTAAAACGATCAATTTCCGCTAACTGATGCCAGTAATAAAATTTTGAACTGTCCTTTTTCTGAGAATATTACTGTGACTGAGCGGTGCGCGTCCTTACAGTTTAAACCCTTGCGATGCGGATTTCTGAGACAAGGGTTTAAGCCAACGGTTGTGATATAAGTAGATATAACAAAGCACAATAGATTGCTCATATAACGAAATGTTCGAGGGCAATTACGTCAACGTAAGCGCAGAAAGAGTCAATCAAATTGAAGAGGCTGCTATATTTCATGTAGCTCTGCTTGTAATGCAGAGAAGACACAACAGGCTAATCACATATGTTTTCCTGGAAAGTGGTTGAACGGTATCATTGATATATCTAAGAAAGAACAAATACTTTTCTGTCAAAATGAAGTGACTGCGTGCAGAGGTGCCGTCGACTGAAGCCTTTGCAAGCCTGTAATTTTCTTTTGGAAATATGAACTCCTAATACCGTAACATGCAGAAGTTCAATCACGCGAGTGTTCGCCCAAACAAGCGCTTCAACTGATGGAAGTTGGTGCCCTTCCAGTTCAAGATGCTTATGGGCTGCAACGACCATTGGACTACAATATAGAAACACGAAGTGGACTTATCGCCGTCCTAATGGAATTAGGATAGGTAATCAGTGGAACAATGACTAGCAAGAGAAGACAAAATGTTTTCACTCGTCTTTTGGCAACTTTGAGCTTGTAAGACGTGGCGATTTGGTAAAAGCCCGAGGGAACTAGTCGACAGGGAACAGTGTTTTTATTTGTAGAGTAGAAAGTGCAGAGCTTCAGGAAGATGATTTGAAGGCTTTTTAAAATGAAAAATTAATTTTTGAACAAGTTGCGTTTTTCTAAACATTTGTTATTTTAACTTAGGTTTTTTCCGCTTGGCATCCGTCGAAGTTAACTTTGGCGAAAAGTTTATATCCCCTGAAACTTTTTCCCAGTCCCGAGATGAGCCAAAGGGTGGTTTTTCTGATCAATTGCATTGATTTTAGCTTCTTAATCCTATTCGCGTTTTTAGCACTTTCTGTAAGTTATAGGTCTTTCACAATTTAGAACCTCATTTCAGTTGTCATTTTTAAATTTTGTGTTTCGAAAATGCTAACTTCAGCAGTTTTTTGCAAATTTGGAAATTGTTCTTTGATATCTGTCATCGTCCATGTTGCTTTTTTCGGACTATATTGGCCAATGAAACTTGCATATAGCGCAGATTTCTGAAATCTATCTCCAATGTCAAGCAAGGTTTTCAAGATTTTGATTTTTTTGTATAGTCTCTATGTTGCTTTCAGTGACCCACGGAATTTTAAACCTCATTTATGTTTAATAGCTCTCAAAAATTAGGGAGTGAGAAACTAGAGATTTTATAATCTTTGAAATGGTTTTTAGTTGTAACTTAGATTTGATTACAGAACATAAATTTGAAAATGGTTGCCTTCAGCTAATTAATTTCAATTTTCAAACAATAAGATGGCTGAAGTGTTATAGTTTTCTAAAAAGGGCAAAAGAATAAAAAAAGTAAACTAAATTAAGTAAAAATTTCTATTTGCGGTTATTTGACGGTTATTTTTTCTTGTTCCTAAATCGCCGCACGAGCGCCGAAAAAAGTTCAAACCAATGCACAAAATGATGACAAGCAGTCAGAAGTGATCTCAGTTAAGGAAACACTTCAATAAGATCAGTTGAAAAATGAGCATGCATTCAAACCATTCAAACATATCATCTATCTGCAAAAAAAACTGCTTAGGCTAGAATGCAAATGTCTCTGGGTGAGATATGGGTTTGTACCTCAGTGTTTATTCTTTCTTTTATTTTAAGGAATTAATGTCAATTGAGGATATCTCAATTGAATTGAATTTATTTGAGAAAGGCTGTAAAAATGAATACATCTAAATCATGTTGAAACAGCTGCAATGAGTAGAAAAACGAAATTCTTTTTGTAGGTTTTTAGGTCTTTATCATTTTTCATAATCTACCAGTTGTTTCTTGATTTTTTTAATCAATTTATTCTTTTAAAGAATTTCTGATCAGATTGTTGGTCAACTCAATTTTTCTGGCATTTTGGTCAAAGTATTTAATCCCTTCTATCATACTGTTGCATTTTTCAGTCTGAGATCGTGTCTATCTTGCACATGATGGTGGGTGACAACATATCGGAGGAGCAGTTGAACAGCATTGCCCACAGGGCAGTGTACGAGGTGGTGCATTGTGACGAGAACGCTCCAGACAGACTCATCACGTTTGACCAGTTCAAAAAGGCACTGGAGAACATCGAGTTTGAACAGAAAATGAGCATCAGGTTCTTGCACTGAGAAATGGAACTGTGAAGGTCATCGTAACTTAACTTTACATAATCATAGGACTTAACTTCTTTCCGATATGTCTTAACAGGATTCCAAATATACTTAATTTGATATAAGCAAGTGGGAAAATTTCGCAGAAAGGTTTTGGTTCGCTATGTACTGGTCATTGCTATTTATTGCTTCGATCTTTTCCGTTTGTGTCCCCCAGTTTAGTGGGCGCATATTATTTGCACGTGCTATATATTTACATAATGATTTACTGTGTAATGGTACCTGCTCTGTACTGGGGGGGGGGGTGTAACGTACTGGGGATGCAAACAGAAAAAATCCTATTCTGAATCAAAATGGTTTTTGTTCAATTTTCAATACTTTCATAACATTGAGGAAGATGCGGTAGTTCCAGTAGAATTTTTTCGACAATGTGGTTTGAGACCCAGAAGTTTTGCGAAACAAGATCATTTTGCGAATAAATCCGACATGAGCTATTAGTGGACCCAGTTGCTTCAAAGATGCTCTGACACTAACACGAACAAGTGCTTTGTATTTATTGCAATGTAGCGATTAGGTTCTCGTGATTTCTTCAATTGTGCTAACTGAGAGACTAGTGAACTTGATTAATTTCCACTTCTGACATGCTGTAAAAGACATGAATGATCTCTAATTAATATAGCTGCTCAATTTATTTTAGTTTGATGAATCCTTTTATTTAACCGTAAAAAAGAATGTCCAAAATGATTTTAGCTATTCTTTGGTTTCATTAATTTCTGCGATCATCCGGATTTAGAAAATTTAAGCGCGGAAGAAGACCGAGCAGAATAGAGTGGATGAAAGGTAGCCTAACTAATTGTTTGGAACTTCTTCAACCATCTTAGATAGTCGTTTGAACGAAACTTCATTTCGTTGATAAAGAATCTCAAGCTTACTTTTCAAAACACTATTCCAAATCGGCGTTAACGAAGTTCTGAAATTCAATTCCATGGGATTCAAGAGAGATAATTGAATTTTTTAGGTGAGTTTTGCCGCACCATTGCGGACTTCAATAGCATTTGAGAAACTGAAATATGAAGGCTACCTGATTAACATTTCACAACAATATTACTTCTTGCGAAAAGCAAATTCACTGATAACCGTTTCTAAGAACTCCAGTAGGGAAAAAGGTTTGCTCTAGAGCCCTCTTATCCACAAAAGCATTTCCTTTCACATTTCCTTGGCGAAGCGAAAAGAGTTAGGTTGAAAAATCGTTAGTCATGTTTAATCGAGCGATCTACTTAGTTCGTTTAATTTTTCTCTTATGAAGTTTGAACGAATTAGTGCAAACGCGTGTCTATTTTAATGCATAATTTGTGCTTGACCTTTTTGTTCTAGACCGTTTTTATATTTCACTCTGATTTATTTGTTCATGCTTGACTGTTTGATTTTTTTTTCCTAGGCAGAAGTTTCCCCATCATTAAAGTTTCTCTAGCCTATGCCCCCTTTAAATTGATTGCCTTGTCAGTCGTCCGAGAGCAAACCTACTAGAAATATGTCAGGGGGTCTAAGCAGGGGCAACTAATGTGAAATTGGACTAGTACTAGATTTGAACCAACATTTCGTACCTTCCAAGCCTATTGTGCCAACCACTGTAGCAACTGGTCTTGAGCTCTTGAACTTGTGCATCTATTTATAACCCATTCTCATGTTCTTTCTTGCTTTCCAAGGCTTCGTTTCTGTAGTCAAGTAAACGTTGAACAAGTAGAGCTTTTTGTCTTGCTATGCGGAGCATATCTGATGCACAATTTATGTTGTTCTCTCTCAACCATCTAACAAAAAAAGGGTATGAAGTAGCGCAAACGTTCTTGTAACCGACTTTGCTGTGCAGTGGTACCTATAAACGTATTTATAAAATAGAAAGCGGAGAGTTGACCTTGGGTTTTTTTCAAGTGCGGGTTTTCCGTGTTGAGGCATATGCATTGGTTCAATCAGCGCTTCAGAGGGATTTGAATTTTTTAAAACAGATGCTTATGCCAATCATTTGAACACAAAAAATAAAACAAGCCATAATGGACCAAGAACCGGAAATGGTTTGCGACATTTTTCTCTGTTAGTGTGTTAGGCATTTTTTCTAAGCATTTTTTCTTGTTTTGCCTATAAGAATGCTGAAAAAATCCTGTCACAATAATCAACCCTAATCTAAGAACTCTAATTTAGCGCCTTTAATACTCAAATGATTTGTGCGAGATCCTTTTTCAATTGTTCCATGCGTTCAAAATAAATACAAGATGTTTTTATTTTACTTTGTCTCATCTGCAACCATAACCTATCCTTACTCAAACATTGTTTCCGCAAAGTCTAATCATACTCAGAAAAGTTTTTTTTGGTTCTCAACATAAACTGAACACTTGAATCCGCAACTAAAAGCGCATCGTGTAGTGTACCATTTTCTTGTGTGGCTTCTTGTATATGCACTTATAGATGACAGATCCAGTGGTAGGGTGAACAAATTTCTTATAGTGGAGAGGGTCCCCTTGTGCCTCGAATTTGAGTTTCTTCACAATCTTTTCTGAAAATGCGTCTGTGCAAATGATGGAAATCCTGTGGTAATTCTCACCGTCGGCTCTTTTCACGCATTCTTCAATCAGTTGTGTGGCTACTGTCATCCGGCGGTATCTGAAGTGAAACTTTACAGGCTTAGATCTCGAACTATAAAAAAAACATACTCGACCAAAAAGCAGCATCAGAATAAAACGCTCAATCAAAGTCTGAAAAAAATTCTGTGAAAGCATGTCATGTTTGACTTTAACTAGAATGTTGACTGTTGGCTAAATTGCAACCAATATTGCCCTTCGTATCCTCTGATATTTCTGTGTTTTTTCATTTGTCAATGTCTTAAAGCTAATTAAATGATACGCAACATTATTCGGAAACACTTTCTGTTTTTGCAGTTTACCTGGAATCTACCGCCAGCTGGTGGATCTGGACGGTTTTTCCAGCCTGAGTCTCGTCGCCCTTGTACACTTGCTTCAGAATCTCATCTCTGTCCGCAATTTTGGGAAAAGTGGCCTTCAGATTAGCCCATGCATTCTCCCACTCCTGGTCGCCCTTGTCCGTGCACAAGCAAATACCTTCAAATAAAAGACTTTTAGGTACACTTTTGGTACTAGTAAAACATGTACAAAAAACTTTACAAACAAAACCTGTAAAACTTCAATAAATGAACATTTTAGCAGACGTTACTAGAAATTAGAAATCAGTCGGTCTGACATTATCTAGCGATAAAATGAGCCGATGTTGGTGCAGAGATTTTCGCGACTGCTTCCTGTATTGTTAATTTATCAGTTTGCTGCCGAGCAGCTCTCTTCAAATTTCTAACAAAACACGATCAATAGCCTAAGTGAAGCTGATAAAACAGTCTTTCGTTAAGGATTCAATTCATAATAACGTATAAAGCAACGTTTTAATTTCGTTAATATAAAGCAACATATAAGCTCATCGATGATAGCAACGTATTAAGATTGTAACGTACATAGCAACAAGTGAGATTTTAGACGGCAAGGTTTTTGATGCTCTTTTACTGGTTTTTTGCCTGATGTCATTGACGTCAGAATCAGTTCATAATCGATCAAAAATCGTCTAGAGAACCTAAAAATATTAAGCCTAAAACCACCTTAATCCATACATATCGTGGTTATATTTACTTAAAATTAGGTTATACGAACTTTTTCCGAGCTTTCTACGTAAATTGAAACGATTACTATGCGTATTTAAATTGCTTAGAAATATTCGTTTCTGATTGGATAATAATCTCTCGCTTTAAATCTATTTACTTGTTAACATCCTCCGGCCCAGAAAATGATGCTGGGAGAATGGGTACTAATTTTACAAGCAGGCGAAGGAGCGATCCGGAGGACGTGTGCAATACGGCGGAGCATGCGACGCTGTCGGAACCGTAACGGAGTTCAGTGATCCGATTTGTGGGGTAGTAACCCCTCGGGTTAGTCTCTTCAACTACCTAAACCAAGTCACCGGTCTTAAGGTGATGCTCGGCAGGCGTCTGCCACTTGGAACGTCGGTTCAGCGCCGGTACGTATTCTTTGATCCAGCGAGACCAAATAGCGTTAGCGTAAGACTGCGCGCGGGCGTAACGCTTACGGTGATCAAACTCATCTACACCAATGATGGAAGGAAGACTACGTGCTTGGTTACCGAGGAGAAAGTGATTAGGTGTTAATGTGCCTAGGTCGGACGGGTCGGCGCTTACGGGCGTTAACGGACGTGAATTAGGTGCATGTTCGACCAGACAAAAAGTGGTACTTAAAACCTCATCTGTGAGGCGACGTGTTCCAAATATTGTGTAAAGTACGCGCTTGAAAGTACGTACTAGCCTCTCCCAGATGCCACCTTGGTGTGGCGCACTGGGCGGGTTGAACCTCCACTTGATGCCTTTGTGGTCAAGTTCCACGGCGGTGTTGGTGGCGTTCCACTTTTCGATGTTCTCGCGTAGTTCTTTTTCCGCGCCAACAAAGTTAGTGCCATTGTCTGACCAAAGAATGGCTGGTGTACCCCGACGGGAGACGAACCGCTCCACTCCCATTACACACGAACTGGCGTCCATGGAAGGAACAATTTCGACATGAACGGCACGAGTAGTTAAGCATGTGAAGAGGAAACCCCGACTCTTCTCGGTAGTCCTACGTACAGTAACATAAAACGGGCCGAAGTAGTCGACCCCGGTGTTCGTGAAGGGAGGAGACTGGTATGCGAGTCTTTCTACTGGGAGGTCAGCCATAATGGGTTGAATAGTGGCAGCGCGGAACATTCTGCACGTGACGCAGTTGGATTTAACTGGACGCAGTGAGGATCGTAACTTAAGGATGGTATAACGATCTTGCATTTTAGCCCTCAGGTAGTCAATATCTTGATAATGATGTTTAACGTGGGTGTGCCTGAGGAACAACTTTACAAATGCATGGCGTGCGTCAACAACGATAGGATGTTTTACATCAAAGTCAACTTCGACCAACCGTTTGATGCGGCCGGTCGATCGGATTAGACGATTTGGCCCCATAAAGGGAGATAACGGAGCAATGCGGCTACTCCGTTTAACGGGTTTGTTTTCGAGGAGAATTTTTCTCTCTGCATTGAATGACTCCCCTTGCACAAGATAATGGAGATGACGCTCGGCTTCGTCAAGCTCCGTGGGGTCTATGATGCTACCATCGGCATTACGGTAACATTCGTGAGAAGGTAACAAGCGGAGTGCGTACGCTGTTATCCGTAGCAACTTCTGATAAGAACTGTACTTATCGAAGGGAATTAGTTGCGGGGGCGTTTCCTTAGTTGACTTGGTTACGGATGCGGCCAATGATGTATTGGTTTCCTCAGTTTCCTTAGTTACTATACCAAGTTTGATGTTTTAACTACTTCGATGCTTGGTTCGAACGGGAATTCATTGGTTCTTAAGAAATCTGGACCCCTCACCCAGCTACTTGATTGCAAAACCTCAGCGGACATACCACGAGTACCGGCATCTGCTGGATTATCGCTTGAGGCAACGTGGTTCCATTCGTCAACGCTAGTGTGTTCTAAAATCTCGCATACGCGGTTTGCAACAAATATTGGCTGCTTGTTTGTGGAGTTGAGCCACTGCAAGACAGTAGTGCTGTCAGTCCACATATAAACTTTGTTGACATGCACAGTAAGGGCTCGACAGATATCTTGTTTCAACCGAGCGGCCAGTAAAGCAGCTTGCAGCTCTAGCTTTGGAATTGTCATCATCTTCATAGGTGCTACGCGAGCTTTACCCAGGACAAATGCAAGCTCTGTTTTTGGCTCACTAGACGTGTTTACTTGAGCTCGGAGAAATGCAACAGCGCTGAAGACTTCTTGGGAACTATCGCCAAACATGTGTAGTTCCAGGTGGTTAAAGTTTCCCGAAAAGTAACTTCTTGGTATGCTGATTTCGGCAAGCTTGGGTAGTTCTACACTCCATTCGAGGAATTTTTCTACAGTGTCTTTTGGTAATTCTTCATCCCAGTGCTGCCCACTGACACGCCAGATGTCCTTTAGTAACAATCGGGCACCAACAGTAAATGGTGCCACAAGGCCGATGGGATCAAACACATTAGACACTAGACTCAATACCAAGCGTTGTGTTAAAGACTTAGTTACTGTACTGGAGGTACCCCGACTCACAACTAGAGTATCATTGTTGTGATCCCATTTCAACCCAAGCATGTGCGAAGAATCCTCCTTAGATGAGGCAATTACTTTTGGTTCGGTAGACTGAGTTGACCCATCAATTCAATCAGCCAGATTTGGTACATTGCTTACAAACTTAGTAAGCTTGAACCCACCTAGATGGAGAAGATGCACCAACTCCTTCGATCTTTTGAGAGCCCTCTCAGATGACTCCGCCGAATCCAAGTAATCGTCCATGTAGAAGTTTTCTAGGACGGCTTTGGTTGCTTCCGGGTACTGATTAACACTGTCTCGGGCCGTGCGTTGCAGTGCGTAGTTAGCGCATGTGGGCGAGTCTTTAGCCCCGAATATATGGCGCGTGTATTGATACACTACAACCTTTGTTGTGGGGTCCTCCCGCCACAAAAACCCAGTGATAGCTGGTCACGGTCAGGGACACCCACTGGGAGGAACATACCCTCGATATCTGCGGACACGGCGAATTGATGTTGACGGAACCTAAGTAGTACGTGGATTAGGTTTTGGAGCAGGTCGGGGCCAGTGAGCAAAGATTTATTTAAAGAAGTACCGTGGAACTTTGCTGCACCATTTAATACCCTACGCACTTTCCCTGGTTTGTTCGGGTTGATTACGGGATGATGTGGTAGGTACCACTCTTTATCCGACCGCTGCTCGAACTTGTGAGCATCAGGGACTGTAATCAAGTAACCTTTTTCCAAGTCTTCATGGATGGTATTAGAATAATTTTCTTTCAATGACGTATCTCTCGAGAGCCGCTTTTCGAGAGACTTGAGCTGTACCAAGGTTGAAAAGTAGTTATTCGGGAGCTGGATGTTGTCATCAGCCCATAACATACCGACATCGTATCTTTGGCCGTTATGAAATGTTGTTGTTTCAAGTATTTCCTGCGCGCGAGCATCCGCTGCGGATCGTGGGTCAACTTGCTTGAACGCGCCGTACGATTCGATATCATACCAAGATTTAACCTGACAAGCTAATTCAAAATCCTGTTCAATATTGGCTTTGAAACACGTCGAGACTAAACTTGAACTTGACGGGAGTGGGCCACTTAAAACCCAACCTATGGGCAAGCGGACAGCGAACGGTGAGCACTTTTCGTCGGCTGAAAAATACTCTAACGGGCGGATGGCGTGGTAGACATCCTGTCCAAGTATCATCTCAACTTCTCCATAGCTATATCTTACTGGATCTAGAACTGCCAAATGTGGGTAAGTTTCTTGCATGGACTTGACGTCAATGATGTGAGAACATACGTTTAATGTTTCCCTCACGTAGGGACGCACAGTGAATGCTTCGAAGTCTTGGTCTTTATGAGGTGTCACAGTCAATTGAACCACCTTTGTGTCTATGAGTTCTTCCCTGTTTATACCCTTGACGGTCAGTTTTAATGCGGTACCCTGCAAACCGAGTCTAGCTGCGAGACTATCGGACACCCAAGAGTTACTGCAAGCGGTATCGCATAAAACCAACGCCGTAGTACTAGTACCAGAAGAATTAGTAACTTTCAGTTCCGTGACCTGAAGGAGGCCTTTGACATCCGTCACGGAAGACAAAGTGGTTGTTTTGCTTGGTTGCTGTTGACCAGTAGATGGCCTACTCGTACCTGCGTTTGACTTCGAAGTATCGATGTTGTTGTTTGTTGAGGGTTTAGCTGGAAAAACCCTTTCAGCTCCATGAAGTAAGGTGTTATGGGAGCTGTTGCAACCATCTTTCCTACACTTACGGGGACTTGGGCATTGCCTAAACATGTGTTTATCACGCAAACAAGAGAAACAGAGCTTTGCCTCAGCCACAACCTTGGCTGTCTGCGTGGGGGTTTTTTCCTTAAAGACACGGCATTCCCACAACCGGTGGCTGCCTTTGCATACAATGCAAATAGAGATTGATGTCAACGGAGATCTCTGTTGCGGCTTAAGGTTACTCTTGTGTTGTGTGTTTGCAGCGAATGCTTTCGAAGCAACTTTTGATCTTGTTACTTAGTTGATGGTATACTCAGTCCTTGCTTTAGTTGCGGTATTCTTCATTAAATCGTGCGCTTCGGCCTTCTTTTTTAACCAATCGTTGAAATCAAGAAGAGTAGGTTTCACCCAATGTTTTTTGACCGTGAAGAGTGACCATGACTCCTTCATGTTGGGTGGTAGCTTCTGTACGGCAGTGTTGAGAAGCGCAGCACTCTTTAAATCCGAATCGTATGACAGCGATTTAAATACCCCGACAAGACTTGAAATGCACCCCGAGTAGTTAATGATGTTATCGCTATTGTGCATCTTCAATGGTGGAAAGCTGTTGAGTTTGTCCAAATGTGCACTTACGATCGCCTGTGGTTGGCCAAATTTACGTTCTAAGGTCTTCAGTGCGTCTTTGTACATTGCGCCGCAGTAGGCGAACTCAGCTATAGCTGCTTTAGCTTTACCTGTAACGAGGGTCTTAAGGTATGTCAATTTTACATCATCAGTTAAGGACTGAGAGTCAATTGCGCTTTTAAACTGACCATACCATTCGTGCCACTGTAGAGGATCCCAACTGTATTGTGACAACTTCCATTCGGGTAGTGGGTCATTCCTCTTGCTAGATAAGGCGTCAGTGAATGCCTTAATCAAGCTTGCATTTTCAGATGCTGACGCTGGAGGCGTGGGATGCGGTGGGCCGCCCCAACACAATGGTATCGGGGCAGTATGCCCATATGTGGGCTGTATAACCGGCGTGACAAAAGGTGGCTCTATATTGGTAGTTGTACTAAAGGGGTTAACAGGGATGCTACAGGTTGCTGCGTGGTTGCTATTGAGATTTTGTTGTGCATTCAATTGCAAGATGGGATGGATGACGGTGGGGTCAGCAGTTCTTGGGGGTAGGTTCGGTTGAACGTTGTTGAAGACGGTTGCATTATTTTTCGCCTGGTTCAAATTTGGGGGAGTATTCTGAGGAAAACGCCACAAATTTAAATCGGGGTTAAGGGGAAGTTTGGGTGCGGTAGGGAATGGTAACAGGGGGGCTTGAGGTGAATGGACAATGTTTTGTTGTGGAATGTTGGGTACGGGTAGGTATGTTGTTGCGCTCGCTGGAATGGGCGACGGAACCACGGGAGGCTGAGGATTATATAATTGTTGAGGCGGGAATAAAGGAGGCGGGTTCACGAGTGGGTTTAGAAGTGGAGGTACATTATGCGAGGAATGGGCAATAGGGACTTGTGTTTGGTGTTGAATGTTACTTTGCGGTGGATTCTGTTGTTGCGGAACTTGAGGCATTGACATATGTATTTGACAAGGCACACTGGAGCTTTTTGGACCCAATAATTGATTTATTTGTGGGTTTGTTGAAAAATCAGGTACAAAGATGGCGTTCGTTGGTGCCATAGCGGGTGAAGGTGGCCGGGGAGGTTGCATAGGTGGCTGAAGTGGTGGAAGTGCAACATTTTGTATGTCGACTGATACTTGGTTCACCTTACCACTGCCTGAGGGACTATGTGCCTGCTCGACTCTTTGATCAGTGAGTGGTTGCTGCAGTTGAGCCTGGAGGTATTCCCGATACAACGCTTCTTGCTGAGCAACAGAAATTGCAACTCCTGAACGTGTGTACTGAGAAGGCATTTCTAGGTTTATTCAAGTTACCGGCAACATTATATGTGTTTTCTGGAGGATTAGTGGCAGTATCTTGAAAATGAGGGTCAGCGGTTGCTGAACCAGGACGGGAAAAAATTAACTCACTTGCAGCAGTCAGTGAATTACCTACTGGAAAAGAATTTACCCAATCCTGAACAAGTCTCTGACTTCTATCTGATCCCCTATCTTTAATCAAATTCAGTTCATTTGAGTGGTGACTAAACAATGAATGGTTATCCATTAATTCAGCCTCATCTAATTTAGCTGCGGCAACACGCTGGCGATGGTCTTCCTCTAATTCTTGAAGTGCCATCTGCTCCATTTGTATTTCAAGCTCCTTTTTCCTCATGGCAATTTCGTGTTTTTGCTTAGCGAGGCGCATGGCAGCTTGTTCTTGTTTCTCGACCTCTTCGCGTTTTAGTTTTGCCATTAGAAATTCATATTTACGCTGGCTAGACATTGATGATGTTGTTCGGCGTGAACTTCTCTTAGATTGCCCTTGAGGATTAACGCCCTCACGTACGGTGTCTCGGTCAGCAACTGAGTCAATATAGCATCCAGCCGCAAGCAAGAATTTATCATTGTTCTTGGTTACGTCATCCAACCATTGCTCAAGGACAGGGTAAATTGAATCTGGGTTCTCCGCTTTACTGGCTAAGTCAAATAGTTCTTCATTCTTCTGCACTAGTTTACTGAAAACATCCTTCAACTTAGAAACCAAACGTTCAACTTTAACCCTCCTGTCTTGACGATCTATGGCATCTGTGATGTCCTTATGGATGTTACATAACTCAGATTCTAGATTAGATCTTGCATTAGAGCTTTTGCAATTTTTCTTGCTGTTCGGCCATAATATTGAAATGGCTAATTTATCAATGTAGAGTAACTTTCAACCAAACACGTGGAATGAGGGTTATACCGAACCCAAATGACGATGACTTGATAATCAAGACGTCGAAGAGCAGAAAAGAATTTACCGAGTAATGAATTACTCGGCGAAAGTGAGTAACAAAGTGGAGAGGGCGTCTAACGTGCTTGAAAGCAACGTGAGACAAAACAGGAATACAGGCAACCGGGGAAAGAGGACTGGGTGGAAGAAGCACGACGAAACGGGAAACGAAGCGGACGGGGCGGAAAGGACGGGCGAACGGCTTGCAACGCAACAAGGAACGTAACGGAACTGGAGAAAACGCCGGTAGTAAACGGGTAACGCAACGGACGGGACGGAAAGGCTGAACGAGCGACGCACGAAGAAACGGGAAACGAGACGGACAGAACGGAGGCGTTGAGCGAGTAGCGCGCAACGAAACGGAAATACGGAAAGGAACGGGCGGGAGACGATTAAGCAACGAGCGGGGAGGTCGGGAAGTACTATGCTAGCAGACTACAGCAACAAACTCAACCAAACAAACTAGCCGTAACTCCAGAATAAACTTAAGTCACACCCTAGGAAGGAGGAGAGATGCTACTGCAAGAGGCAAACTAGCACAAGTCATAATGGGGCTTAATATACAAATAAGGAACTAGTTTACCGCAAAGCAGTAGTATACTAAATGGATGAAAAGAGCAACGAATTTACTAGCCGTAACTCCAGAATAAACTTAAGTCACACCCTAGCATTAATCAAACCTAAACAACCAATCAGCATACCAATAATATTAAACAAACTACAGCAAAAGTTAATTAATATGCAGCGCTTTTGTAGTCTATGAAAACTGGAAAAGTGAAGAAACAATCTAGCTGTAACTCCAGAATAAACTTAAGTCACACCCTAGAAGGCAACAAACCAAACCAACTAACAATCATACAGTTACACGCAAACATACAGCAGCAAAAAATAATATACTACAACAGGGGGGCTAGTAAATTAGTAAAGTTGAAAAAGTCCAGAACAATTAACAAGTTTTGGGAGAGCGACGTTATTGGGAAAAAAAACGGAACACGGAGAATTGGAAAGTTAAAGAACGAAAAGAACGCGGACGAAAAACGGTATATGAACGAGCAACGAGAAAAATTATGGGAATTCGATAATTTTTTGTAGGCCGGAGGTTGTGAAAATTTTCACAACTTTTTCTGTGTAATAAGTTTCACTCAATTAACGAACCTTCTTGCTGGAAAATTTTTTTTGACAAATTTGTCAAAATTTGATGCATTTGTCCAATTTTTTTCAAATTTTGGTCAATTTTTTGCAAATTCTTGATTACGGAACGGTAATCCAGTAAACTGGACGGTTTTAAGCTTGAATATACGGTTTATCAATATTCGGTATTGATTTTCTAAAGTTTTCAGAATTGCATCAAAATTGACCAAAATTTTTCAAAATTGAACAATTTAGCATAATGTGTTCTCTGTTTTCTCTATATCAGAGGTGATTTTTTGATATACGATCAGACTTAATCACATTTTACAAATTTTCGACAATTCAGCCAAAAATTTTCGAAATCGATATTTTTCGTCTCAAAAATTATGTTTGTGGGGGGTTAATGGTGACCGGTTACGAATATTTATCACAGTAATTGTTTAATATTGATACCCCATAAAATATCAAAATCAGGGGTTAGGTTTTCTAGACTTGCCGTCTAAATTATTTTTATCAATTTAGTGAATCTCTAGAGAAAATCTGAAGCTTCTGTCTTACAGTTTTTCCCTCAAATTGAACAGGTGATGATTGAACACTGTCTAAATCCACAAATTGCTTCCAAATTAAAAGTTCCCACTTGTCACTTACACATGCAATTATCAATTGCTCCGACCGTTCTTCACGTGAAGATTGTTTCAAACTTTTCAGCGCCAAAAACGCTGGCCGACCTTCCGTTACACGTTGAAACCACGTTGAAAAGTTATTAGGACAAGCTTAACCGCTGAATTGCCGAGTTGCATAACAAGAAACTCCAGTTTCGTACGCAACCGCTATCCATTCATCCGTGGCACAAATCGCTATAACCTCTTCTGACCGACTTTGGTTCGATTCCGAATCAGGAACTGTATTTTCGGATGAGGCATCTGAAGCTGTTAATGCAGGTATAAAACCACAAAAGGCTAAATTCCCACAAGATGAAGCTTTTAGTTTCTTGCACACTTTTAATCGATCAATGAAGGTTGAACTGCCCCACGTTGGGCGCCAAAATGAAGCTGATAAATCAGTCTTTCGTTAAGGATTCAAACGTATAAAGCAACGTTTTAATTTCGTTAATATAAAGCAACATATAAGCTCATCGATGATAGCAACGTATTAAGATTGTAACGTACATAGCAACAAGTGAGATTTTAGACGGCAAGGTTTTTGATGCTCTTTTAATGGTTTTTTGTCTGATGTCGTTGCGTCAGAATCAGTTCATAATCGATCAAAAATCGTCTAGAGAACCTAAAAATATTAAGCCGATAACCACCTTAATCCGTACATATCGTGGTTATATTTACTTAAAATTAGGTTATACGAACTTTTTCCGACCTTTCTACGTAAATTGAAACGATTACTATGCGTATTTAAATTGCTTAGAAATACTCGTTTCTGATTGGACAATAATCTCTCGCTTTAAATCTATTTACTTGTTAACACTAAGCAATTTGAATCGTTATTTCCAAAATTTCTACCTACTTGTTATGATTGTTGGTAATATGTTGTACAAGTAATCGCCAGATCTTTGAAGTTATGCGAAGTCACTGCGTAATTTGATAAAGGTTGGATGAATTGCTCTCGAGTTGCATGATGCGGGGGTGGGGGGGGGGGGGGTTAAATTAGGGGGTGTAGCTGACATTTTTTAATGGATGTATTCAACCAGCGAGCGTATAGGGGTTCGAACACACGAACTCGAGTATGTCAGGTAGACGTCTCTGATGCTCAAGCGCTCACTATCCTTTTAGTTTAGCAGCAAACTTTATTTCGGAATGATGAGAGCAATTGAGATCACACAAAAAATAAGAAGTCACGCGCATAAAAAGTCACTTGAAAGCAAAGAATTTTCTAGAAGAAAACTGCAAAAACTGTCAAGCATAAAGACACACGGTTACCATAAATGCTTCAAACTTCGTTCCATTTAGGCCGAACTTACCTGGAAGTTGGGTGCCGAACTGTCTTAACAGACCTCATTCCTTTTCGTGCAGTCAATTTTGGAAGGAATAATTATTGAAAGGGTCTTGAAAATACTTTGCGTTTATCTGGGTTTTAATTTGAGAACCACTGTTGCCAGATTACGTCGAAATTGACAACCTAGAACGAAGCCTCAACTTATGAAAAGAGCGTTCTCGACCGATAATTGGTATGAAAAAACTGATCAATGTTATCGAGTATAAAAAGAATTTGCAAAGTATCCTCGGCAATTTTTGGCTCGGCAATAAGTTGTATGCTCGATTCAGGCTAATGCTTGTAACCAGTTGGAAGTTTCTTTGATT
Source organism: Convolutriloba macropyga (assembly GCF_964194025.1). Classification (NCBI taxonomy): domain Eukaryota; kingdom Metazoa; phylum Xenacoelomorpha; order Acoela; family Convolutidae; genus Convolutriloba; species Convolutriloba macropyga. Next base: position 2,229,112 of record NC_134472.1, read on the forward strand.
TCATACAAAGACCATATATTATTTCATACTGTCCTTAGACTATTTCTTAGTACGACCCCACTGTAAACTCAAAACAAATCATTTATGATTCTTTTATGTCTACAAAAAATTAACTTTTTCTACGATTTTCCATGTATCATTGATCATTGGCACAGGAGTCCTGGGAAGACTCTGCTCCCTTGAATGGGTAAGCCACATTAACGGGGTTCTTTAACCTACCGATAATTCTGCCCTCGTGTCTCGCAATCAAAGTGCACTTATGAGTTAGTACAGCCTCCAACAGGTGTGTTTTCTTCACCATAAGAAGCACAACTTCACTTGAGAGCAGCCCAGAAATAGTGCAACCACCGTAATCTGGATCATCATACACTGTCGCTAATTGCAGAATCCGCTCGATTCCTCTCTTGTCCTCGGGCCCTGGACCTGGACACTCAATTGTGGGCTTGATTGGATCCGGTTTGGGTCCAGTGGCCCAGCCCTCCCTGTCGGTACCCGGCTCTCCACCCTCGTTCTCATCGCCATTCTTTGATCCCGCTTCGCTCTTTTTGCCATCTAAAATTCAACAACCATCCAAACTCAACGATCCTTGCATGAAAACAGGGAAATGATAAAAAGATCTTATCATGATATCTGAGTTTCGAAAAGAGAACATGTGATGCTTGCAACACAGACTGTTAGTGTCTTCATCTATTAAAAGTGTCAAGATGAATTTCCGCAGTCTGCTATGTGAGATGCTCTTATTGAGGTGATGACTTGCTCCAAAATTTGTCACGATGTGATCTTGCTGAGTAAGGAATGACAGGGTTGTTCTCATTATAGCCCTTCCCCCTCCAGCTTAGTGGTCATAACCTAAACCCCGCCCCCCACTAATCATGGTAACTATACCACAATGAGGGGGCTATGCTATCGTGAGGCGGGGAGGGGTCGGTGGGTGCTTTAGTGGGAAGGACCCGAATGACAAATGAATGAAAATGTGGAAGCAATGATGATCGAATGAGGCGTCCGAGAGACACAAGTGTAAAGCAAATTTAATCACTGAAACAGCTCTTAATTTTCAGGATTGAGCAAGAATCTAGCAAGAACAACTCTGGGATTCACAAAGAATTAACCAAACTTTATCTCGCTTTTCTGCTTTGATCTATAACCTAAAGTTTAGCCAAATCGATGACTGAACAAAGTGTGCCATTTTCTGCAAATATTTTTTGAGTTGTTATACATTATTTTATCGCCGATCGATTTCCGACAAATCAAGTGGACCCGGGTGATATCCCGTGTTTAGCCCACAGATGAATTCTCTCAAAATGAGTTGTGCTGTGCTGTGTTGTGCTGAATGATGTCATCCCAATTTTGAAGCGTGGGTGCGATGCGATGTGAACACAAATGGGTGGGTGTTTATATTTTACCTTCTTTGTGATTCTCATTTTCCTCTTTTCCAACGTCGTCACCAGTGGCAGCAGGGTCAGTACCTTTCTTTCCCTTCTTTCCCTTCTTTTTTTCTCCTTTTCCATTCCCTTGATCACAAGCGGAAAACACCAGTGGCATATGATTTAAGTGCTGCCGAATATTAGCCGACAGGAGGTTTAGCCGACAAGGAAAAAAATGAGAAATTTACTCGACGCTCTCTGATTGGCCGAAGAAATGGATTGTTCATCCAGTTCTTCCGGGCCTTACGACAACTGGTGTGCTGTCGATGTGCCCACTTAAGTTCATATTTTTGGTTGTCGACTAAACCCCTGTCGGCCAACTCGGCGATCGCCTATTTATTCTTAATGATTTTGAGGTCACTTACTATCCTCTTCATCTTGTCACTTGGACAGCGCAGTCTCCTCAAGATTAATACATTTTCAGCTGATGAATGTTATCAAAAACTATTCAGAATTTTGTTTTTTGTACAGCTTGTTTTCAAGATATGCGATTCAAAAATGTAAGAGCGAGCTTATGTTATTGATATTTGAATTCTTGTCCGAGAAATTACAGTATAATTTTGGGAAAAACTTCAAAAAATATAAGTTTTGTACAGAATGCGGCAAGTTGTTCTGTGGAAACTCAACTGTCAGTCCACCATTACATAATTGGGTAGAAAATGCAGTCGTGAATTAGAATTGTCGCAATAATTTCAGTATTATAAACTTGCACTCTTACAGGATGTTCATTTTTTACCTTCTGCACTCTTGGTCTCTTTTTCGTCACTTTTTGCAGCATTCTGGTCGGCAGCATCTTTCTTCCCTTTCTTGCCTTTCCCATTTTTCTTGCCCTCGGTCACTTGCAAAATCAGCATGATAGAACAATTACTCAACGGCTAATTTTTAACCGATATGATAAAACGTGAAAATTCGGTTCTTAAAAGGGTGATAAAGTCAATCAGATGTCAATATTTTCACAAATGGTTTTTTTCATCCTTTCGTCCAATAATTTTCTCAATTGTTTCCATATTTCCAATTTTGATTACTCACCTTTGAGGAAAATTTGCGACGCAGTTATAAGCGACTGGAGCGTCTGACGAGGAAAAAAATACATTCTGTGATTTTGGGGTACCTAATTTTGGGACAAACGGGCGGCAAATTCCATTATTCGAGGCATCATAACTTCAAAAATCTTATGCCAGTTCATATCAAACTGAAAAATTTAAAGCTTTTTTTCTATCCAAACATCCAGTCTTTTTCTATCCAAACATTCAGCTTGCAAACTTTTTAGTTCTTGGCAAATTTTCCAATAATTAAAGTTCGCGTTGTTTGCCTTGCGAGATTGTTAATAGTTAAAATATTGCGTATTCATTTTCACCCAAACCGTTATTCGATGTTTTTGATACCACTGCTACTGTGAAATACACAGGGTGCGCATACATTTATAATGAGAAATTGAGAAATCAAACTACATTCGTGTATTCTTGGTCCAGACAGACTTACCATCGTTGCCGTTTTTCTTGCCTTTTTCATCGTTTGCAATGGCAACATCACCTCCTTTCTTTCCTTTCTTCCCTTTCCCAGCTTTCTCGTTGTCTTTGTTTTGTAAAAAGAACAGTTATTATAAAAGAAATTAACTGTAAAGTAGGTTTTCTTTTCAAATATATTTCCAAACAAAGAATGTCATTCGAGAAAATGCTGCCCTAGTCTAGTCCCGGAGGTATTTCAAGACCGTCCTCGACCGATAAAAAGCATGAAAAGGGTGTTCCGGGTAGATTTTTGGTATGAAACGAATCTGGCTGGACTTATAAAAGAACAATTAGAAAATTTGGTTCAAAGTTTACTCACACTTGAAATTATTAGGTTTTTTCATAAATTCCGAGTCTAGGGTGTATAAAATGATTGGATATTTCTGCCTCAATAAAAATGAGATTTTCCAGATCATCTACATTTTATAAAAAAGAATCGGATACATTCTGTTCCAACCATTGTTTTCAAGCCCCCCTATTGTTTTTGATACCCCCATTGTTTTTTATACCCGTTTTCCAGTAACAAACTGTCTAGTTATTTAGCAAGTTGCTATGTAAAAAACAGCACGTGCACGTGGGGTAAAAATTATATGCCCAATAACTAAACCGGTGGACAGAATTCTAACAAAAACAACCAATGAGCTCAACTTGAGGCCTATTATATTATTGATTTCAAACAAGTCTTAAATATCATTTAAAAACATTTGTCCAGACGATGCACTCGAAACTACAACAGCCCAAATAAAAACTTTGAACATATCGTTTGTGTAGACCAGCTAAGTTATTTAGCATAAACTTAAGTATATTAAACAAGACAGCTCGTTAATTTGCGTTCGCACATGTTCCGACCCGAGCTCATCTACATTTTTGACTTAATTGTCAACCAAATGAAGAGATAACAAAAATAGATGTTTGAATTTAAAAAAAATGCTACATTTTAAGTTTATTAAACACACTAAATTCTGCCTCGATGAAATAGCAATCATAGGTTTCGTTCATGTGACATCAATAACTCATCACAATAAGTCGTATGGCAGAGAAAAATACATCAAAACCACGAAATTTTTGAGAAAACCCATAGTATCAAAGTCAAAAAAATTCTACAGCTTTCAACGGAAGGCATTTAATACGCTAAATTATGCCTAGATGATGTGACGACTAGGATGTTTGTCATTCAAAATTTATCAATAAGACATTACAACAAGTCATTGACTATGAAAACAACAACAAAAACAGGCAAAATCCAAAAGTTCGGTAGAAAATTGAGAGAAGAAAGTGCCGAAGCTATTTAAACCATAAGCTTTTTTCTCTGAAAACTTTCTCAACGATCCATTGAACGTCTTCAATAAGCCAATGGGAGCTATCAATATTAGGATAATGTAATACGTTTTCAAAAGGAACCAAAATTACTAAAAAAAATCCAAAAATTATAAAAATTATGAAAACTCGTGCACCGAAGTAAAAAAAAACCAATAGTTAGAAGACAAAACAGCTAACTAGATAAATTGTTGCTGATGTAGAAAAAAAGCGGTTCTGCCATTACCGAGACTGACCCACAATCCACGAAAATAAGCTCAAGATTAATTTTTGTTCAAAAAAAATAAAAAAATATTTTTAAAGTCTTAACAGCCATTAAACTCAAAAGCTTTCATAGGAATTCAATGAATACGCTCAGCTATGCCACGATGTGAATACAAAGATAATTATGATGCCTAGGTAGTCAATAACACATCACAATATTTCTTATGACTATGAAAAAAAACAACAAATACAGGAAAAAACCAAAATTTCTTTAGAAAACTGGGAGAAGAAAGTGTTGAAGCCATTTAAACCATATTTTTTTCTCAGAAAGTTTTATCTATGACGTCTTCACTAAAGGAAGATGTAGCCATCAATATTAGGATGACCTGATAAGATTTCAAAATGAACCAATAAAACGAAATGTCCACAAAAATTTTAAAAAACTTTGAAATCTTGTGCATTGAAGACCTATAACCAAAGCCGCCAATGAGATTAATTTATGTTGCAGTGGTATGAAGGAATTCAATCCTGTTTTTACTGAGACGAACTTACAGTTCACAAAAATAGGTTTATGATTTGCTAATTTTAGAAAACTTTCGAAAATTTATTTTCAAAGTCTTAACAGCCATTAGCTGTCCACTCACAGCACTAGATAGGTTCACTTAATGCTCATTAGCAAATCTTTTGCACCTTTAGTCAACAAGTTTATGCCATAGGATTATAAAACTTTAGTAAAACCTCAAAAAATAAATCAAAACTTCATTTGAAATTACGAAATTTGAGATACGAGTCCAAAAAAAAACATGAGCGATCCCTTCGAAACAAATTTTTTGTTCATTGGGCTTCATTTGATCGTAAAAGAGGTTTGTCATTAACGGAACTTCGATATTAAAAGTGTCTAGTAGTCTCTAGGTGACTTGAAAAAACAACAAAATTGCAAAATTTTCTAAAAAAAAAGAGCTCCCAAACCTAATTCGATTTTTTTTATATATTAAACTTCCCTCTAAGACTAGAACTAGTCTTTATTACCTCCTTTAGTCTATTAAAAACCTAAAATTGATTTACTTTTTGGCGTGAAATCTAGTTTTGAATTAAATTTTTTGTAGAAAAAACGTTAATTCATACGAAAATTACGGTAAAAGTGAACAAAAGTGAACCAAATGTCCAGTGTTCACATGAAACTTCAAACCCCGATAACTCCTCGAAAAAACGAAATTCAAAAAAATCTTTTTAGTTTCGAATTCTACGCTGGACGAACTTTTTAATGATACTACGCACATTTCTCTACGATGAATATATCGGTCGACCAAAATTAACGGAACAAAAAAAACCCATTTGAGTATATAGTTCCTCCCCCCACAAGTGGGGTCGGAACAATAATCGGCCAATTTGATCTGTCAATGACTTCTTGGATTTGATATAAAACCTTTACAGACAAACTACGGAACAAGTTCTCGAAATAACTAGCATAAAATATGCTTGTAGCATGTGCTTGTGCTATATGCTACTTCGCAATTATACTAAAGAATGCAACATAAAAATTTCACAAAATTTTTGCGTTTCTGATTTTGATAGAGCTGTGTGTATTCGGAAATTGGTGTTTTGACGTAGGGGTAACATGGCAAGTATCCGTGAAACAGATGTCGCATGCAACTGTTTCTGTAATTGACGATTGTAGTTAAACTATAATTAAAACTTTTAATGTCCGACTGCCCGTTCGACTTAAAAATAGAAAGAATTTAGCCGTTCACATTCCATGGCTTTAACCCGTCCAGCTGAAAAACGTTTAATTTTAGTTTTCTTCAGAGTTTTTCAAAAACCTAAAAAACAAGCTCTAGACAACGCGGACTGTCTAAATCAAAATGCCGATTTTCGCAGTAAATGATATCTCAGAGATAGAAGGATCTTGTCAAATAATCTATTTGTTTTCTCGAACAATTGCGTTTTTGCAATTTCACGACAAAACGAATATACAAAATTGATTAAAATTAACGTTATGGTTGAACATAGATTTTAGCTCAACCGCAATAACAAGAAGAGAAGGCACAAAATTGAAAGTGGTATATGCCCTCCCGGAGGCTGGCGTGAGAGCAATTCAAAGCTGAATCAGTCCAAAGACATTTTGTTTTTTCCTGGATAGACATTACTCTGTTCATGCCCCAAGTTACACTGGTTGATCTTCATTTTTAAGTAAAATTAACTGCATGAAAATTAAAATCTTCAACCCCACTCCTATAGACCAAATTTGATTTATTCGAAATTCTGCGTGGGTACTTGTATTTTCTAAATTGCTCAGCAAAACGTAACCACTACGTGTGAGATTTTTGGTAATTACCTTCAAGCTAGATGAATTATATAGAGCGCATGTATTACTGTAGCATTGCCAGTTGAGCTACAAAAGTCTGAGTTTGCGCTGCTCAGAACTAATTTTGGTGGCTTAGTAATTTTTCAGACTATGCGGGATAAAATTTGCCTGGGCAAACTCAATGACTTCAATTTAATCAGACTGAAGATAAACTGGGCATGCAGAAACTTAACATACTCTGGGTATGTAATTTTCATAACTGAATTCGTTTTCTACTGGTGAAATATACTGGTTCAGTGCCAAAATGCTCTAAAACTTAAGTCAGGGCTGTTATTATTTTCGACAGATTGAATTTCCTGATAAAATTTTCAATACTGATCAAAATTTTGCTCCATCCTGACGCAATATGCCCAGTATTAGTGCAAAAAAGTTTCAACTTTCATATAATATGCAACTTTTAAACATTCCTTGAGTTTTTAAAACTTTCAACCGATTCATTTATCAGTTTTTCAGAAGTTTTCGTAAATAATTCGGCAAATTTGGATTGATATATTAAATAATTGGTTGTCTGGAAGTTCACCAAGATTCAGCTTCACCCTTATGTACTACTGTTGACAATGGGTTTTGGAATTTGGAGCATATAGAATTTCAAAAAGCGCTTCACTTGTAAAGGCTGATTTTTAAAATATAATCTGGTAAAATATTTTGAAAAAATTCCTAATTGCAGTTCTCGAAAAATTCGAAAACTGATTCTTTTTCAATTTTTGTCTTTTTCTGCAAATTTCTTTCAACTGTAAAAAAAGTAATGCATCATGATCACAAATTCAAACTATTTCAGAGTTCAAAGTGAAAATTGAGTAATAAAACAGTGTTTTATAACTCATTTTTCACTCAGAATTCTGAAACAGTTCGGGTTTTGATGTTGATGCATTACTTTTTTTACCGTTGAAAGAAATTTTTTAATTGAATATTTACCTTAAAATTCAGTTAAATCGAGCCTGGATTAAGAAAAGTCTGACTAAAACTTACCAACATAAAGCCAGCAGAGAAAATAAGAATCGTAAGTTCAAGATGAAGTTTTGCTAGACTATTTGCTTGCAGAAATTTGCTATGGTTCATATGTTTCTTTGATATTCAAAGTACATCGTCTTCCGTGCCATGGTGAGCAACGGTCTTTAATTGTTAGGTGCTGACTTTGTGTCTGTGAATTGCTCATTTCATGTCTGCTGCTGTGCTTGATCTGTGTTGTGAATCTGAAGGTTCGCTAGTTGAGATATAGACTCATGAAAATACCGTCCTTGACCAAAATTCTCCATGAAAAGACGGTGCTCGGTCGAAAAGGGCTATGAAAAGACTTCGTATTGACTTTGGCGAGATTTTTTCTCGGCTATATTATTCTATGATAAGACCATGACTCGACACATGAAATAAGTGAGCTCTACTGTTTTGATCTACGAAAAGGCTGTATATGAACTTGCATGAAAAGAGTTTGTATTGACGTTAGGTATGTGCTCGACCGTGTTATTTAGGTCAATGTCGATTGTCCCCTTGTTTTTTTGGGTCTTTTCATAAAATCTACATCTCGACTAGGGTTAGTCGCATGCTCCAGACTTGGGTGCCAGTGTCACGTGTGAGAATGAGACAACTTGTCTGTGAAGATATCATAAGTGGAAAGTGGATTCTTTGTAAGTTGATGGAATGATGTTTTCAATTCTTTAAGTGGATATTACTGCCCATTGATAAGGGATGTTATTTATCGTGCAAAAAGTAATTTCCCAGGTTGAGGTGCAGGATCGAAGCCGGATATGTCCAGACCGAAATGAAGGCACGAGGGGGTGTTGTGCATTCAAAATTAAACGGTCTGCAAACACGAATGAACGCACAAAAGTCTTGGTAAGAATGCACGAGAGTCTGGACATGAACGCACAATATCAGCTTTCGGTCTGGCACCTCAACCTGGGTTCAGTCATTTTCTATCTGTCAGGTTTAGTAATGTGCAAGGGAGTTGTAATGTGAGACGTTGAGATCCATGTCGCTAAATGGCATCTGATAAGACCATCCCAGATAATCGAGATGGCCTCTAATCAGACCCACCAGCGTCTTATGATCACAGTTGCCTGCGCGCCAAATAATCGTCTCTGACCAGACTAAAGTGAACTCGAATCCCACTGATCAGACTATAGTTTATACGAAATCATAGTCAAGTGAACGTGTAATATGAAACAAACAATTGCAGTTGTATTGTTTTTAGTCTGGGCTCTTTTTCTTCAGGTTGTCAAGGAACGAGAAGTCATAATCTTTTCAAACTAAATTTCGGCAATTTTTGGTTTTTAAAAATCAAAACTGAGGATTTTTGTCTGTTGTATTATCTCAAGTACTACAATTAAACATGTGCTACATATTTATGTAGACTTTGATATACTGTGCCTTTTTCTGTTGCTGGGTGCCTTAGAACAGAAATTTTGTATGCTGATAGTTTTACACGATGTAAATAATTTTAGTCACGCTTGAACCATATTGAATGTGCTGGTGTAGTTAAAGTGTCTGTTGAAAAGATTTTAATTCATATGTGCATCAGAAGAAGACCTTTGATTCAACACTCAGGATTTTTTTCAGGCACTTTTCCGGGGATTTCATCTGTTGGCTTTACCGTTATGAGATTCTATTATACATTTTGTTGTTGATCCAAACACTAAGACACCATATTGTATTACCGGCTGCACATAAGTTCCAAAAACTCATACCTGTTTTGTATTTCTTGGAAAATTGTTCAAACAGTAGACCTATTTTTGTTAATTGCTGCGCTCCGCAATTTTAGTAGGTGGTCTAGACTTGCACAGAACTATTTCTAAGATGTATCTTTTCTAATTTTGTGCGCCATTCATTTCTCCATTAGTCAATTGTCTGGGTCTTCTTGACATTGAGTGTCAGTGAATTTTTCTGTAACTATAATGTGACAAAGCTTAACATTACGACGCAGAGGCATACCCAAAATCGTCACGGGCATATATGCCCGATGCGTGTATCTCGTGTTCGTTTTTACTATGTTAATACATAGAAAGTGGAACAATATTGCGGAAAATAGCTACTTTAGCAGAAACCGGCAAAACGGAAGGGAAATTAGAATCCGGTGTTCGCAAAAGTGTCCTAATCCTAACCCCGAAATACAAGTACAACCTTTGTAACCTATTTTTTGCACGGCTTGTGTCACGCATACGCTCCATTTATGTAGCAATTTTTCGCACGCAATTTATCTCGATTTTGCATATAACCCGCAATTAAGCCTAACTTAATTACTACTTATTTAACTGAGCCTAACTGGTTACTACTAATAGTATTTTATCACTATTTTGTTACAACCTATTGTACTTTATTACTACTTTATACTACTTATTAGTACTATTTATTAATACTTATTAAAATCGGCCAGTCCCACATTGATATACAAAGCCTTTGATGTGCAAGGGATTTTTCGGAAAGAAATCGATTTTTGTGGTTGCATGTATTTAAAGCATTTTAAAGCTTTGAAAGCTTCAATTAAATCTTTTTTAAAGTGCTTATTGCATGCTCCAAATGCGCGCGAATAATTGATACCTAAATTGAGCGGAAACGTGCTACAAGAATTGTAACCTTCCTTTCGCACCGAATGTTCTTTTATTTCGCAAAAGTGGCGGAACCCCTCTTGCGAAAAGTAAGATATAAAGGATGTCTCCTAATTTTATTCATTGTATGTATCTAATTTTCGAGCCAATTTTACTAAGGCGGAATTTTTGGAGTATACATCTGCGTCGTAATGACAGCCTATGGACTATTCGTTCCTCTTTTTTGCGTAAGTTTGGTGTTTAGCACTGTCGTCAGCGTAGAGACATTCGTTAAATTGCTCGTTGCTAAATAAGATGACATTTGATGATTCTTTAAGATGATTTTCTAAGAAAATTGATTGATGTTTATATTTTTGGTTGATTGATTTGAATTATTGTTTGTTTCAAGTATATGTAACCATATCGTTATAATTTTAATTTAGTTGTTGCAAAATAAAGTTGAGTTTATTTTTAATTCTGTCAAAACCTAAGAAGTAATATGCTTTCAACGGTTAACAGAACTTATATCGGTGATCTGTATTTCTCTGTGTTGTTTCACTCTTTTTTGTTATTGATGTTATTGAACAATCGTTTCGGACTTTGGAATACCTACTTTGTCCACGCACTTATTGAAAAACAAAGTAAAAGCTGGCGATTTTTTTCGAGAAAACTTTATAAAATGTGTCTAGCACATCATAACAATCCACTGCCTTTTTTGGCTGAGAGATTTTACATATATAACATCTTTTTCTCCAGTTTTTGTAAAACACAAATCAACCATTTCTATTTTCATTGAAATTTGTAATTAGGTTGAAAAAGTTCGAATTATTTTATTTTCTTTCTCAAAAAAGTTGATTGTTTTCTTTGTCTTCTGATTTGGTACTAACAGTTTTACTTGAAAAATGAGAAGAATTTTGATCTTTGAAGATTTCCGGCTTCCTGCTACCTTAGCACTTGTTGTCGTGATCTCTAGGTTTTTGTTTGACTTTCAATAACATAGCCGGCAAATTGCCGGAAAATAGCCGCCGTTGACGCGCTAGGCGCACATTGGGATCCAAACAGCTACAGGAAAAAGAAGAGATGGAAATTGACAAAAATTTTCCCGAAGTTTGACAAATTGTTCTAATTCAGTGTGCAATTTCAGTTAGAATCTAAACCTATATTTACTTCAGCTTTTAAACTGAAGGGTGTTAAGCTTAATACTAATATCATCTAGAAATTGCTCTAATGAACTTTGATAACCTAATTCAAAAAGATTTATCGGTTTATCCCGTTTTTTTTTTATTTTGCTCTTTTGACATTAACCGTATTCACTAAATCATGTAATTCAGTTTTTGAAAAACTTAAAATCCAATCAGTTGAAACAGTGAGTGAATAAGTCAGAAGTCAAACGTGAAAATCATGACCTATGTAAAACAAAAATCGTGATCAATAGGAATTACAAAAACATAGTAAGTCCTGGCGTACAATTCAAAGAATTTTTTATTGACTAAACGAAAAACTAGACCTAAAACGGACTACGAGTGAGTTGAGAAAATCATTACTAAAAAATGATATAAAATAAAAAAAACAGAAAATCAATGTCAAAATGCCACATGTGAACAAAAAAACACTAGCGAGAAATTGAAATTTAGTTTAAACACAAAAACTTAGGCCTAGAATAAACTATGAAATGATTGGATTGGGAAAACCATTTAGAAAAAAGTTTATCCAAAAAATCAAATTACAGTTAAAATCAAAATGAAAATGCCGCATGTGTACAAAACATCACTAGCGGGAAAGCGAATTTTCGTTCAAACACCGTTTTTGCGCTCCAATTTAAAAATAGAGCAAAAAAATTCACGCCGCAGAACCTCTCGTTTTTTGCTCCACTACCTGTCCTGCCGTGACCAAAATCACTACTCCATTTGACTTCAAAATCAAGAAAATGTGTGAACAGATATTAAAAAAAGACAGCGCCCCAATACAGTTCAAATTCTTTGAATTGTAAAAAGGAGAGCCTAAATAATAGCCGCTTGAGCGGCTGACGGTTGCTATTAATAAATAAATAAATTGAACTTTTTTAAGACGCTTTCTGATCAGCCTGATATTTAGTAGTCAAAACTAGTTGGGTCTGCTCGACTAAAGTATTATTTAATGCGCAATCTGTTGAATGTTATGAGAAAAAATGAATTCTTACTAGTTTCAGTTTGTTTTCTTCATTGTCTAGTTTCATTCAGTCTCTTTTTTAAAAAAAATGAATGGTTTTTAATCTGTTGTTTGTTCATCAAAGTTTTTTATCGCAAATTTGGATCAAATGGTTTATCTACAAGATCAGTTATATGTCCAATTCATTAGAAAGGTATACAAAACCAAAACTGATTGAACAAATGTTTCTCATATAAAATTTGTTGAAAAAGAGAAATATCAATCGAGTTTTATGCAAACGGGGAATAAGTCTCGAAAATGGGTTGTTGAGAGCGTTTTCTAATTCATGGGCGCAATTTTATTTTTTTTGTTTCTATAGAGACGATCCAGTCCTATTTGCAAATTTTTGAAGGATTGCAGTTAGTGCTGTGAACGATGTTTAGCAAGATTACACAACAAACCTCAGCTATCAACTAAGGACCTGGCAATTTTCACTGTTTTCAACTTAGTTATAGAAGAATTCAAAGAATGCCAGAAATGGAATAAAGATGTTTATCAGTAACAACGTACTGCTTTATGAAGCATCTTTTCAGCACTTAACCAAAAGATAGATCAAAAGATAGATCAAGATATGATTTCAGATTATAAAGAGACTGGCAGTTAGGGAGCGCACGTGCAATTACGTAGTAAAACATTCTCTAAACAAATTGGACGTGCGTCCGGAGAGGGCTGAGGGCGCAAATAATATGCACCCAAGCTGGGTGGGAGGGGCAGAAACGGAAAAAAAACAAAACATCTAAAATCTCGCAAGCTTAAGATGATCAAACAACTGTATTGTCTAACTAATATTTAATCAGTCTCACCTTTTTTGCCCTTGACGTCGTCCCCTCCATCGGCTTTCCCTCCACCTTTCTTCCCCTTCTTCCCTTTCCCGTCCTTCTCGTGGTCTTTGATCACGTGAGACTCGACACGAGTGACATTTAAATACTTTTAATAATTATAACAATTTCTGGATCTTTTCCGTTTGAGGAGGGGTTGAATAACGTACTGGAGGGGGGGGGGGGGGTGGAAACGGAAAAGGTCCCTCATTTTAATCAGTTTCAAAGGACTAAATTTTTTGTCGTGTTGTCACAACCCGGGCCCTAGTGCCAGAGCAAATCAGTACTGAATCCTCAAAATTTATAGAACGATACAGCACTGATTCATGGTGGCCGAAGAGATCTCGATTGTGCATTATGTTCAATTCAAATCCAATGTCCAAATTACAATGAGCATTCAGATTTTGTCTTCAATTATGCTGATTATAAAATCAAAAATTTGAAATTTTCTGGACGATTTTTAAAATTTTGAACTTGAAAATAGCGTTTGTGTTAAAACAGAAATAAACGCTTTTATAGTGACTGGAATTGGAGGGGGTGCTTGTTTCTTCATATAACTGCCAATTTGAATCCAATATTCAGATTAATTTTACTATATTGAATAAACACTTACCCCTAATTGTTTCTTCAGATAGTGAACGCTCAGCTCGAGTATAATATAAAACACAAAATAATAGCTTTAAAGTCCCTGGGTCTGCACCAAGTAGTTGTATTGTTTACAACCGCCGAATTGTTTACAAGCCTTCCTTAATGATATCTCGCAACCCAGCGATTTTTCTTTATTTGAAGGATAGAGAAAATAACTTAAGAACCCGTTTTGCAGGAAAAAAAACTAACGCCTACAAAAGTTGTCTGGGAGATGAAGTAAAAAAACTGACACTTTTCACATGTTTATTAAACCAAAGCTAATTTTGTTTAACTTTGTTAAAAATGTAAGCCAGCTGACACCAGTAGCAAGCGTTTTGATTAAATAGAGGCCTTGGATATTTCAAATTAATCTTTTTCTTTAGAGAAAGTTAAGAATCAAAGTTACAAAAACAGGCTGACGTGAGGGTTTCCTCGTTACAAAAACAGGCTGAAGGTTTCCTCGTTAAATCATAAGCTAATAAGGAAAAACAAAAATTAAACTCAAACGCTTCGTGTTCCAGTTTTGAGTTTTCCAGCAATCTGCAGTGGTATAGTAACTACAAGCATAAAGATCAAGTTTATTTTTCAAATGATAGATATCTTTTTTATCATATCGTTTAGCTATATAGCTTGAAAGACCCTATTTTTGACCTCGTTGTGGGTAAAAATTCAAAAAATTTTGATGAGCTGCAGTTAACTTCAAACTCAAGAAAAGACTCTGATGCTGTTCAAGTTGTTATAGAATAATAGAAGTTCACTGTTTTCATATTTGTTAATGTTCTTTCGGAGGTTAGGTATTAAGCCTGTCATTCTCCAATACTTTTTCATAAACTGTTTCTGTTATCATTCATTTTTCAAACTAAAAAGTGTAAATTTGTATTCCTAGGTATGGATTTTTATGAGGCAACTGTTATAAAGCTGTAAAACACTCCTACGGAACCTCCAATTCATTCCTGTTTCGTTTCACCTAGCAAACAATCATAATAGACGTGTTAACAAATCTAAATAAAGCAACGTGTTAACATTGGTCCGTAAACAGCAACAAGCAGTTTAGACGGCAATGTATTTTTCCGATGCACTTTTACTGGTTTTTGTATGATATTTTTCACCTCGAAAATTGGTTCAAAATTGACCAACAATTGTCTAAAGAACTTAAAGCTTTAAACTGGAAACCAATTTAATCCGTGCGTTCCTTGGTTACATTTACTTAAAATAAGGTTCAACGATATTTTCTTGGCTTTCTGCGTATATTGGAACCATATCAGTACGTATTTAAATACTCGATTCCGATTTGCTAACAAAATGACGCATCTTGATATCAACAATTGTTCAATGACAAATAGCAACGCAAAAAAGTTGCAGTTGCAGTAAAAAAGTTGCACGTTTATTTGGATCTGCTCTGTATCGCCCCCCCCCCCCCAAGCTTAGTGAGCATAAATCTTTTATTACCCCCAAGCGCACGTGCTATTTTCTTACATAGTAATGTGCTGTATAACAACATACCATTTGTAACTGGGGGCCATAAAAATCACTGGGGGCCGAAACGGAAGAGATCCGTTTATTTTAGATTTTAGATTTTTTCAAAAGCTCCGTAAATGGTTGCTAAGTAGCAATTCAACAATTTTTCATCTATTTCATCAAAATTGAATAAGACTAATTTCCTAGGGACAAGTAACATATATATTTTTCTTTTTTCTGAAGAAATAAAATATTAATGATAATCGTTCTCCAAATATTTTTTACAAAAATGGTTAGAACACCAACGAAGAACGAAGAAGCCAACTTCTTGTGTCCCAACTTCAGCAGCTTGTTTTGGATTCATCAAGCAGTGTTGCATCTGTCTATTTTTCAATTTTTTTGACAGAAAATCAGTAGCAAAGATACCTACTTTTAACAAATTGAAAATATTATTACAGGTAAATGCGAATGCATTTTATTTAATTGGGTCTTTCCCATTATAACCCCGCCCGCTTAGTGGTTAGATAACCTATAGCCCCCCAAACATGGTAAATATACCATAATGGGGGCTATATTTTTGTGGGGGGCTATAAGGGGAAACACCCATTTTATTTAGCAAATTCCACCGCACGTCTTTAATTACTGAGCTAATAATCATTTTTTAAAGAAATGTTCAAGATTTATTTAACTGCGTACTTTTTGAAATTAGTTTTGAAATAGACTTAATTTTTAATCGAGGAAATTTAAAAAACTCCTCGAGACTTTTTTTTCGTTTACAATTAAGCAGGATTCGGCACCTTTAGATAAAAATTCAATTTTCTCAGGAAATTTTTGAATTATTTTCATTTTCAATTCGACTATTTATATTTAAAACGATTTCACTCCTCAAAATGATATTTACATTTTACGTTTTCCGGTCTGGCCTATAAGTAGGCTCAAAAACAAAATAAAGCATAAAATATTGCTTTAGATTGTTAACTCTGGTTAATGACAATTGTTCACGTAAGAAGAAAGCAATTCCAAAAAAGATTTCAAAAAATTTGCGCGCTGAAAATAATTGAATTTGTAAATTTGTTGAAGCAATAAAACAACGAGTAAATTGAAGTCGAAAAAAGATATATAGTGTTCAATATTTACTGTAACTTGGGAATGCAAAGTTACGATATATCTCCAAAAGGGAAACGCGCTGAAGCTCGTGCCTAAAAAGTTTTTAGGTTTACGTTTCTCGGCCTTGCATTTTGTGCGCGCATTTATAGAAGCATCCAAATTTGGGGTCTATGAAAATATAGCCCCCCCCCATTATGGTATATTTACCATGATTGGGGGGGGGGCTAT
Source organism: Convolutriloba macropyga (assembly GCF_964194025.1). NCBI lineage: Eukaryota > Metazoa > Xenacoelomorpha > Acoela > Convolutidae > Convolutriloba > Convolutriloba macropyga. The sequence goes on from NC_134472.1 coordinate 2,245,876, forward strand.
AGGTTATATGACCACTAAGCTGGGGGGGGGGGGCTATAATGGGAAAGACCCCAAATTTGTTTTTTTTTGCTTCAGAGTGTTTTTTGTCAAAATTAAAGTTAGCAATAGTTTTTTGCTGACTATTAGGAATCCAAGAAAAACCTTTCAAAATTACAACCGAATCGTCCATATCCTTCTGATTTCCTATAGGCCCCCATTAAGGTATGTTTGCGGTAATTGGGGAGGGGTTTATATTATATGTCCACTAAGCTAAGGGGGAGGGGGTGGTATCATGGGAAAACAACCAGAATAGATTTATCCAACATTCTGATTTGACACTTTGCAAAATCTTTTAGATCTATTTGGGACCTCAGTTACAAAAGTTGTTCTGTTATGTAGAACATTTGGGTCTTTCACATTATAGCCCCCATTATGTTGTAGTTACCATGATGGGGGGAGGCTATAGGTTATAAGTCCAATAAACTGTGGGGGGGGGGGGGGGGGGCTATAATTGAAAAGACCCGGACATTTTTCAATTGTGCGAGTCCTTTTTCTCATTGTTTTACTTTTTCTTTATTTTGTACAAACTTTGGGATCTACTCTGTTCCCTCCTCCTCCAGTGTTTTTATGACACCAACGAATTAAATTATATGGGGACTTCCCATTACACCCACCAGCTTAAAGATGATGTACTCCAATCATAGGGGGGCTATAATTTCAGGTCTTTCCCATTTTAGCCCCCCCCCCTCCCATCTTAATGGTCAGGTAACCTATAACCCCATCACGGTAAACATACCATAATGGAGGCTATAATTTCGTGTGGGTGTTGGGGTTGGGAGCTAAATGGGAAAGACCCATTATGTGTTGCAATATAGCAAGTTGGTATCTAAAATAAGCACGTTAAGTTATTTGCCAATTTAAGCTGGGGGGAAGGGGCAGAATAGATCCTAAACATTCCGAAGTCATTGTCTTCAGAAGGTCGAGTAAGGAACGCACCACAAGTTTTCCTGGGATAATCCCTGTCGGTCATCACTCATGTTTATCTTTGGTGGGGGAGGGTTCTTCTTGTTGCCCCCCTTCTCATCGCCCTCTTCCTCTTCTCCTTTCTTTTTCTTTCCTCCTCCTCCACCGCCTTTGCCTTTGGCTGCGCCCTTTTTAGGTGGCATACTTCACATATATGCTCACATTTGGTTCCTAAATCCGTGCAATCCAGATTTTGGGTCTTTCCTATTATAGCCACATTTCGTCAATATTTGGGAAGATTATGGCCAACTTAAATATATTTTTTAATTTGGGATATTTCGACTATGTAGCCTAATCGTGGTTGCTTCTGTTTGTTGAAATTGAAAGAATTCACTATAATTCGTGTACTGATGTGTGCTACACTCAGTAACACTGTTCGATAATCTTAGTGCTATTTTGAGAATTTACGTTATAGTGCGTGAAGCACAAACTTGATTTGGACAAGGTCCACTTTAACGTGTGAACAAATTACTAAGTAGTTTTGAATAAACTACTATTTTAAGATCACTAACTTAAACTGAGAATACCATGACGTGATATTGTCACGCCACACAGTGAACACCAACTTAACCTTGGTAGCTCTGTCGACACTGTTATCTCTATCCAATAGGATATTAGAGAACCACGTGTCCACAAGTATAAAAGGAGCTTGCACGCTCAACCACCAGCACAATTTGGTCCCTGACAACTTCTGATTTAAATCATACTCCCGTATTGCTCCTTTGCATAAATCTCAGCTTACTTGAGATAGATTTTTAACTTAGAATATTTTGTGACAAGTTCTTAACTAAGAACTTTCTAAGTCAGAAAATATTAACTTAGCACAATTTTGGAAATCAGGTAAGTTCAGTTTAAATTCTCTAAGTTATAAAATAACATCTCTTAAATTCTATCTACGTTACAAGTTAACTTAGAATATTTCAACCTGTGTTAACTAGTGCAATCTGAATCTTAATAACTCTAACTATTCTATCCCTTAAAGCTCGGTTCAAATTTGATGCTGTTTAACATAACTTTTCAATTCATATTTGCATTTAACTTTCTTTAATATTTAACTATATATCAAGAGTAGAACTAGGGGTTGAACTCTCAAGTTATACATGTGGTCCCGCGAGTAACCCCGTCGTGTAAGTGTCTTATGTACGGAACAGCAGTATAAATGGTGGTCCCAGAGAGGCGCTTCCAAATTAACTTGTCATTTAAACTATCAAAGAAGCCTGCCTAAATTTAACTTGTTCACTTATTATAGAGAGGCCATTAAATTAACTTGTGTAATTTAACTATTCAAAGGGCTTTTCACCTAAATTCTCAATTGAATTTGATTAAACTATTCCTCTGTTCTTAATAGTTTTAATACAATAATCCTTTAAACAATGACCAGTCCTGGTGCTAGTACTCCTCCACCTGCCGTTACTCCCCCACCTGAAACTCCCATAACACATCCAAACCTTTCACTTATATCTTTCTCAGGTAATGATTCTGATCAGGATGCTACTTCTTTTTGGAACTCTGTAGAAAACAAAATACTCTTTTCATTAGGAACTAGGCCTACAGCACCCGCTGCACAAACTAGCTATGATAAAAGGCAACAATCATTGTTCGGCTCACTTTTAACTGATACAGCATTAGAATGGTTTGAAAGAGAAGTCACAGATGCTACAAATTGGAATACTTCAAAAGATGAATTTATAAAAAGATTCACAGACGGTAGAGACCAGTTTAGATTTAGATTTGAGGTTGAGAACACATTCAGGCAGGAAGGAGAATTAATAAAGAACTATCTACATAGAATAAAGAGTGGAGTTGATAAAGGTTGGCCAGAAAAGATACCAACAGGTATTGAAGCTGATGACAATATAAGAAGGGAGAAGGAAATTCAACAAAAACAACGAAGTCAGAAATACATAGATTTTGCTATAAGAGGACTAGGGCCACAAGGTTTAAACGCAAAGCACTTGAGAAACTTATTGAGAATCCTTCAATAACTTGGACACAGTTTGTTGATCACTTAGTCGTAAAAGACTTAACGTTTTCTGTAACAACAGAGTCTAATGGAGCTACAGGACTAGATAAACTTAAAACACTAGAGAGCAAAATTAATGCTTTAACCAGTCTTTTCAAAAGCAACGAAATAAATGCTATAGATACTGTTAGGCCTAGAGACCCAAACATAAAAGGCAGACCTAACAGTACTATTTTCTGTGATTATTGCAGACGCAATGGTCATTCCATCTCTAGATGCACAAAGAAACAGATAGATGATAGTGTTTACAAATTGAGAAAAAACTAGTTGAACCAAAAAGGCCAAATATAACATTCTTTAATGATTATAGAAAGAAAACCCGAGGCAATACAAGATTCAATGGTCCTAGAAACCAAGGCTATCAATCAAGAGGTGGCTACTCAAACTGTAATCCTAGGTTCAACGAGCCTAGTTTTCAACAACAAAATACGTCTTTTAGTAACTATGGTAATATATTTACACAACCGTACGAACAGACATTCCCTCAGCAAAACACATATGGAAATAATGAACCAAATTTTGAACAACAATCACCATCACCACAACATGAGCAACAGCCAAAACAAGGTGCTAGCTTCTATACACCAAGTAGAAATAACAATCTACAACAAAAACAATCAAAACCTAACAATATTCAGCAACAACCAAATCAAATAAGTTTCGTTGAAGGTGGCGATGACTACGTAAATGCTATAACAGACTTCTTTCCTTTAAACTATTGAAGTCACCGAACGCTACTAAGGAAAGTAGTACTAAGCCAAGAATATACCTCAACTTATATCACTTTGCCACCGGAGACATTAAAAATAATAGTGGTTTAGAAGTAGAGTTCATGATTGACCCAGGATCAACTTGCACTATCATCAATCATCCTATATACCTTGCTCTAGTAAACCTACGACAAAATGTGCATCTACAAAGTACAAATTGTGATTCAAAAACATACAATGGTTGTTCAATAGGAATGCTTGGCTACACAACTATCCAGTCTAGTGTTGAAACCGACGGTAAATATGCAGTCTCCCATAAAGTTTTCGTTACTAAAGAACAGAGACAGAACATAATAGGTATTGATTTTTGTCATTTATTTCTAAAAGCACTTCACTTCGATATCCCCGCAGTAGAATTAAAAACTGAAAAGAATTTAATTTGCTACGGCTAACTTAACAATGAAAAAGATTATCCATACATAACTAAAATGACTGCTTCAAACATAGCTCAACCGATCTTTCTGCAACAGAAAAGTACACAATTGTACAAGCAAAAGCACCCCAGTCAAGCCTTATTTCCACCAGGAACATATTTCATGCCTCATATTAATGTTGCAAAAACTCACCTAGTCTTTGTGAACACACTTTATCTACAACCTGAAGAATTTCTACCCATATCAATGGAGAATCAAAAGAATCACCCAATACAGATAATTAGAGGAATAATAGGTTATGCTATGTGTGATATAACCGACAAACCCATACAAAGGTACAATTTCAAAAACTGCGCCAAATTTACGAGTACATTACTAAACGAAAGTGAGGACTATAACAGTTGCTTCATACTGAACACAGTAGTAAACAATTTACAATAAAGACAGAAAATTCAAACTAATTCTTGCATTAGATATGTAGATTTTTGTACCCAATCTATATTTGACTCTAATATGCCTATAGCGCACACGATATCCTCAGATGCAGAAATGAGAAAAAGTTTTGCTAACACAATCTCCAAGAGAATACCCTTTTTAAAGGAATAGTGTAAAAGTAGAAACTGTGATATAGGTGACATAATAACTTTCAGAGCAGATAATAACTTAGTATATAATCTCATCACTAAGGCTAATCATTATGAGAAGCCAACAACTGATACAATCAAAATAACGCTACTTAATATGAGAGATCACGCACTAGGACTATAAATAGACATACAGTCCAAGACATAGAATATCTAGAAAAGTTCTTAGATAATTTTGATTTCACACAAAGTGATCTGACGGATGATGAATTGTTTGAGTTGATAGAAATAATAATTCAGGATAATGATGTCTATTCACATCATAAGTATGATATTGGCAGAACTAAACATAAGTTTCATTTACCCCTAAAGAAAGACGCTACCTTTCAAAAGCAACGACCTAGCAAAATACCCATTCATCTCAGAGATAAATTAGAAAAACTAATGGATGAATTAAATCAAATAGGAATAATCAGAGAGCTCAATGAGAACGATAATATGAATAGCTGGTTTCTCAATCCCGTTATCATTTTACCTAAGAATGATTATGTAAAACTTGTCATTGATGCTAGATACCTAAACTCTATAACTGATACAAGTAATTCTAGTTGGCCACTCGAACCACTAAACGTTCTAATGGCAAGAACAACCGGAACTATATTTACAAGTAGTGATTCATCATCAGCTTATAATCAAGTACCACTCACTGAAGATACACAGAAGGTTACAAGTTTTATTGTAGGAGGCAGACAGTACACCTATCAAGTAGGATTTTATGGTCTTAAGCCATTACCCAGTTTCTTTAGCAAACTAATGCGTTATGAATTTGGACCTCATATAAAGCGTAAGTAAGCCATAACATACATTGACGACACTCTCTTACAGGCTAAAGATAAACAAGAAATGTTCACAATACTAAAAGAATATAACTCTTTGCTTCGAAAGGCAAACCTGAAAGCAGCCCCGGATAAAAGAATGTTTTTCTTACAAAAAGTAAAATTTCTAGGACATGTTATATCTAAAGACGGACTATCGCCTATTGCTTCGCGCATAGATGATATTAGAAACCTAAAAACGCCAGAATCAAAAACAGAAGTTTTAAGAATTTTAGGAGTGATGGGTTTCTATCACACCTATATTTCAAACTTTCACATAGATGAAAAACCTCTATATGACTTATCTAAAGATACAACATTATTCAAGTGGTTACCAGAACTCGAAAAGGTATTCACAGACTTTAAACAAAGATTCTGTCATGATATTTCTAACGGATTTCCTTCTAATGACTATCCCTTTCATATACATGCTGATTCATCTCACTAAGGAACAGGTTGTGTTCTTATACAAGATTTTCCTGATAGAAAACGTATGATTTCAGCAAACTTGAGAGTATTTGGTCAGGCTGAACAGAAAATGTCCCCTCAACAGAGAGAACTATGCGGAATAATGTCTGCATTACAAACATATGAATTTTGTTATTGGATCCCCTTTTCCAATTTATCTATATTGTGATCACAGACCAATTCTACTTCTTTGGTCACGACGAGGACAAATGTCACATCGTTTCTTCAAGTATCAAGTCGTAATAACTAAGTTCCAAAACTTACAAATTATATACACTAAAGGCAAAAACTTAGCGTTCCCTGACATTCTTAGCCAAAACGTTTCCTTAGCAGATGCTAAACTTTATCAACTAGAACACAAAGTAATACCTAAAGATGAAAAGTTTCATATTAACGGAAAAGAAGTTAACTATTCTGTATTGCATCAAGACGATAAGGACGCAACATCTAACGACTGTTATCCATACATTGCTCAAGTCAAAGGCGAAAGAAAGAAACTAATCAATATAAACGATGAAGGTGACTTTAGTGTAGATGATGCACCAGACTAAATAGATGAGCATTGTAATGCTATACACAGTTTTTCTGATTGTTTTCGCTACGGCACACAAATAAAAATCAAATAAAGAAATTAACTTCAGAACTAACTAGTGAGTATGACAATCACTACTATTCCGAGATAGAAGAAATAGCTGAAATAAATGATGATCGAGAAGGTTACGATGATCAAGATTGGTTGGACTTAGTAGATGGTAATATTGAAAACTCACTTATTGAATAATTAGAATCTGCTAAAGCCGACTATATTAGACGTACAAAATTTAAGAAACTTATTGAACCAGAAGCTTTTCAAAACATCTCAGAAAAGGATGTCCACACAGATACATTAGATTTAATAGCTAAAGTTACAGGTTTTGCAAAAAACGCTAATCTTGACACTGACAATATTCTTGAAGAACGAGTAAACGACTCCGTGATAGATAAAGTTAGAGACTGGTAAAAATTAGGCAAAGCTCCAGAAAAGGACTCCATTATTAAACAATCTAAAGCATTAAAACTTATAGAAATTGTTGTTTCTAGAGAGTCAATATGATTTACTCTGTTATTCTGAACCTTGTGAAGACGGCTCTTTTGACGTTAGGATATGTGCACCACTTTTACTATTTATAAAGATATTTGAAGTCACACATACGCATGAACTTAGTGGTCACAGAGCAGAAAGCACAACATATAATAGAGATAAGCGATATTTCTTTTGGCCCGGCATGTTTAAATGGATTGAAATAATAATGTTAGATTGTTTAAGTTGCCAAACTAATAAGTCAGCAGGCAAAGACTTGAACGAAGCACCCTTAGAACCATGGGGACAATTAGAAATTATACCCTTACATACACTCCATATTGACCTTAAAGGTCCACTACGACCACTTAGTAAAGGATATCGATTTTGTCTTGTAATATTAGACGCTTTCTCTAGATTTATACAAGTATATCCTAGCTAGAATGCCGAAATTCTCGAAACAGTAAATCAACTAAAGAAATTTATAACTACATTTGGTATACCGCAACAAATAGTACATGATAACGGCAAAGCCTTCATTAGTAAAGATTTCGTTCACTATACAAATGAAATGGGAATTACGCTATGCCCCCGAATTGCATATTCACCGTGGACTAACGGCAAGGTAGAAGTACAAAATAAACATTTGACTAATTACCTAAGACATTTTATTATTAAAAGTAGATCTACTTGGTCCGAGTACACTAGTAAACTTGCATTTTCACACAATACTGCAGTAAACTACAGTACAGGATATACTTCTTACGAAATTCTATTTGGAACGAAATCGCAAATACCCTTATCACTAAAGCTAGGACTACTACGAGATAATCAAAAGAAATGCACATCAGACTATTGTAGTAATCTACCACCACACTCGCACAGTGAAGAAACTTGTAATAACAAAAAGATAGAGAAATTGTTACAGAGCAGATTATCTAACGAAATGTTAAACCGAGAGAATACATTTAAAACTATATACTCGAATACCTACACTAAATGTAGACAAACTACGAATAAAGCACACAAGTATAGAAAAAGATTTGAACTGAACTCGGAAAGCCTATACCTGAAGGTAGAAAAGTACTATTAGAAAATCGCTCTAAAGGAGTACTAAAGTCTAAAAAAGCTACAAGAGCTACGCTCAGGCCCTTACATTGAACAACGAATTCTAACTAATAAACAAATGAGAAGAAAACCGTGCATAGATATCATATAGTACCTTATTACCCAAAAGAAGAAAAAATACAAGAGTTAGTTGAGAACTATGTAGTCCCAGACGACACGGATGATTATTATACTCAATATAATAAGCATAATATAGCCAGATCTAATGCCCATAGAGGCGCACAACATATTGCTATTTTGCAGTGGCCCATATTAGAAACACAATATACTGTTAATCCTATTAATACACTACAGCCAACATTTAACGTTGAGGCTACCCCAACAAAAGACTCAGGCTTAGAATCGCAACAAACATGAGTTGATAACACTACACACATTCAAGGCACAAGCTCTTCTAATTTTCTACCCCCACGCATTTCAACCCCCTGCCCTATACAAAATATGTATTCACCTAATAGCCCACAGCAAGAAAGTTTTTCTACCTCACCTGATAATACTGGTAAATTTAAAGCTACACGCAAATTATTCTCCAAGCATTGCATAATAGCCCCACATCATCATCTTATAATTCTACACCTACAGCATCTCCTAATATTTCTAATTTACCAGACGCAAATGAAGAATTGAGTAGACCTCAGCGTAATAGAAAAGCACCTACATTCTTTGGTGAACCTATTCCTTCTGACTTGATACACAAACTCAAAAAGAACAAAAGACATAAAATATCCTTTCTTTGAATACTTTTGTAAGAAAAGCGTACCGTAAACGCATAAAGCTACAAAGAAAATAATTTACAAAAAAAGAATACAAAAAAGTTATAACTCTCAAAAGTCTAAGACACACTACTCTTATTCTGGCATATGTGCAGATATTAGACTCTTTACCGCCTTCGTCATGAGGGTCTCCCTCTTAAAGCATACGCACTCCTTGAAGTTCAACTGAGCTAACTCAAATAGCTTTCTTGCAATTTTGGTCCAGTCTTTGGGGACCACCACGCCACACCCAGTGCAAAGAGTTGATTTTCCAACTCATTTTTTTCCTCCCAATATTAATCCAGGTCACCACGAGGCCTCTTATACAGTCTTTGATAGAACTAAAATAGCAAATAAGCTTTCTTTTTATTGGGTTATACAATTTATATTTCTCTCTACCATCTCCCTTCTTTTTCTTAAAACTTCTTGCTCCTTTTGCACTATAAACAACACCTTAATTAACACATATATGTTCCCAAATCGGCCCGATGGAGGCCTGTACAAGCAGTTAGATAAAAGTCAAAACGATGAAACAAAATTTACTTACATCCTTCCCCACGAAGAATTCGATGATGTCACTTGTTTCATCAGAAACACACTGGGTTCTTTTTAGCTCCCACGGAGAATAGCTTCCCCGAGCCCCCAGAATTCCTTGCACCTCATCATCAGTTAGCACAAGACTAAAAAGAGTGAAAACTCTTCCGCACCTAACCCAGAAGTATCTAGGCATATAAAACCTAGATATTGCTGCCTCCTTTTTCTCTCTAAGGCACCAGTAACTGGCTCCCGATTGAAGCCATTAACATTCAGTTTCCACTCAGCAGCGTCTAACTGACCTCGGTTTTCTTCAGTCTCCCGCAGATAATTCACCGTGTACCAATTCATGATAAATAATAGATTGAATGAAGTAGAAAGAAAAAGGAAATTTAGAAAATTAAAAATATAAACAGAAATGGAAACAAAGAAAGTTAGAAATGAAGAATCAGAAGGTTAATGAAATCAGAGAGAGTTCAAAGATTCGAGTAAAAAACCAATTATATAGTAAGAACGTTTAAGGCAAAAAGCAAATAGCCCACTCAACGCAAGTCTTACACAAAGTACGCGATTAATCACCATTGCAAGCTGTTACACACACATAACTTCTATACATGTTCAACACTCATACACTTTCAAAATCTACACATACCTTTTATTGCAAACTAACGCTGAAAACACATGTTACCCAAAGCAAAGCTAAATAGAAATAAGTCCCCCATGAGCAAATACTTCATCTAAAAGTTAAAATACCTTAAGTAGAAATTTGTCCCTTACAAACTAATTAACCAAGACTAAATCGCATCTACTCAGAAAACGCACATTTAGGCAACCCAAATAGTCAACAGATAAGAGCTTAGCTTACTAGCTTAAGGACCCAAGCAATGTATAAAGTAAACGTTATAGCACTTACGAGTAAATAAGGAACCACAATTATTTCAGCTTTTACTCTCCATTCACAGAGAAAGCTAGCATGATAGATTTGCAAAATCACCAAATGTACTTGGCTCTAGCACATGCACTGACTAAACAATTGCCCTCTCAGGTTCATAGTAAGGTTATGGCTAATTTAACAAAAATTCGTATTAAAACCTTTGCTTTTTCAAACTATTTTTCTGATCGTTTCTGGAAAAATTGTCTGAATGCCCTAAAAAACTGCCAAATGATTGTTAATTCATCTAGCTCCAAATTGGCGTTAACGAAATTTTCAAATTCTTAAGACAAGTCCACAAAACACGAGCTTAAAGTAATTTATCAAATATCAATTTACGAATTTTGACTTTTCAAAGTATTTCTCTGACTGTTTCTGGAATAACTGTTCAAATGCACTGCCATTTTGCAAATTGAGTGCTTAAATATACAAATTTGGTGTGGCGGTAACAGAATTTCTGTATTCACTATAAAAGTTAAGAAAAGGCGAAAGCTAAAAAGCACAGAACAGGCGAAAAAAATGTAAGTCAAATTAACAATCTGCAGAGAGAAATTCTCAACACGTAACATATTCACTTTCATATTGAACTTAACCATGAATGTTCACACTATAGCCGTAATAGTGGAAATTCTCATTTTGCTTTAGAAGTACACTTTTGAAGACATAAGATTCGATCATAGAGAACGTATGAAACACTAAAACCCTGATCATTGATTTTTGATGCATTATCGTAATGTTCTTGTCGTATGACCAGTATATCAATATACTACATCACACTAGGTAAGGCTATCGATCAGCCAATTAGGTTTGAGAACACAGATTTTGGTAACTTAACCCTGACAACCACTATTTAAGAGCCTTACCAAAATTCAAAATCACTTTTCTCAGTTACCTTCTGAAATCAATTACTTCTTTTGCTCTCAGATTCAGCTCTAACTTAACCATCTCTCTATCTCTCTCTCTCTCTCTCTCTCTCTCTCTCTTTCTCTCTTTTTCTCTGTCTCAATTTCTATCTTTCACATTTTGCCTCTTTCAACTAATAAACTTAAAAAACTTAACAAAGTTTTCAAGCATTTCAATTTGTGAACAGCAAATACTTGTCCCAACACATCTCCACAACACATATATCAGGTATCTCAGTTCAAAATTAATTCTCAATTCAATTCTCAGTCAGTAACTATAGAAGGAGTTCATAACCCTTCAGATTGAACATAGTACAAGACTGACAATTCAGGAAGTTTCTAAAGTCTAACAAACACCACTCATTTTGAACACCTTCATCACCAGTTAACTCCTTAAAAGCCAATAAATTCTAATTTATGACCAAAGTCTCATTCGACCAAAACGGTTTTCTTGTTTCTCTTTCTATCAACCCTGATACACTTGTGAAAGTTTCTATTAAGGCAAATCAAAATTTGAAATTCAATAATGAACTAAACACCTTAACCAGTTGTCAAATTTCTAACGAAGTAAGAACTGTAGTGTTTTTTGTCACTAATTCTAACGAAGACCCTATTGCTGTCTTCTGGGAAAAATATAACCCTAAACAACCTAACAAATTATTATTACAAATTTATTCTTCAAGTTTAGTTGATTTAGATATTTCAAATGTCCCTTGTTTGGTTTTAGAACCACCAACTGATCAATGAATATCCGTTAAACGATTATTGGGTTATAGCTTCAAGAACAACTTTCTCAACTTCTTACAGTCCTTATAACATCCCGCATAAAAATTTAAAATATAACAATAAGTCAGCCACAATTGATCGATCGTATATTTCACATAAAGAAAACATTGTTATTTTCTTCGTTAAGGACGAATTTGTAAACTTAGAAATAAATGTTTGTTGGACCCCTAACAAACCAGAACATATTGAACGCTTTCAATTCCAATTAAACAACAGGGACGAAATAGACATTGATGTCATCGAAGCTCCACTTATTGTAGACCCTTTATCTATGTTACCACTCTCCCTTGAAAAACAAGTTCTTACTACCCTTGCATTCGACCCGCTATCGTATATTAGAATATTCCTTTTACAGAAAATATTCAAATTCGGAAATAAAACTGTAACACTTGATAAGTGTTTTGTTTCTAATCAACAGAGAATAGTTGCATTCTTTGTAACATCAGAAAATAACGCAAAATTTGTTATATTTTTTTTGGGTACCATATAATCCCGCTCACGTTCACGAGCTAAAATATCAGATTACTTTTACGGATGATAATAACTTGAATTTATTAGACGCACCTTATACTGTCTTCGTTTATTAAATGGAAGACGGAGAAATCAAAAAGACACCAGCAATAGACGAAGTAATAAACGTAAGTTACAAAATGTTTCTTTTCATATCACTTTGCTTAACTCTGTGCCTACCTGTTGCAACTGATATTGAGTCTGAAATTGTTCAATTTTTTGCAAATTTAGAAATACTCTTTGAATGCAACGATTCTCACCCACGATTCATAAAATGTGTCGTAAATAGAAATAATTGTCTACCTGAAGAAATTCCATACCTTAAATTACTAGCGCCTCCTGAAAAGCCATCAATTTCAGAAATTTGGTCAAAACGCAACGTCCATTTGCCATTATCACTGAATAGAGACCAGTTCTTTAAAGAAAAACTTACTGATAAGAAAGCGCTTCTTTCAAAAGTAGAATATTTTATAACCTACAAACAAAACCAAATTCGTTCTGTTCAGTTTCTCAAACTAATTGCTATAATACCTCGTGCCCTTCTCTGTGTTATAACTGCTTGCTGTGCAAAATATTTGAACTTTATTATATTTCTTGCATTACTACTCTTAGCGTCTTTCACTGACGCAAGACCATCTGAAAAGATGAGTATCTATGACGATACAGCTCCTAACCTTCATGTTAACCACTTTAACTGCTCAAAAATGATCTAGTAGTAGCACCCTACGAAATACGCCCTGATAAAATTAGCACTAATCAAGCACGAGTCACTCTTTACCAAAGAAATTATAAAGTTAAGCTAGAAGCAACTATGTGTAAAGCAACCCAACAGCAATTGCGTTGGTTTTGCGATTTTTTTTACTCTAGTGGCATAGATGCCAGACATAATACTATTACTACTTCAGTTAAGCTTGATGCTCAGAAATGCAAACTTGCAAAAGAAAGAAAAAAGATAAAGCTTTCCCCATCTTCTAGTTCAGTTGAATTCGATTTCGACAAATCTTTGTTCTCAAACTTTAACTCAGGCGATGTTGGAACTGGAAACAATGAATGTAACTCCCGAGGTTGGATTACACACTACACTTATGAAACATATATGCAAAATGTTAGCCTGAATGTAAACCTTAGAGATGGCAGAGTTAATAACTGGCAAAATATACCTCTACCTTGTCCTTTATCAGCCGGAGGCTGCAATTCTACATCTACTGATCCATTTGCATACACTTGGGATGAACCCAATAATTGTCTTTTCACTATGATTTGCACTTTTGACGCTCAAACGATTAAAGCTGATGACAAATACTACATAGTAAAGGATCCTAAACTTACTTCAGCTCAGTCAGATTTCGACTTACAAAGCTTTATGTTCCAAGTTTATAATAAACCACAGTCTTTATGTTGTCATCCACAAATAGTATATCCTACGCCATATGATTCTCTATATATTAGTCTTCGTGACGGTTTTGGTATGAACACTGGAGAACCCATTCACAAATTTAAATCTGATACCAGTGCTATCCCGCTTAAAAATAAATATTATTCCAGTGACAACAAAACACTTGACACAAAGCATTTTCAAATTTATGAGAATATTGATTTCGAAGCCCATCTTGGAACAAAAATTGACTTTTTGCACTTTAATAATCTTCGGCAACTTCAAACTTCTACTCTAGAGCTATTAAGAAATGACTGTGAGTTAGAACGCTCAACTATTATCAACACTTGAATGATTTCTCATGAAAATCCGCGTTTAGCTGGATATACCTTAACAAGAAACAGATCTATGTTTATCAAAACAAACGGCAATGTTGCCTGGCTATATAATTGTCCTGAATTTCATTCAACCTTACAAATTCTTAGTAATTGCTATAACTGAATACAAATTCTCTATGAAGATGAAATACATTTCGTTGATCCAATTTCTAGACAAACCCTCACTGAAGCCGAAGAACAATTTTGCTCCGATAAACATTCAAGCTTATTTCAACTAGATGTTGACGATGACAATTCATGGGTTGAACTAACCCCACAAAAGTCAGAAGACCTGTACTCTTTAAACCACAAATAGTCATTCAGCAAATTGCAAATATAATTACTGCAAGCATTCAGGCTTCTATCTACACATATAAAGAAATAATGGCTTTCTGGTATTCAATAAATTTCAACTCCAATATGAAAGGAGTTCTCAAACACTTTACTAAGTCACTATTAGGTAGCAGGGAATCATTTTCAAATATTTCAGGCACAAATTATTATGACTCTAGAACTTTTTATCTGGATTCATTCATTTCACCCGAATTCTTTAATAATCATTTTGTTGAAACCTTTGGCAAAATATAATATATAATTGACCGATGCGGAATTTTCTTTGCCGCTTTCTTATTCATTAAGTTGCTCATCGACATAGTCTTATGCTTAATTCGAGCATTGCAAATTAACAAAATTACAGATGCATCCTTTCACTTTGGTAAAGCACTCTTTGCTGCCACATTTGATTTAAAGTCAGTTCCAATTTTGACTTCTATCTATCAAGAAACTACTTCAGAAAATGATAACACTGATGAAAATAGAGAACGGACAATACAAATTCCAAAATCAGATAATGCTATTGCTAGAGAACGAGTTATTCAAATTCCACCTTATACAGAGAATACAGGCTTACAAGCTGTAATATTTGAGAATAAAAGTGTTTATCCAAACCTAAATGATGAGAATAATAGAGACGAAAACAGAAACGATCATAACGTTCCTACGTCTCCAGTATAGGATTAATACCTCTATCACTCTAATATCATCAAACTATATGATCATCATACAATACAGACTGACTTCATATTTACTACTGATTTACTTTGAAAAAAAAATACAAAAAAATAAGAAAAAGGGAATACTTGCAAAGTAACTTCAAAAAATATACTCTTAGAATAGAATAAGAGTAGAAAATACTTGATATTTCAGGAACTTTCTTCAATCCCTAACGAATTGATACCAGTCTTTCAGAACGAATCTTCAAGTGGTTGGCCTGAATACAATACACAATCAACTTCTAAACCCCAATCTGGAGTAAAACAACTGGACCGACTAGTACAACCGACAACTCACGTTACCCCATCTACAACTTTTCTCTCAGCTATCAAGATTTCAGCAGTACAAACTCAATAACTAGTGCAAATTCATCAACGACGGTTACATCATCCAAAAGGAGAACGAAAACCGCAGATACAATTGCAAAGAAACTACCACGTAAACAATTCATTAGAGAGACATTCAGCCCAGCGACACTGCTAGAAGTAAATATACCCAAGACAAACAGTACAGTACCCAACGTCTTAGCAAACACTACAACTACCCAATCTTCACAACCAAACGTTCTTAATCTTCATCATCGCACAACTACCTCCTTGCAAGACCGCCTACAAAAACAACATCAGGCTGAGATACAAGCTAAGACCCGCGGTTTTAGTGGACACCCGAACTACGATACGAATTTAATCTACCAGTTGCAACCCAACATCAATAGATTCAATCGCATTGGTTATTTGTCACACAAGAACTCTTGTCTACTAACTAATCACAACTTACAAAGACAAACAATACAAGTCCCGTTTGATAATATTGCAGCAAATCTCACTCCTCAGCTTGATACCTTTACATATCAGGTGCAGCAAAACTTTCTGACAGAAAGGCAACGCTCTCGACTTCTCGAACAACGGATTACTGAGCTCCAACTGGAGATGGCAAATCTGAAGCATCATTTCCACATCCTCCGCTCATCACGTTGAGCACTCACGGAATGGAATAGATAAATTTGTGGTTGTTGTTGTGGTTGTTGATCTTTCTCCGGCGGTGATGAAAATTTTTCGTTAACACATTCGTTTTCACTTCTAATTAATAGAGTCTTTTTGATTACTTCTCTGGTTCCATTACTTACATCAAGTAAAATACCTAAAAATAAATCCGAATGTCTTCTATCTCCATTGAAGCTATCTTCACCGATTACATTTATCGCAATTTATGGTGAAAAATGAGTCCGTTCCTATCATCAAATTATTGATTTCGTTCCAAATAAGGTTTGTTCAACAGAATTCCATAATTTAAAATATCTTACAATCTTTCAGTAGACGTTAAGTACTTCAAAACATATTGTGATCTCGCTGAATTTATTCAATCGCAATTTATTAAAACTTCAAAAACGTTCTTAGTTGGAAATAAATTCTATACCCCATCGTCAGCTCATTGGACTTTTGAGTTACAAGAAATTATCTTATTCTTGCAAGATAACAGTTCCAATGGAATTGTAGTTTATTTTCATCAAATTCCAGAGTACGATTTATTTGAAATTCTAAAGCTTTTTCATACCGAAGAAATTCTTAACATCAATAATCTAAACTTTCGACCGCTCATTTATTTCAATTATTATGTTAGTCTTCAATATTTTGGTGATCGCGAATCTAGAACACTTTACATACATTGTTACAACTTTTTGCTAACAGATTTTTCTTGATCGCCATCCGCCATTCACAGTTTAAGTACTAGTTGAAACTTCCCGTCAATTCCCTTCAAGGATTAATTTGTCTTCATTTTCACCATTGCTATTGACACAAAAGTTGAATTACTACAACATTCAAAATGAACACATATTTTGAAACAGGCGTTGATATCGAATGGTTTAGAGATTATTGTCAATTTTCTGCACATGTTGAATCTGATTGGATAAACTTCTCTAAACAAATTATTTTTAACGATAAATTTTACAAAATCTCTGACTTGTATAATTCCGATTTTCAAGCCGAAGTTACTCTATTTCTTGAAGACTTAGAACAAAGGGATATTGTTATTTATTTGTAATTAATGACAAAAAGCAAAATTAATTGCTTCATGAAGATAATTCAAAATGATCAAGCAAGTCTAAACATTAATTCATTAAATTTTAACTTCAAAGCTTACTTCGATTAATTTATTATTCAACAAAACTCAAGTAAAGATGAATTACGAAACTGAATTCTTTGTTTGGGGAGTTATTTCAGCAACACTAGCCCTTATGGTGTTGTGCGCAGTTATTTTAATCTCTTTATTCATTTACCTCGCTTGTCACTATAGACCATTAACTTAACCAGTATATTGTTCATTTTATATTATCTTATTATTCAACTTCAGATGTATTAACAGCACAACTTTTATAGAAAAACTACAAAACGTCTACTACAACGGCCACCCAAGAAAGCTTGGACATATTATTTTGTACAGCTTAGTTTCTCAGGACATTGTCAAGCCTTCTTCAAGAGAGTAACTCAGAAAACAAGAAGCTACGATGCACTTTAGAACTCTAACCAAGTAATCAACCTCACAAACATTTAATGCTTAATTATTATAAAGTTAAGCTAAATAAATTATTCATTTATGTAAAACTTGATGTTTTGATTTAATACCTATGGACCGGGATGGGATGTACTGAAGTGTGCTACACTCAGTAACACTATTCGATAAATTTAGTGCTATTTTGAGAATTAACGTTATAATGCGCATTTTGAGAATTTACGTTATCAAGCACAAACATGATTTGGACAAGGTCCACTTTAACGTATGAACAAATTACTACGTAGTTTTGAATAAACTACTATTTTAAGATTACTAACTTAAACTGAGAATACCATGACGTGATATTGTCACGCCACACAGTGAGCACCAACTTAACCTTGGTAACTCTGTCGACACTGTTATCTCTATCCAATAGGATATTAGAGAACCACGTGTCCACAAGTATAAAAGGAGCTTGCTCGCTCAACCACCAGCACAATTTGGTCCCTGATAACTTCTGATTTAAATCATACTCCCGTATTGCTCCTTTGCATAAATCTCAGCTTACTTGAGATAGATTTTAACTTAGAATATTTTGTGACATGTTCTTAACTAAGAACTTTCTAATTCAGAAAATATTAACTTAGCACAATTTTGGAAATCAGGTAAGTTCAGCTTAAATTCTCTATGTCATAAATTAACATCTCTCAAATTCTATCCAAATCACAAGTTAACTTAGAATATTTCAACCTGTGTTAACTAGTGCTATCTCAATCTTAATAATTCTAACTATTCTATCCCTTAATGCTCGGTTCATATTCGATGCTGTTTAACATAACTTTTCAATTCATATTTGCATTTAACTTTCATTAATATTTAACTATATACCAAGAGTAGAACTAGGGGTTGAACTCTCAAGTTATACATGTGGTCCCGCGATTAACCCCGTCGTGTAAGTATCTAATGTACGGACCAGCAGTATATTCGTAAGAACCGATGAAGCAATTCTTGGCCACATTAATTGTCACTCATTCAATGCTTGCTAAGTCTAAAAGTGACGCGATCAGAGCTCCGCTACACTACTGATTAAGAACGGACTTTCAGACTATTGGGGGGGGGGGGTAGAGGGAAAGACTCATAAAAAAATTCTAAGAGAGGTTGTGTCTTTCCCAATATAGCCCCCGCACCCTCCCCCCCCCCCCTGCTTTGCAGTCAGATAACGTATAGCCCAACAATTGCCGTAAATATACCATAACTAAGGGCTTAAATTTCTTGGGCGGCGGGGTGGGGGTGGCGGCTATCATATGAAAGATCCGGAAAATGTAATGGACGCGGGGATTGAAAATTTGGATCTTTTCCAATATAGCAATCTCTCTCTTTGTATTTTCCATCCAATTTCTAACCTTCTGCTAAATGTAGCTTTGGTAAGTAGAGCAGTGTTTTTCTCTATTCAGAGATTTTGTTTATGTTCCTCTATTTTCTTTATCTTGGTTTATTAAAAATAGCCCGAATTGAATGAATATGCGCACGTGCATGAGATCATATAAACATATATCTTCTAAAGCGGAAGAAGACAGTGGTCTTTCACATTATAATCCTTCCGCAAAATTGTAGCCCACCTTCTGTTACTTTAGGGCAATGGGTGGCCGGTGGATAGGGGAAAGGGGTTTAACCCGGGCACAGAACCCAAGAACACGAAATGCGAACGCAGGGATCTTTTTCTTCTTTGCCCCCCAGCTTAGCGGGCGCATATTATTCCCACCCCCAGTCGCACGTGCCATTTTTTACATAATGATTTACAATGTAATGGCACGTACTCTGTAACTGGGGGCGCAAAACGTACTGGGGGCACAAACGGAAAAGATCCGAACGCAGAATAAGCTCTGGAGTAGTGGATTCACAGGACAGATGCCACTTCATTCTGCCACAACTGTCTCGTTTTGCTCAATTATTTTGAGCGCTAAAAAATCTCTAATAGAATCGCCAAAACCAGTGGTGAAATATTGGGGTCTTTCCAATTGCAGAAAACCCGGGTCTTTCCCATTATAGCCCCCACCCACAAAATTATGCCCCCCATTATGGTATAATTACCATGTCGGGGGGGGGGGGGGGCTATAGGTTATCTGACAACTAAGCTGGGGGAGGGGTAAGATCTGTTCTGTTTTGCCCCCCCCCCCCCCCCCCAGTGATTTTCACACCCCTCATTTACAAATTATATGTTATTATATAGCACGGTACTATGTAAGAAAATACCACGTGCTCCTGGGGGGCATAAAAAATATAAGCTCACTAAGGTAGGGGGGGGGGAGCAGAATAGATCCGGGGGCTATGATGGGAAAGACCCGAATCCCCCAAATCCCCCTCCCCTTCCAAGCTTATTAATCGTGTAACGTATACATCCCTCCCCTAATCAGGGTAAACATACCATTTAGGGTCGCACTAATTTTGTCGAGGGGGCTATAGTGGGAAAGACCTTTGTAATGCTTTAATTTGTAAGCCACTCTGTGAAAAGGGGAGTATGGTCTTTAAACTCCGCATATGTGAAAGTGGACATTTACGACATGTTAATGAAGACGTAATGAAAGAAAGCCTATCGGGTCAATAACTGCATGAAAAATCCTCAGCGTAATATTTGCGGATTAAGGATTTAAAAACGTTGCTATGTAGCACTCAACGCAACTCAACCCCTGACAAATCAGCTAACTCAGTTGAAGTTTGAGCATTTAATAACACAACTCGCTGTTGAGTTTTGAGATATTTGTACTAAGCTCATGAAGAAAAGGTTTGACGCGCAAAATGTATTAATAATGACAACTTTTTAAAATTTTGGCTTTGGTCA
Source organism: Convolutriloba macropyga (assembly GCF_964194025.1). Taxonomy (NCBI): domain Eukaryota; kingdom Metazoa; phylum Xenacoelomorpha; order Acoela; family Convolutidae; genus Convolutriloba; species Convolutriloba macropyga. The sequence goes on from NC_134472.1 coordinate 2,266,712, forward strand.
TTTCGCTTTTGCGCTAGTCTATGGCGCAGTCTACTTGATTGTTTGAACACCGAAATTTTTTTATGTTTGTTGCTAGCTCGGTTGGCTGGTTTCGGCTTGAGGTGAAATGGAATCTGAATATCTGGGCAGAATTTGTGCAAATTATTAGTTTTCTGCTTTATTATCCTAGACAAGAACGGTAATCCACTATTTAGTGTGCTTCAAAAAGATCTATCCATTAAGAAAAATGAACCCCAGAGTTGGGTTTTGAGAAATTTGAAAACAACGTCTTTCAATTTAGTGGAAAAAATCAAAAAGTTGGCAGCAAGACGTTAGGCAATCCGTCAGTGTCAATTATAAGACAATAAATTTCAGTCACTCTTAGCATTCGTAGCTAAAATCTTGTTGAATTGAGTAATTGTATGAGTACCAGTCACCTATTGGTTAGCAAGCAGACTCTACCATTTGGCAATTTGTCTCCTTCGACCTAAATTTATTAAGTTGTTCAACTTAACATAATCTTTGTCTTTTTACAAGGAATAAACTAGAAAGCACTTCTGCTTTATCACATAGCGCTGCCAGCAGGTCAAAGCAAGAGGGGGAATATCGATGAACCGAAAAGCAGATTGGTTATACAACAAATTGGCATGACAGGACAACAGATCTATCAATGTTATAGACAAAAAGGCTCTAAACGATTCAATGGTAGAAAAACAAAATAAAATAACAGAGGAACCGTGTTACGAAACATCATGTCGGAGTGCTCAAAAATGAAGAAGTCTGTTATATCTTTTATTACTGAATAAGTTAGGATTCGCGGTGCGAATGCTTTGTCTTAAGAATTGAGTAGCAAGTGCTGGTCAAATACACAATTACTTGTGTAGCGTGAATTATGTTTATTGGAAACGCGACGCGGATCCACTGCTAAGATTAACTTAGGATTATGAAGAGCAAATGCAGAGTAACTTGAATTCAGATTGACTAACTGAGATTATGATTAATAGTAATAAATCGATATGAACAAAATATGAAATAATTTAGTAGACTATCGGGAATATTAGTATAGGTGAATAAATAGAAGTCATAACTTTTAGTTTATAAAACATATGATATAATTATATATATAGAGGGTAAATAATTTAGTACACATAAAGGTTTCGATTAATATTTAGGTATCCATATGTATCACATTTCCCTTGTGACAAAAAAAAATTTAATGTATTTACAATTTTTTAATAACTGCACATAACATGAAATTGAATGAGACAAACATAATTTAACTCAAAATGTAGAAGTACTACTATTGTTAAATATTTGTGTAAATGTGAAGCGAATACGCGTCATAATTTAAGCGTGTGAAATGAATACATTGTACTGAATAATTTAAATGCACAAACAGAAATAAATGGATTCGCAGGGCGAATACTGAAGGAATTAAAAGCTAACAAATGAAGATGAACTGTAATGAATTCAAAGTAAAATTAAAATTATATTTGGATCAGCAGAGCGGGAACAAGACTAAATAAATGAATGCAGTTTAAGACAGTTTTACGAAGTTTTTGAATTTAAATTTCATTTTCAGCATCCCACACCGACATTTCTCGTTCTTGCTCATATTCGAAATATCGAACTCTGGGATCCGGTGGTGAAACTTGTCCCAATTGTAAGTCAGGTCTGGGAGGTGACGGGATTCGAGAATGTTCCGCCGTTTGTATGAGGGTTACCACCGAATCGGACTGCTTTGCTTGTTTCTTCTCTTTTTTATTCTTGCGCTTCTTTGGTTGAGTAGAACTTGTTGAGGCTAGAGAGCTTGTAGGAGAGATGTCAGCATCTGTGAAGCCATAGAATTGGGGTCGATTGCGCTTGCGGCCTTTTGTTTGGTCGTCCTGTGTCTGTGCGGGGGGTACTTGTGATGTAGGTGTAGGTGGGGCCGGTACAATTGAAATAAGAGGCTGGTTTTGAGTTGAGACGTCTTCTTGGATATCAGCTGTGGGAACAGTAAGGCGCCTTTTGAATTGTGGTTTATTCGGCTTGCGGACTGTTAATGCACGCGAGACATTTGAATTCACAGAGGATACTACTGATGTAGTATCACGTTGGCGATGTCTGATCTTGATTTCGCCCCTCTTTTGTTTCTTAAGATCGTTACTATGCTTCGCGATCTTAAACTCTGTGGTTTTTTCGTACGGGGCAGGGCGTCGCTGGGCGTATACCCACAAGTTGGTGGATCGTTCTGCTTTAGTCCCAAATTTTGCGAGATCACTATCTCGGACTTTCACTGGAGTTCTGCCAGGCTCGTTAATTATCGTCGTTGTTGGTGACGATTTGGTGACGAAGGATCCAGGTTTTAGCACTTCGTACAGGCCCGCCAGTTGTCGTTTTGCTCTTTTCTTTTGCGGTAATTTGCGAGCCAGTTTGACGTTAAGGGACTGTTCTGTCCTGGGGATAGGGTCTGTGATCTGCGGATGCGTTATAAAGCGGAACTCTTTGATGTCGGACTCCCGATAGCGTTGTCCTGCGTCTAAAGAGGCCTGGCACATCTTATGTTCTATCTCAATGTCACTTCTGTTGGCACTGATCCATCCATTTTCGTCGAGCAAATCCTCCGCAGAAAGTGTCTCAGCATCTAAATAGTGATTAACAATTTTTTCATAAGTTAGATTTTGACTTGATGGAAGTGTGCTAATATTCCGTAAGGGAGTATTTGCAGGGCGACCGAAATGAGCTTCAAAAGGTGTTATCTTTGTTGTTTTCTGCTTAGTTAATCGTAGATCAGAGACTATTTGTTTTATTACTTTAGCTGTGGAAAATGTATCTTTATTTTCGGCTTTCATGCAGGCTAAACGTCTTTTAATTGTTTGGATCATTCGCTCCACCAATCCAATAGCTCTGATCACCGACCGGAGCGTCGAGAATGTCGATATTATTTTCGTTACAATAATTTGTTACTTGTTTACAAGTCAAGACAAGTTGCTTGGTCTAAGCGTATCGTTCGCGGGATTCCATGAGTATATGCATAATCACGAAGAAATTTTACTACGTTTACCCCATTAGCATTTTCGAATATTCTAACAGTTGGATATTTTGAATAACGGTCAATACATGTTAAGAAGTAAATATCTTTGTCTTTATCATTAATTATCGGACCCCCAAAATCAATCTGTATTTCTTCGTTTGGTTCTTGACAAGCTTTGTGTGGGTGCCATTTAGATTTTGGTATAATAGGTTTGAGATTCTTACCAATATCCGTACACGGGGCGCAATCGGATGTTTTTGCTAAAATTTCCCTATGCATGTAGGGCCACCATGCATATTGAGAGAGATATATCATCCCCCAACTACCCGGGTGCGTCATATGAATGGATTCGAGCACCGCCTCCTTGATAGAATTCGAAATGGCCACACGTTGGTCAACACACAGACACCCAGATTTTACGTGTAGATCCTTCCAGAAGGAGTGGATGTATGTGCTCACTTCTTTACAGCGGGCCTCGTCATCCTGCATTACACAATCGCGGATCTCTTTCAGCACCGCGTCTTTGCTTGTGAGTACCGCCAGGAAGGACTTAGTGAAGAGTTGGTTTAGGTTGTTTTCGAATACCTCTTCCCGTGAAAGCTCAATGTCATAGTCCTCTGGTGATGATGATGCTTGGGTGTTGCTGGGTCCGGCTCTGGTAGATGAAATGGGGGTGGATTGGGTGCGAAATGTCACTCTTGGGGTGTGTGGTGAAGTTGATGGGTTGCTTTGTGGTGCCTCTTTTGCTGACATGTTGATATGGAGTACTTGTTGTGTGGAGCTAGCTATCAAATTGCAATTAGAATTTTGCGACTGGATTCGCGATGCGGCTGTGGTATCAGATTGAAGCAGTTGATTTGCACGGCAATTAAAGTTAGAAATGAATTCAGAATTGTAATTGTTTACTTGTGCTTGAGGAATGAGTGAATTAATTGAGGCATTCGAATTATGCGCGCTAATTTTAGCAGGTTTGCAAGAGTGGACTCGCGTCGGATGTACTTGTTGCTTATAATTACTACTTATGTGCCGCTTTTGGAAAGGAATTTTATTTGCGTTACTAAATAAAGATGTAATCGCGTCGCGAATACGGCAAATTGTTGCTACTATAAATTCCTCATCATATTGATTGACACTTTTAGCGTTCTGATTTGGTTGTCGCGAAATATAATCAACTAAGCCCATTCGGGTACCAAGAATATGTTCAATATTAAAATCAAATGGTAACAAACGGTCAATCCATCGTGTTAATCTACTGTTGTAAGATTTATTAGAGCGGTTTGATTTTCAGACGGAAAGAAGTACTTTGTGATCTGTTAAAACTGTGAAGGTTTTCCCAAATAGATAATATTTAAAATATTCAATGGCCCAAACCACCCCAAGTAATTCGAGTTCATTTACACTATAACGTTCTTCGTTGCTATTAAGAAAACGAGATGCGAAAGCTATTGTTTTCCACCCTTCGCAATCTAATTGTTCGAGTGCAGCGCCTAAACCTTGGCGGGATGCATCACATTTGATGCGCGTTTCCAGTGTTGGATTAAAATGAGTATTTTCCGTAGCGGTTGCAATAACAGTTTTGATATGTTCAAAATGTGATTGATGATTCTCATTCCAAATAAATTTTTCGTTTTTCTTTAATAAGGGTCGAAGAGGAAGACATATTTTGGCAAGATTAGGTATAAATTTGCTTTGATGATGAACACTACCTAAAAATGACCGTAATTGTTTCAATGTTTTTGGGGCTTTAATTTCCGCAATGGCCGCTGTTTTAGATTCGATAGGTTTAACACCACTTTGTGAAAATGTAAAACCAAGCCAATTTATTTGATGTTTTGCGAACTGGCATTTGCTTAAGTTATTTCTAAGATTGTCTGCTTCAAGTTTTTGGAGACATTTGTATACGTATTTGAGGTGCGATTCCTGGGTGCCTTTGCTAACTACGATTATGTCATCCAGAAAACAGTATGTGTTAGTCAGCCCAACCAATGTGTAATCCATTGCCTTTTGAAACTCGGCCGGCATATCTGTAAGGCCATAAAATCCCGTTTTAAAACGATACGTACCCGTTGCTTCGCCGCAAATGATGTTAAAATTACAGTGGCGTGCCGTATCGGGATGTAGCTTTAATTGACTATAGGCGTATTTTAGATCGATTGTTGAAAAATATACATTATCTCCCAGATTTGAGTTATTAATATGTTGTGAAATTGAATCAATGAGGCTATCTATGTTTGGCATTTGATACTTGTTTTTGTGGATTGCTTCGTTTAATACTTTCGAATCAAGAGCTAATTTTACAGATTTGTCCTTTTTGACCGTAATTACTATGGGAGAAATGAAGTTTTTATCCGAACATTCTTGTAATTTTTCAATGTGTCCTTGTTCAGAAAATTTCTTTAGTTCGGCGGATACTTTGTCTAATAAATTTATAGGGACACGTCGGCCTTTTTGATGTGATGGGGTATCATGTTTGTGGAATTTTGAACGAACTGTTTGTACTTTAGACTTACCAATTCTGGAGATTAAGTCGGGGTAATCAATAGCAATCTGTTTTTTGATTGGGCAATATTCTTGATCTACCTGATTGATGGGTACTTGATTACTTGATTGATGTATTGAAATTCCAAGAGCTGGAAACAAATCTCTACCCAATAGAGAGCGATGTCCGTCCGCCACTACTTGAATTTCAATTGGATTCGCGTACCAATTGCTGCTTTGAATGGAAGTTTGGAGGATGCCCACCGTGTGAATAGGTTCATTTGAAAATGTTTTTAATTGTTTAGGATTCGCTTCGCGTATCCACTTTGATTTTGGATCATGGGAAATGATTGAGTTCGCCAAGGATTCATTGATTATTGTACATACGCTGCCCGAATCCACCAAAACCTTTGTTGGTGTATTGCCGAGAGTTACAGGAAGGTTGGTTGCGTCCACCGAATTTGCGGAATCTGTTGAAGATATGACTGCTACACAGTTATCTTCATCTGAAGAATCGTTTGACTCCAAATCAGGATCAAAATTGGCCGAAATTTGATTGACATCTTCATTTTGATCGTCTTTTTCTACGTTATTGACTTGCGGTCTAGGTTTTGGGTACGAATTGGGATCTTTAGGTTTGCGACAGACCTTTGCGAAGTGGTTCTCAATACCACAGTTATTGCATCGTTTTTCCCGAGCGGGACATTTATTGCGATGGTCGGAGGTCCAGTTAGATCCACAGAAATGACAGGTTGTAGGCTTTTTCCGTGCGGTTGTATTCATATTGGAGAAAGGGGTAGCATTTGCAATACGTGTCCGTTGTACTTGGTTAACCGTTGACTGTGATTCAGTTTTGCATGCGTTCATTTTTAGTTGGTTGAGTGTACCCATCTCAATATTAATTGCTATTGCCAATGCTTTTTCTGGGTCTACTGTTTCCTTAAGAAGTTCCTTCTGAATGTCTTCATTTTGCATATTCGCGATAAAGACATCCCGGATGATAGTGTCCCCTTTATCTCCTAGGTCACAGTTTTCCGAAAGTTCTTTGAGATGTCCATAGAACTTCTCAATAGGTTCTCCCTTTTGTTGTTTTCTTGTGAGGAAGAGGTATCTATCGGAGGTTATATTATGGATCCGAATAAAGGTTGTATTGAGAACGTCCCAAAGATCCTTCGTTGAGATTGTTTCGAGGTTAATGGTTGAATTTTTTGAGTTGAATACACGGCGCCCCTCCATGCCTAAGCTCAAATACATCAGAGAGGATGCTTTTCGATCACATAACTTCCATGGTTTATCACCACAAAGTACGCCGATTGTCATGACACGTTGACATTGGTTTTTCCACGCTGTTTTTGCCTGCTCATTGCGGGTACGTCGGTTTCGTTCTGATTGCGCCGTCGGGTTGTCCACTGCATCCTCATATGCTGGTTCAGGAGGCAGGAGTACATGTTCTGGAGGGTCTACCAAGAGAAGGTCCACTTCAATTCCTTCTCTAGCGAGGATTGCGAGTTTCAATTGTATTCTCCAAAACTCCCAGCGAATTGGGGGTTCTAGTGTCGCCTTTTCCCAAAAGGGTTGAATTCCAAGTGGGGATTTGCCGCTGTCCTTTGTCGCTGACTGCGCCATGTTATATCTTTTATTACTGAATAAGTTAGGATTCGCGGTGCGAATGCTTTGTCTTAAGAATTGAGTAGCAAGTGCTGGTCAAATACACAATTACTTGTGTAGCGTGAATTATGTTTATTGGAAACGCGACGCGGATCCACTGCTAAGATTAACTTAGGATTATGAAGAGCAAATGCAGAGTAACTTGAATTCAGATTGACTAACTGAGATTATGATTAATAGTAATAAATCGATATGAACAAAATATGAAATAATTTAGTAGACTATCGGGAATATTAGTATAGGTGAATAAATAGAAGTCATAACTTTTAGTTTATAAAACACATGATATAATTATATATATAGAGGGTAAATAATTTAGTACACATAAAGGTTTCGATATATATTTAGGTATCCATATGTATCACAAAGTCTAAGAATGTCGGAGTGCTCTAAAATGATTCTCAAAAAACTCTTAATCTCTTAATAGAGTAATAATTTTGAGCGCAAAAATTTCCAGTGAGGGAATTTGAGTACTAGTATGCATACTTGTAAAAACATTAACTAATGAAGTGCACTGTTGAACTAAACTTGACTCTTTAAAAAATGACCTCCTAAAAATCTAACTATATTGTATTGAATTTTACTTAACTAGAATAAGAACAAAAGATATCATGCATGACATTTCCCTCTCTTCAACAGAAATTAAGTTGCACAAATGGAAATCTTAATAAGGATATTGATCACTGACTATTAATTATTCACCATTTAAAGAAAACTAAAATTAAATGCGCGGGCTGGGAATAGGTAATGATAATAATAAGCTATGAATAGTTGAATAGTTTTTGCAGTTTTTCGCTCAAAGTTCAATGTTCTCGAAGTACTTTGTCATCGAAATCTTTGTCACTAACATCGGGACTATGAATTTTTGGACAATTCTTGGGATCAATTGGAGAGACAATTCCGAATATCGGGGAAGGAAACGGATTTGGAATTGGTTCCAACTGTAAAGCAGTGTCTACAATTGATTGTATTACGCTCGGTTAGTGATATTCGATGTCTAGTGCTCTTTTCTTGCCGTCTGGGGTTCGTATTGGATGAGAGGAGTAACTATATTTGCCTGACGAATCGTCTTTATCGGAGCCACCGAATTTCGGGCTGCGTCGAGTTCTTTCCGCTCTAGCAGAGATTTGTTGAAGGGCCTTTCGTGGTGCACAGGCAGACGGAAGGATCAATTCAGTGGTGTTTGTTGATGGGACTAGAACATTGTATATGGCATTGTATATTGCATAGAACATTGTATATGGCATATAGAACATTGTATATGCTGGATTCTCAGGTGCAAGAGTTGGTGGTAATTTTGGCATGCTTGCTTGCATTGCGCTAGCAATTTTTGAGCGGGTCAATGAAACACTGCTTTTGCTATCTCTTTTGCAATGTTTCATCTTTCAGTTTTCCTTTAGATTTCGTACAGTTCTTTTGTATGGGTCGTGATTCGTGCTTCTGATGTTCTCGTGAGTAATCGAGGACCACGTCGAATGTCATACTCGCTAACGTTTGCTACACATTCATCTCGTGTTCCAAGTTTTGCAATATCGCTGTTGCGAACAGTTACATTTAGTTGGCCAGGTTCGCGAATCACCAAAGTATTTTTTTCAACTTTTTTGACAGTAGAACCGGGAGCCAGGGCTTCATATAAACCATCAACCGTTTTCTTTGATCGATGGGGATGTCTCTTTCGGAATTGTTTTAATCCAACTGCTTTCATTCTCAGGAGTATTGCATGGCAGAATCGAGCCAAATTGAGCAAAAGTTATTCGACAACCGTAGCAGCGTCCTCTCATCCTTTAACATCACGAGTAGTCGACCACATGTTCTTCTCCATTTCCCCATCGCTGCGATAATTTACCCAGTCTTCCTATTGGACGAGCTCATTAGGAGAACTGTTTCTTCATCTATAAAGTATTTCAGTGTTTTATCATAGTTTAAGTCAGTAAATTTAGGTGAGGTACTAATATTGCAAAGCGGGTAGTAGCACATTAACCAAAGTGAGATTCGAAGAGGTAGATCTGAGTTGTTTATTTTGCTTTTGCGTAGCATGTATAAAATTGATATAAGTGCTGTCTTTATGATAAAGGAGTTGATATCTGTATGTGCTACTTTTTTACATGCAAGTTATTTTGTTATTGTGTTAATAAGTCTCTCTTCAAGCACAATTGTGCGGTGATCATTTGCAAGTGCTGGAATTAGCTCTATAATTTTTTAAACAAAATTTTCACTTGATTACCGCTAAGGCAGAGGTTCTGGTTAATTATGAAAGGTCTTGGCACACCATGAAGTTTTAGATAATTGTCCAGAAGTTTGAACTCATTTGACGCAATGGCATTATCAAAAAGATAGTGCCTACCATTACCAGCTTATCATACAGAACTTTGCCAGCTGCCCAGATTACTCGCGTGAAGGTGCTATTTTCTCTATTATACGAAGGCAGCCGCTGATAACGTGGAGGTCTCGCCCACACGAGTGCAGGTAAGTGTTTAACCGTTTTAGACTGGATTCATCATTTGGCAGGATGCAGTCCCTCACCTCCCTCAAGCGACTTCGTTTTTTAGGGAAGTAATTAAATTTTTATTTACAACCTTTCCTTCCATTTCTGGGGTCAATCGGTGAGAGGAGTGCTAATATTTGAATCAGAAAGTGATCTGCGTGGTGTGTTGACTACTCCATACGTCGTGAAGTATTTGCGGGGCTGAGCACGTGTCGAAGCAGTTTGAGCAGATTGGCTTCTCAATGATGTTTTTACATTGTTTTTATGAGGTAGTTTGATTAGATTCGGAAATTGAGTTTATCGAATCACTGAGCAACTGATTGTCATAGGTAGAATGGTCAAAAAGACCTTTTCCATGGTTTACCACTTTAGCACGTGAGTTTTTTTGGTATTTTAGTTCTCAACACTATTAAAGAAGAGAATTTGCGATTCCTCTTTGAGTGATAAGGTGAATTGGATAAATCCTTTAAATTGTAGTGGATCTTTCAAAGCAAGAGACGCTAACGTTTTGTTTTATGGCGCGGACTTTCAATTTGTTTTGTATTATCGGGATATTAATTGTATTGAGTGTAGAACAATTTGTACTGGTAATTGGAGTTATGTGTGAATTGGTATTTGAGTGCAAGTGTAGTGCGAGGATGTTTTGATTTGAAGGATTAAATATGTTTGGATTGCATCTAATCATTTGCTTGGTTGGGGTGAATTTATTTTAAATTAAACAATTTTGCCATACTTGATCTGTATGCTGACTTTGAGATGTGTAGAAGCAATAATTAATCAATATTAACAGCAGTGGGAACCTCAGTAGGTGGATTTACAGTGGTGCCTTGCTCTGCGAGTACATAATAAAAAAGAAGAATTTATTTAAATGTGTGCAGAATTAGTTTTTGTGCTTTGTAGTGTTTAGGCATCTAATGTAATGTATGACCAAATTGCAACCGAAAGTTTTTAAGCATAAGCTGATCTATTTGTTGCTGGTTGATGTGGGTTTTCGTATACATAATCCAGAAACACCATTTTAGCACCATGAAGAAGTTCTATTTTGGAGTTAAAACGGTAACGGCGGTCAACACATCTTGATAAACAACTGTTGTAGTAATCGTTGAAACGGTAATCTTTAAGTATAGATTTGACCGAAAATTCTTTGCATATAAAAGATTTTCAAAATTTTTGGTTGACCGAACTACCCCGAGTAAATCTGACCCATTTACACTATATCATTCTTCATTACAGTTTAAAAATGTAGATACGAATTTTGTGGACTTCCATCCTTTAACTGAGTTCTTCAAGAGCTGCTCAGGGCTAAAGGCCCCACATTTAAGGCGTCTTTCGAATTGCGGGTTTTAGTGATTTTTTTCAGTGTGATTTGCAATGCGGTTTTTTATGGCATTCTAGTGGGTAGTCTGAGTTTTTCCTTTGTTTTTATCTTTTTCTCCAAGGAGGGGTTGTAAAGGATGCTATAGTTGGGCTAGATTAGATGTAGATTTGCTAAGATAATGTACAGAACCAAAAAGTTACCAAAATTTTTTAGTGTGTTTGGTGGTTTCAATGACTGATAAGGATGACTGATTTTTTAGATTTGAGTGACAAGATACCTGACGGAATTATGATATATCTGAGCCGTAAGATTTCGAACTTTGCAAAGTGGAACTTTTAAAATTTTTTTCGAAGAAAATCTGTACATAATTATTCAGGACAATCTGTAGCTAATTGGAAGTGTTCAATTTCAGAGTTTTTATTTACAATAAGAATGCCATCAAATATGCAAAAACTTTTTGAGATATATCAGCGTGTAGTCCATGGCTATCTGGAATCCGGCGGGCATATCAATGTGTCCACAAAAACCAGCTTTAATTCGTTACGTGCCCGTCTAATCATCAACCACAATGTAGAAGTTGAAATGTTTTGCTGCTTCAGTGTAGAGGTTCAGTTGGCTATATGAAAATTTAATGTCTGGTAATCTGTTATTATTTGTGATGTGAAGTCTACTATTGTGTCGAAGTATCGATGTAGGGCGTTTTGGTATTTGTTTTTGTGAATGTACTCATTAAGAGTTTTGGAAATTATGTGCTTTTAGTGTAGTTTGTTTTGTTTTCACAGTGATAACTATGGGTTATATAAAGTATTCATCTGAACAATTGCTTTATTTCCTATATGTCCAAGTTTTTAAATATGAGTCTTGACTCTGTCGGGTAAATTAAGGGGGTACGATCGTCTTTTTCGGAGTTTAGGTTGAACATTTCTGTGAAACTTGGATTTGACAGTATTTTTTCTTGTGAGGCCACTACGATTCATTTATTTTCAAATTATTTTGCTCTTCGAAATTTAAATGGACATTGTGTTGAAATGTTGTTTATCATACTTTAGTTGAAGTTCATTTTTGAGTGTCACAGATGCCAAGGGCGTCAAAACGTTCATGATCACTGAGAGGTTTTTGTCCATTGCGTATTGCCACAAATTTTACCTGCTCGATACGCCAGCCGCAGTTTGATTTTAGAGTTTGTACTATTACAATCACAGGAATTGGTTCATTGGCAAAAGTTTCTAAAAATTTAGCAGGTGATGTTATTAGCCATGGTGCGAGGGAGGAATTGTCAATAGTTTATGAAGCTAATGACTCGTTCAGTTTGCTACAAACATATCTTAAATCATTGAAAAGTCTCACATATATTTAGTCTATCTTGATTGTTGTGTTTCGTGGTTCAATTTGTAAGGAGGTACTTGCGATGCTGGCAACCAGGTTATCATCCGAAATATCTTACTCAGGTTTGCATTCGAGATAGAACATTTTATTAATGATATCGTATACCGTATTGTCTGTTTGATGCGCACTATCCGAAAAAATGATTGCATTAATATTAGAACGGGCGTTTTTTTGGTGATTAGACTTTGGTTTCCGACAGATTTGCGCGAAGTGATTCTCTTAGCCGCATTTGTTGCAAGTTTTGCCTTTTGCGATACATTAATCCTGGGGATCTAAAGACCAAACGAGGCCACATTTTCGACAGTTCTGATTCGTGGATCGGGTTTGTGGTGGGCATTTCTGTCGTCCATTTGTGTTGCAAACGTTGATTTGGTATGGCGTTCACTTGCGGAGCGGATTGGCTAATAGAGATTTGCAGCTGGTTGCGATTTCAAGTTCCATATATTTGGCCAATCTTAATGCATGTTAAGTATCTTCTTGTCTGCCTAACTTACAATTCTCTGACACTTCTTTTAGTTTTCCGAAGATTGTTTCTCCTTTATCTTGTTTTGTTGTGAGCAAAACATAACAATCGTAGGTGATATTTCTGGATTGTATCTAAGGATCTTCCATGAGGCGTCAAAGTTCTGCTTACGTTAGGATATCCAACACAAGATGTGGGTTACGGCTAATGACAATTCTTCTTCCTTTCGTTCCAATGCTGAAATACATCACCGACACAGTCTTTTGGTATCTATTTTCCCAATTCATACTGAATTGCGCGTTCCGAGCTGGTCTTTAACGTTCTGATTGTGCTTAAACTCCTAAAATTGTTTCTTCTTATATGAGTTCAAGTTGTAATTGCACATGTTTGGGTTGAGAGCCGAGTAGTGCATCGATTGTATTTTCCCTTTTGCTAAAACAGCAAAATTTAATTGTGTTTGCCATTTTTCCCATTTGAGATAAAGGTCCGAGTTTGGCTACTGCCAGAAGGGCTCGATGCCTAAAGAGCCTAAAGCGGTTATCTTATGAGAAGCTGTTTGTGCCATTTCGTAAACAATCTGATATGTGTACCGTATTTTGAGACACGAGTTAGCTTTCAGTTTTTGAGAAGGGATTTTGCTCTCTTTTTGGGCCTAGCGAAATTTGGCTCAGTTGTTAGCTTAGCAAATTAACTTATTATTCCTGGCTCAAGATATCTGTGAATGAAGACGAGTGTTGAAATTATTTGTTAAATTGGTCAACTGTACTCGAGAAGCAAAATAAAGAGAATGATTTTTGTAGATACTAAGTTTCATATCAATTCCAATTTCGGGAAGTTGAATAGCAGATAAACATGCGAAAACATTAACTGATGAAGGGTTCTATTGAACTAAATTTACTCCCTAAATCATGACCTTAAATTAATTAAAGTACATTGTATTGAATTTTACTGTCCTAGATTATGAACAAAAGATATGTGGCAGCTGTTATGGACAATTTTGTTTAGAGCAATGAATTGTTAAAGGCAAACTCTATTTTCCTCTTGACAAAAAAATTGTGATCTATAGGAATTGTGCTGATGGTTTGAAAATGAAAGAGGCTGCAGCGGGTGTGCCTAGAAAAAAAAGCTCACCATCAAAATTTGTTTTTCTCTACAAATTAGCTTATGAGGGAGGTGATCGATTTTGTGTTGATGATAGTCGATGAGAATGTACCAGCGCACCTAAGACCCCCTGATCCTTTTAATCGAATGCACCAACAGATGACCGACAAAGAACACCAGTAAAATTTGATAACCCTATGTGGACTAGAGGTTTTTCGGAAAATTTTTAGAAACTCAGTGCCGCTCATGGCAATGGAGACTTTTAGACGCTTTCCGGGGACAAATAGAAAGGCTCTGAACTGATTAGCCACGTTAGGTAATAACAGAAGTTTTTCGCGGTGAGGGTTCTCTGTAGTTTTTGGTCGACAGCTGGGGAGCGACTCAATAACAGCAATACGCGGCTCTGCTCTCAAAATGATTGAGAAAAGCCAGAGTGTAGGCACCACAAGAAAAGCGAGCATGTATTTGAGCTCTCATTTGCTCACCCAGCAAAAACCTATCCATTTTTTTTATTCAAACAAATTAAATGCATGTTCCTTTTTTTTCTAAACTTATGAAGGGGGAGAATTTCATCCACGGGGCAAAGAAAAAAACCGCCCAGCCAAGGTAATGAGGTGAACAAAAACATGAAAAAAAATGAATGAGGTGAACAAAAACATCAAAAACATGAATTTAAACCATAAAAAAGCCCTTGAATGGGTTTAAAAATGAGGTGAACGTTTGATGTGCTGAATTGTTAATGACCTAGTTAATTGACCATTCAATTCAACCTTCATAATTAGAAAAACAACGGCCCGCTATGTTTGTAAACCTCCTTTGCGCGATCTGAAACGGTCTCGCCATCTGATGGATCTTGAGTCAGGCACCTCGCCCTGGGTTATATTATTGTTATCAGAGCATCGAATTAGAATTAGCAGAAAACGTACATGTTACTTGTCAGTAGTTGCGCCATTGATGCAACAACAGTTACTTCTTAATCAATTTGGAATGTAAGGGTTGCAATGTGTTGTCCGACTGCAGCATCGTGTCAAAATCGTATTTTGTCTCATAGTTGTTTGAATGAAGTGACTCGCGCAGTTCATTTATTTTTTAATTCTAAAATTTCAAAGCCATTTCTTTCAACTTTTTGCATTCAGAAAATAGTTTTTTTCACCACTATAACACCATTTTATTTTCATATCCACATCAGTTTGGATCTTTCAGAAGTTATTTCAGAAAAATTTTCGAATTCTTTCTTCAGCTCATTGACAAATTCAGATGAAAAAATTCTATTTTGTTGAATTTTTACCTAAATTGTTGCCCAGATGTAGATCATTGCAATCAATTCATTCCGACTCACGGGGTTTTGGTCTAATTATAAGGAAACTAACAGTACTTTCTACTTGGTTGCATTTGAAAAGTTTGAGAATTTTCCATCTGTACTCCCGATTAAGGAAAAATCTCTAAGAAACGTTTACAAATAAGTTACATTTTGTTCACCAATCTACAAGTCTTTTTGACAAGCTTCCGAAGTGACCCTCGATACATTGAGTACAACAAATATCCAATTGTGTTATCAAGAAGACTGTAATGAATGTATAACTGGAAAATAGTGTAAGGAAAGTTTCTTACACTTTTTCTGTTTTGAAGCGCCATTTTCCTACGTATGATTATGAGTAGTAGGTAAAAGGTGCTCTCCAAGCGCATTTCAATTTTTTGAGCTATTTTTACATAGTAAAAACACCTCAAAAAATTTTCATGCACTTGTTCGAGCACCTTCCACCCACTACTCTATATACCTACCACTTGCTTAAACCCCCATTTTATTCACTACTGTATATTAGCTCTATATTCAATCAAAAAATCAATAAAAACCAAAACTACATCACAGAAGAATTAAAATAAGAAGAATTAGCTTATTTGAATATTATACTTATAAACATGCTCTCTGAATTGATTTTTAGTATGACCATATCAATATCTATGAAGATAAATACATTGTCTACATTTCCTATTTCTAAATCTATATAATGATATATGTTTATAAACATTACACATACTACATGCTAGATATTGATCAGGATCAGAATAATGATATCCCAAATGTTCTAAATAATCTTTCACCTTAACCATATTTTTACATACATAACAAGAATATTCTAATTCTTTAAAATTATTACAACATTCTTTTCGAAAAAAAATTTTTCCCAAAATTTCCCCTAAATAAATACAACATGTCTCAATCAACTAATACTAGTGTCATAAACTTCTACGACGTCAGTAATTTATCCTTTGAATCAAAGAAGGGTTTATACAGGCATCAATCATACGATCTCAAACATAAGGAACTATTGGAGAAAAGGTTTGAGTCTGAAGAAGAAGAAGTCTTGGAGAGGGTGTATAATTCGGATGAAGATGGTTATATTATTAAAACTAATGATAATATTAAAACTAAGGATATTATTAAAACTGAAACTGAAACTAAAACTGAACCATGCTGGGTTTGTGGCGATAAGTTTAAAAATCAGATAGGTCTACAAACTCACATGAATAAACACATGAGAGAAAGTGTTATCTCAACCAATCCAAGCCCCGCAGATAATTATACTATTAAATCAAGCTTTAATCAAAGACAGCTATATATTACTAAGCCGGGTAGTTATATTAATGATATTTATGAGCCTATAGATTACATATTAGATGGGTTTAAACCATTTAAATCATATATATATAACGTTACGGCCAATTGCTTATATAAGAAGAGAGGAGAAGAAGAGACTAAGACAACTCTTATAAACTTTAGAACTGATGGATATATGACTAAAGATCATCGACTGGAACTAAACCAATGGCTAGATAATTCTAGAGAAACCTATGAGGGTTATGGCTATGATTGTGAGTTTCTTGGAATAACTTTCATTCAGCTAAATATAGAAAGAACTAAACCATCATTAGGATCATATATCGAACTACCATCAAATCTAAGAACTAGAACAAAAGCTATTTTAAATACTAAAAGTAACAAATTTAATTGCTTAAGATTATGCATTACAGCCGCATTATATCCTGTGACCCAAGATGCAACTAGAGAAAATAGGTATAATAATAATCTAGTCGATGACTGGGAATATAATGAAACTGCATATGATTATATAACAAAAATCCAAAATAAATATAATATCAATATTTGGTTTTACAGGCCTACTCAAGATAGTAATATAGCAAAATTAGAACGCCTAGAGAAATGTTCTAACTTTGTAAAAGATAGACAAAATGTTTGGATTCTAGTCTGGAATGAACATTGTGCTCTAATTAAAAACGTAGAAGTATTACTAGAAAGACCGAATACCAAACATGCAAAGTTCTGATTTTGTGATAATTGTACCTATTGGTTTAGCTCAATATGAAAATGAAACTCATGAATGCTGTTTCCAAATCAAACCAAAGATTGTTTGCCCTAAGTTAAAACAAATTAAATTCAAGAATCGACATAAACAACAAGAAGTGAATAATGTTATACTTAGTGATAATGAATGTTACATGAAAGGAACAGATGAAAAGATTGGTAGCAATACATATAAGATATCTGAACATGCACCTATTGCTATTGGCTGTAGTTGGCATAGCAGACGCCAATGGCAGAGCATGACCGAAGGTCAATCAGCTAAGCTGTTACACCAATCAGGGAACCTGCTTCGCAGTTCATACTTTGGTTCAGACTGCACCAAAGTTTATGTTAGAGATTTATTAGAAATAGAAACAAAACATAGCATTAAGGTAAACAAAGCAATGCTATTCACAGAAGAAGATAAATTGTATCATGATGCTAATGCTATATGTCACATTTGTAACAAAAACTGTGTTAATAAAGTTAGAGATCACTGTCACCAAACAGGTAGATATAGAGGCCCAGCATGCAATATTTGTAACTTAAACTATAAACATCAAAACTTCATTCCAGTGCTATTTCATAATGGAAAAGGCTATGACTTCAATCTATTATTTAATGAGATATTTAAACAGAATAATAGCAGGAGAAGAATTGATATCTTGGCTAGTACTAATGGTAAAGCTAGAATGTTTAGAGTGGGTATATTAAAGTTTATAGATAGTTACAGTTTCTTGACAATGTCTCTTGATAAAATGGCAAAAGTTTATAATGTTAAAAATAAAATATTATTTCCTTATGAATACTTTGAATATGAGAATAGCTATAATAATAAACTAGGCAATCTATCAAGTCAAGACTTTAGAGCATCACTAATAACTAAGTTACCAACCCAAGATGAAGTAGATGATTTTAATAATTCTAATAGTAATAAAACCGGTAAAGAATTAACATTGGAATATATGGAAAATGATATATTCATATTAGGACACTGCTTCAATCTATTTGTTAAGTTAAACATGAATACATATAAACTAAATCCTCTACACTATATTAGTCTACCAGGCTACAGCTTCGATTGTTTCCTAAAACTAAGCAATGTTGAATTAGACACAATACAAGATGAGCAAATACTAAAAGACTTCATTAGTGCAATGAGAGGTGGCATATGTGGTGTTATAGGTGATAGGTATATTAGAAGTCAGAGTCAGAGTCAAAAGTCTATACGGTACATCGTTTCTAATAACCTATACGGTTATGCACTAATGCAAAAGCTACCATATAAAGATTTTGAGTACTCCAACGCAACTCTAGACAAAGTATTAAATACTTCAGATGATAGGGATTACGGCTATTGGCTTATCTGTGATTTAGAATATACTAATGAATGTAAAGAGAGAACTAGCAACTTCAAACTACTACCCCATGGAAGAGAAGTAGAGAACAATGAACTGGGATACAAACAAAGACCCCCAACTTCATCGAAAAGCAAGAAACTAATATTAGGTCAGAATAATAAATATGAATACCCAATACACTATCGGATGTTAAAGTTTGTTGTTAAGATGGGTATAAAGGTTACTAAAGTCCGTAGAATGATTAAATTTAAACAAGATTATATAATTAGAGACTATATTGAACTTTATACTAAAATGAGAGCAGAAGCTAAAACTGAGCCTGAGAAATATAAATTTAAGTTAATGAATAACTCATTGCTGGTAAAAGTTTTGAGAATCCAATAAAGTATCTAGAAGCAAAGATCCTAACTAATGAATATGAAATACTTAAAGCTGTTAGTAAACCAACATGTAAAGATGTAATTAGATATGAAAACTATACTCTAATAGAATTCTATAAAAAGGAACTACAATTTGACAATTTGATAAACCCATATATCTAGGCTCTACTGTATTGGAGTTAAGTAAACTCCATATGTATAAGTTTTATTATGATGTACTGAAACCATCGCTAGAAGACATCAACCTTCACTATATGGACACGGATAGTTTTATTTTAAGTTATAGTAGAGGTAATGTTGACAACGAGCACATGGACTTGTCTAACATAGATCTGCAAAGCAGGTTCCCCGATTTTCCTATAAAAACAAATAATAAAGTCCCTGGCAAGTTTAAACACGAGCTAGGGAGTAAAATAATAGAAGAATTTATTGTATTAAAACCCAAAACATATAGTATAAAGAACTATGGCGGAAAAGAGAAAGGAATATAGAAAGAAAGTATTGGAAAGCACGAGGAATATTATAATGCTCTAATAGATAATAAGGAAAGGACAGTAGAGGAAAGTAGGATTCAAAAAATAGGAAGTTGTATGACCACAATTAAGATAAGTAAAAGAAGTTTAAGTAATTTTGATGATAAAAGATTTTATGTAAATATTATAAAAAAATATCCCCCTAGATGAGAACATGTATTTATTCAAAAGAGATTTTTTAAATAAAATCAGCCAACAGAGTTCGTCTGCGCCAAACCAACGGACTATGGTAAACCCAGCACTGATCGGTGAAACCGGTTCCCTGATAAACAATATTAAAGAATTAACAATTAAGGAAGATAGAAAGTTTATTGAAGCCGCTATTAGATTATATAATGAACTGTGATAATTATTTTCAAAAAATGACTAGGCTAGATAAATTCATAGAATTAAATCAACTACAAAACTAAACAGAAGAAATAGATTAGAAGATAAATTAAAACAACAAGAATTTTATGGTGAAATAGAAGAGTTATTTGATCCTCTAACTAAAACTTCAAATTGTAATAGTGAAATACTACAAGCCCACCAAACACAAACAATGGAAGCAATCGGTGAAACCGCTTCTCGGATTGGTGAAACTGCTGCGCAGATCCAGGAAGCTGGTTCCCAGACCGATGAAACCAGTTTACGGATAGAAGACAACGCAAACGCATTGAAAGCTTTAGAGTTCTTCCCCGTTCAACAAAGCGGGTTCTCTGTCAGAGAGCCTATCACATTACCAGTTCGAGAGAGCAAGTTGTTTCAACTAAGTAACGAGATGCTTGATATTCTAGCAGATATGTTAAAACAAACGAATATTCAATTACGATTAGTCCCATTCGATGCAAATGAAAATAAGTTTACAATTAATAATGTGCCTACTCATATAACACCGAATGGTATAAAACTTAGAAATAACAACTATGATTTCACTAAAGGTTTCCTTATGTTTATCACTAATAAAAATGTGACAGAAAGAGACATAAAAGGTGATGAAAACAAAATAAAACAATTTCTAAGGGATATCGGTTATAAACAAAGAGGAGATACTAAAAGTAATAGATCGAAAGTTATAAGAAGACTGTCAATTAGTATCGCATCACCGAGAAGAGATTTCTTTAGTAGTGAATCCACTGTTTATGATACTAATGAAGAAGAAGAAGAAGAAGTTAAAGCTAGTGGTCTTACTAAGACTGACCCCAATAGTTTAGTAGAAAGATTAGAATTATTAATACCAGAAACAAAAGCTGGTCATGATGGATTATATGATGAAATTCTAGATATATCTAAGCAACTATTATCTATGAATATTATTAATCAAGAGCAACTAGATAATTTTGTTTTTAACTATGGTAAAATAAATACTGATGGAAAAACAACAACAACAACTATTAGCTAAAGAAGTATTCAGTCCTCAAATAACAAAGTTTAGAAGAGAAAGAATAATACCATTATATAAAGATGAAACAGTTAATTGATGAGTCAGCTGATTTAATTGATAAGTCATCTCTAAGTAAATACAATAATACTTATAAGTTTATATTAACAGTTATAGATATTTTCACAAAATATGCAGGGGCTATTCCATTAAAGAATAAATCTGGTTTATCTATAACTAATGGTTTTAAAATAGTATTAGGTGAACATCCACAAGGTGGCTCTGAACATAGAAAACCAGAAAAGTTATGGGTAGATAGAGGTAGTGAGTCTTACAATAAAACATTTAAATCTTTACTTGAAGAATATGAAACAAAACAATATTCTATTTATAGTGATTTAAAGCTGTCTTTATAGAGAGATTCAATAGAACATTATTACTCATAATTAATAAACCAATGTTCATCAATGGTGATGGTAATTGGGTAAATATATTGAATGATGCAGTCAGAACATATAACAATAACATTCATTCAACAATTAATATGACACCAGTTGATGCTTCTTATAATCCCGATAAGGTTAAATAATCATTCATTTATAGAAAAATTGAACCTAAACTTAAAGTTGGTGATTATGTTAGAAATGCAGATAAACGTAAAATCTTCTCTAAGGGATACACTTCTAATTGGAATAGAGAGTTGTTTAAAGAATGAGATTTTAAAAACACAACAACCAACATATAAGATAGAAGATATGAATGGAGAGATAATAGAAAGTAAAAATTACGAACAGGAATTATTAAAATCTGAGTTTGACTTTGAATCTAATAATAAAGTTTTAGAATCCTTAGACATAATTCTTACTGTAAATAAATACAAAGATGACAAGAATTAGATTCACTCATGCTAAACATCAATGAACATCAACATCAACATCAATGAACAACTTAACACTAAGTAAGGCTCATGGTTTATTCCTAGAAGATAATGATAATATTGACATGCAAGATACTTATAAAATTACAAATGTACATCCTCCGTTAGATGAAGAAGATGTTGTTAATAAAGATTATTGTGACAATAACTTATTATCTTCTAATAAAAAATTAGATATTTTAAGTAAAAACATAACTGAGCAAAGAAAATGTAAATTTGAAGAAGATACAATTGGCCGACTAAATGCAAACATTATTGGTTTGCCATCATCTACAATCAATGGAGATACAGTATGGATTGATGGTGATACAGTTGAACTAGTTTCTCTTGACTCATCTAATATATCTACAATAGCCAATAAGTTGGCTGAAATTGAAACTAATATTGTTCATATTTGCAACAAAGTTTCCGCTGATACCATTTCTAAATATAATGAATTAAAACTGGAGTTTGATAACAATAAGTTTAATCAGTCAATTACTAATATTCAATTGGGCGATGCATGTGTTGATAGATGGAGGGGTTTAAGAGAAAACCATGTTTTAATGATGAAGATAGTTACAAAATATATAATAGCTATATTATTAGAAAGTAAGTTAGTAGACAACAAATAACAAGCAAGGCTAGAGATGCATTATGATTTAGAAAAGAAGATATAATGAAAGATATTGAGAGTTTTTTTACTAATGAAAATGACCAATCCAACAGAACCGAGTGAGAGATTACTATATCCAGATTTGTCATCAGTACCAGAACGATTAATCCGCGAAGCGGCTGAGAAACAGATAAACGAAAAGATTCAAGCTAATGATAAATTTAACAATAACATTAACATTATAAAAGATATTAGAAATTATTATGAAACTTAAACTAATAACTATAATAAGAAGTTAAGTAGAAATAAAAATTATATTAACGTAGCTGTTATAACAGAAATACTATTATCATCAGTTGCGACAACGGCAACAACAACATCAGTTGCATTAAAAGGTATAGAATTACCTTATTCTATACCAACAGCTTTTGCTACAGCAACTATTTGTTGTTCATTATCAAAAACAATTAATACTAAAACAAGAAATAAAATTATAAAGTATTCACAAATGTATATTTTAAGTAAACATTTTAGTGATAAGTTTAACAGAATATATACTAAATCAATGAATGATAATAAAATAGATAATGATGAGTATAATGAATTAGTTAAGGTATATGAGGATTATAAGAAGAATCGGCGAAGCCGAAACTCCGTTGATAAGAAAAACAAGTTAAGTGTTTTTTTTAGATTAATGCTATTAGTGCTTAGTCATAACAATAACTTTAGTAATAATAATATTAGTATTAATATATATAGATAATATTAGAGCTAAGCTTAGTCTTAGTTATACTCATACCCATAGTTATATTTAAACTCTAATATAATTAATTATCTTTTCTTTTTACATAAGTATAAACCTCTTCATTTTTGTACTACTTTTATACCCTCGCCAGTAGTTGCAAATTTAATTAAATCAGGTTTGGCCGATCAAGCAGCTCTAGAGTTTCTACTTGCAGCTGCACTTCCTATATTACTTGCTATTTCTAATGCTGTTACTTGTTCGCAACTTTCTTTCCAAAGTTAACCGTAGCTTTACCAACACTTTTAAAGAAATCTTTCAATCCCTCAGCTTCTATTGTGGCATCAGATTTTCTCATTGACTTATTCCTTCTACATTTAACACAATTACCCTTTAACATTTTAGGACTCTTCACAGATACAAAACCTCTTATATTATTAGTACCACTTTAATGTCTACCACCAAGACAATATGAATTAGTTTTGAACTTATTTAAAAGACACATTTCTATATATAAAAATAGTGGAATTTTAAAAGTATAATCCCTCTGTTGTTATTAAGCCTAAGTCTAAGCCTAAGGTTAGGCCCAAGGCTAAGATTAAGCTTGAAGCTGGAGGCTTATCTCTAGAGAATAAAAAGAAACTAGATATTATTTATGCTAGGGGTTTTGTTAATACAAGAAAGAAATAGTTATAATTATAATTATCAGGTACTGCTTGGCTTGCCACGGATGAAGGCTGTTCGCAGATGATTATAGCTAGAGATATATCTAAAATAATGACTAGGGCCATAGATATAATTATAATTATGATACTATATCAACCATCTTATTTCCATCACTATTAACACTAATAACCTTTCTAGTTAATACTAATGCTTGACATATAACATCTGCAACTCTGCAACTGCAGCACTAAATTTACAATTAAGTTGTATTGACTGTGGTCCTATATGATCACTTTGATATATAGTATCAAATACATATATTCTATAACTACTTTTGAATGTTCTATGATTTATATATGGTTTTATATTATGTTGTATTCCATTATAATCTTCATTAAAGCTAACAATCTCCTTAAACGCCTCATTATAATTATTAGAACCATAATTAATAATCATTCTATCCTCGGGATAAAACTCACTACCGATCTTACCATAACATTCAGTAACATTCATTATATCACATGTAGTTGCATCATGAGTTTGTTCATTAACATTATTATTTTCAAAACCAAATATTATATATTGTGGTCTTTCCATACCACTTTCCATACCTAGATCAAACAGGAAGTTAGTAGCATTGGGTACATTCTTACGTCTTTCTTTCATAATAGCTAAAGTCTACATTATTCTTTTTACTTAAACCCTTTTGTACAATAATTCTATTGTTGTTACTAGGATCAATACTTGGCACACGCCATGATATATCTCTAATATCTATATTAAAATCATTAGCAACTGCATCAGCACCAGCATTAACTCTAAATAGAGCTCCATCATTATTATTTCTTTTTAAAATAAGTTTAAATCCTAAACCATTTATAATCTTTTCTAAATCATTTACGAAACCAAATAGATCACTCATCTTAATCTTCATATACATATGACCTCGTTCTGCAGCAATATGGTCACCTTTAGGTTGATTATCTCTATTACCTTGATTTCTAACAAAACCACTCTCATATTCATCATCAGTACTAGTTAATAACTTATACATCAATAGATTAGGGTGACAATGATCTATATGTTCAATAGTCCTACCACCACTAGTTTCAAGCTTAACTGAACTAAATAATGCAATCAAACCAAAATTAACTAATATGATATTAGCATTATTAGCAAACACACCACCAGCATCATCTAATACAACAAACTCTATCTCTAGATATGAATCATGTAAATTTAAATGATTCTCTTCTCTATTGAGTATGATATTCATGTTAGTATTAACCGTATTCATTGTTGCTAGATTAATTGGTTTATACTTTATAATTTTCTTTTTGTGTATATCATTATTATAACCATAAGTTGTATCCAAATTAAAATCCATTTTTAAAAGATGAAAAATGACAGACAATTTAATTCTATATGAACTAAAAAAGATACATGAAACGCTAACTAAAAATAAAGAAGAGCATACACTTAACTTTAGAATGATAAAGGCAACAGAAAAGTTTAACTTTAGTGAACCTATACTTAACTCGTCAAAAATAGGTGAAGCCCCATAACAAAGCATTTACACCAATTGCATATGAATTAACTGAAATAGCAGAATTAATCAAAAAAGAAGAAACTAATGTTAATGTTATAATAGAACCCGATAAGAATACAATGAAATGTTTAATGAAAATAAATAAGGGTGCAATTAACTTTGATGTAGAAAACTCAATAGCCTCATTACTAGGATTCAGAATAGCAGTTTATAAACAAGGTAAATATACATCTCAGAAAATTGTTGACATTATGGGCTTTAGTAAATAAACATTCATCGTAATGTGATATCTGGTGCTAAAGATAATGGGAATGACACAGACATATTCTATACGTTTACTCTAACAGAACCACCAGATTACTTGATAAATATTATACCAACTAATATCTTGTATCAAATTGTAACTAAAGATAGAATAGAATATATTGAATTTCATATTAAAGGTGAGCATGGAAGACCTATAGATTTTAATGGCGATGTATTAAGTTTTACTTTGCATCTAGTCTAGATATAAACTTAAACTCAGACTAAACTACAAAACTCTCCGATCCCAATTAATTCTTAGTTTACCATTAAAATTTTTATTTTTAGTTATATCATTGACAATGTAATTATAAGGCTCTTTCCATACCTTTTTACATATATTAGCAAAATCATTATAACTAAGTTCAACATTATTATAGAAATCTTGATAAATAGATATGAGGACTTTAACTCTTTGTTCAAATAAAAAAAATTACAATTCTCTCTAACACTCTGTCTATCTATTGTGAATAGATTTTGATTAAGATATATCATATTACAATTATTATGTCCACTCCTACAAAAGTATTCATTAATAACCGGTTATTTGGCTCTAACATCATCGAATATCATTAGTTTCTTTAAATCTTTGGGTAGTTTATCAGGAGATGGTAAATCTCTTATATCTTTAACAAACTCGACAACTGCCTTTGGTTTTATTCCCTCTAAACCCTGATATTGATCGCCAGTAGGTCCAATGATGTATAGCTTCTCAAAATATATACTAGCCAGAATTAGTTTTGTTAATAAGAATGTCTTACCACATTCACTAGGACCAGATACTATACATCTAAAGTTCTCTGGGAGTGTAGCTTCAGTAATTATATTATCATCATTTAGCCATGATTGAAGATCATCATTTATGTTTATAGAAATATTGTTACTAAGACATTCATTGTTGTTAGGGTTACCCTTTTTATGTTTCTCACAAATAGATATATAAATTTATCTCTATCATTATCATTATCATTATCATTATTAGCAAAGCTACTTCGTAGATCATTATCATTATCATTATCATTATCATTAATATTATCATTATCATTATCATTATCATTATCAATGTCATTTCATTATCATTATCATTATAATTATCTTTATCATTAACATTATCATTAGCAATATCATTAACAAAACAACCCAAACAAAAACACTCATTATATATTTCGGGACATTTAACTTGATTAACTAAAATATTCAAAGCAATTTTAATTCTAAGTCCTCTATCAATAAGATAGATCATATATAAACAATAAGCCCCACAATAAGATTCATCATATTGTTCTATTCTTTCATTAGAGCATAGATCAACATGTTCTTCTAGGAATAATGGTGGGGTTTCTACACCAAAAATATCAAAGTAAAATATGGGCCTTTGCCGATGCTTCGCCATTGGACCATCTTCTCTTCTTATAACTAAAACCCAATGTGTACCATCAGTTGGATGTAGATTTACAATAATGTTGAAGTTGAGTTCCCTGATTGTTTTAGGATTCTCATCTCACATTTCTATTTCAATTGGTGTTAGACTTATATCTTTACCTATATCTTTTATTCTGATATCACTCATAGCAATATTATCAATATTAAATTTATTATTGATTTCCTCAAAAGTTAGGATAAGCATTTTTTATATATAAATTTTATATATAAAAATGGATAAAGGAGGTATACTTTTTATTTTTTTATCATAATTGCAATTTGTTTTATATTTTATAATTCGATACCGAGTAAATATACAAAACTAGAGGAAAGCTTTGGTGGATTTATGAATAGGAGTCTAATTAGATTTGAATATGAAAAGTCACCATTTCATACTATTGTTAATGGTGGAACTGGTACGGGCAAAACATATTTTAATAGACAATATTTAAAATTATATTAAGATCAAGATCCGAACCAAGACCAAAACCAAAACCAACAGCAAGCTAAAAATATAATCATTGTATGTAAAGATGACAGCGATTGGATAGATCCTGAGACTAGTGAGTTTTATATTGGAATGAATAAGGATGATATAAATATGATCACATCAAAAAATAAGTCTAAATTCAAAGAGAGCGTAATTTTTCTTGATGATATGGGCGTTAAGTTAAATAAGGATGTAGCTTATTATTTCACAGAAGGAAGACATTATGATATTCAAATGATTGTGATGTGTCATAAACCAGCTCAAAGAATTAATACAGCATGAATGAGTTGTGATACTAATTATTTAACAACTTATATTGGAGCTGATCTATTTTAAAATTTTAATGAAATTTATAAATGTGAACATAACTTCAAAAAAAATAATTAGTGAGTTAAATAGTATTTATTATAATTGTACAGATGGAATGTCAGATGAGCTTCGTTATGGCATAATTAAATTTAATAGGAAAGAGAATAATATTATTATCATTGATAAGAATAGAACTATGATATATGACTCAAGAGTTGGTTTCATTGATTTAAAAGCTCTTAGTTCAAAAAGTTAAGTAGAAAGAGAAGATAAAAAGAAACGTATAACATATATGAAACCACTCATGATTAATGCTAATGATAGAAATGTTTTTAATCACGATAACTCTATATTCTATTTTAATAAACTTCTTAAGTTAAATAATATTAAAATACAGAATGATGTTCTAACGCAAGAAATGGTTACAGGAAAAAATATAAAAAATTTATCAACTGTTGGTGGAAATATAAGTTCAGGTTTATTTATAATGAGTTACATTTATCCTGATATGATATCAAGAAATGCTGGAAATATAGCAATTTGAGCAAGCACAATGTTGAATAGAGTAAGTACATTGGTTAAAATTGGATATGGAGAAGAGTTGGATAATGATCTACGAAGTAGCTTTGCTAATTCCCGAAGTGGCTTTGCCAATAGTGAAATATGGGTAAAGCCCAATCCACGAAATACAAAACAAGAGGAATATATAAATGAAGAGGATGGGATTTTAAATAGAAAGGGGGGAAAGTATTTAAGCAATCTAAATAAAAGAATAAAGAATCTAGAGATGAGATTATGAATTTTATTGGAGATAAAAAAGAATTAGACCTTGAAGTGATTTTAGATAGAAGATGTAAAACTAATATGCTCAGTTTGACGGGAAAGAAATATTTAGCTGAGTATATCACATCAAAAGATAACGCTAAAGATATAATTGAAATCTTCACTAGATAAAATTTATAATCAGTGAACGAAATTTATTCGTGGTTTACCAAACTGTTTCGCAGATTTTACCCCATCATAAATGGTTATGAAATGTTTAGAGTGTAATCATAAATGTGGAGCGTCCTTTAATCTAGCTTTTCATTATTCAATATGTCATGAAGTTAAAATTGGTAAATGTGTGTGTGGTGATAAAACATTAAGCGGTATTTGCATAAAAACTGATTGTTCTTTTAAAGATGAATTTGGATATAGTCCTAGTATTGGCTCTAGCTCTAATCCTAGCTCTAGCCCTAATCCTAGCTCTAGCTCTAGCTCTAGCCCTAATCCGCGAAGCGGTTACAACAATCCAGGCATTGATCCTAGCCCTAATCCTGAAGTTATAACTAGATGTTGTAATAGATGTAATTATGTAAAACCATTAACAGATTTTGATAAAAGCAAGTATACATGTAGAAATGGTACTTCTACTAAAGTTAGTTGTCTATATTGCCCTTCTATTGTGAGAAATGATGGAATGAATGCTCATGTAAAAAGACAACATCCAGATGTGGATATACCTAAAGGATTTACTGGAAATCTGCAAAGCAGTTGGGGAACCAAGACGGAAGGTCCTTACACTGATCTGACCCCCAATCCACGAAGTTGTTACACCAATCCTATTATTACACAAAATGAAGAAAGTTGTTCATGTAATTATTATAATTTTGTCTCATTTCTTATTAATAATGGGATAAATATAGAAAACGTTAAAAAAAATATAAATTTATTGAAGAGTATAGATAATTTAAAAATAAAAAATAAAAAATTCATAAAAATTTAGATAATTTTAAAATTTTTTTAAAAAAGAGGGAAATCACTTTTTAAGCGTGAAAAATCGTGATTTTGTACTGGGGCATCACTCCGATAGGGGAAATTTCTCTCCTAAAGAGTGATTCGCTCTTATAAGAGGTATTTCGCTCTTATTTTGAAATTTGCTTTATTTTTTTTTGATAAATTATTAAATTTTGCTATTACTTTGGGTTTTAGCCTAATTATGACTTGGCCAAGTAATAAATAAAAACAAGGACCTTAATATTATATAAATATTAGCAAAATTTAAAATTTATAAAAGAGTTAAGCTGGTTTTTTATTCAAGTTATCCTCGAAGTGGTTACATCAATTTTCGAAATTGGTTTTACGTGTTTTTTACACGGTCTCACTAGTTTTATACTAGTATCTGGGGACGTCCACTGGAGTCAGTGGGGATAGAACCCAAACTATTCGTCTGATAACAGATAATTACCAGCTTAACTCGACACTAGTGGTTTGCACTAAGTGAGACAAGAAATGATAGGTTTTGAGTGAATATAAAGGTAATATGTAGTAGTGGATAAAACAAGCTTATATATAGTAGTGAATAAAATGGGGGTATAAGCAAGTAGTAGGTATATAGAGTAGTGGGTGGAAGGTGCTCGAACAAGTGCATGAAAATTTTTTGAGGTGTTTTTACTACGTAAAAATAGTTCAAAAAATTGAAATGCGCTTGGAGAGCACCTTTTACCCACTACTATTATGTCAAAATCTGGCTATATCAGTCTCAAGATCTAAAATCGCTCTTCAGTCCCATATTGCCAGGTTAATTTGTCGGGATAATTCGCCAAAAAATCATTGCCCAGATATTACCCACTCGGGTTGACCCCATAAATCAAACAGTTACAAAATTAGAACTTCATATTATGGCGTCTATGAAAAGATGTAGTCATAGAACTTTCATAAAAGGTAGTTCTACAAAATTAAGTTTTCATGAATATTTTGAATACATCATGAAAAGGAGGGGAAAATATGTTTAGATAAACGAACTTAAAAAATTGAAATATTGAGTTTTAAGCTATATATATCGTGTTATGGAAAAAAGAGCCTCCGTTTTTGCTTAAATCATGAGGACTCACAAAAAAACCAAGACTCTTTAAATGCTTCCTTTCTGTTGCCGTGGAGAATTAGTAACCACAGAACTCTCATATTATGGAAAAGTTGTAGTCATAAAACTTCCATATATGGAAAAATTTTAGTCATTGAACTTTCATTTATGGCAAAGTTATAGTTTTACCAATCTTAAAACCTTTTTTGATTTATGCAGTCAATGGTCCATAATGTGAAAGTTCTATGATTAAAATTTTTTTTCAACCCGCGCAATTTTGCATAGTACCAAAAAAGTATCCTACATCTTATACCATTGTTGAATTGGGTAGTATCCAATATCTCCCCGCTCATTGGATGAGACGAAAAATTTAGGTTTTAATAACTGGGCGATGGAGCTTCGTTTGTAGAAAAAATTTAAAGATATTTGATTTACAGCATTATATTCCTAACTATCTTCTATAAGACACGAAATTTATTTTATAATTGACCCGTGGGACTTGATTTGAAACCATCCGAACATGAGATCAAGTTAACCTCTTGTAAGTATGATAAAACTCGCTTGTAAAACAAATTCAGATGCTGGTCTGTGTAGCATAGTTCAAAAGTTTGAAAATCAATATAATTTTCAGCATTGTTTTTCCTTTCAAGGAATGATTAATTTTTTTATTGTGCGAATCACCAAGAAAACACTCGTGTTTGTCTTTTTATCACTGGGTTTAGTTTATTTCAACAAAGATTCGGCGAATCAAAAGAATAGTATTTCGAAAGGTTAAATTATACAATTTCTATCATATACAAGATCAAACTGATGATTGTGATATATAGTAGCGCAGTGGGCAACAAAAATGGGAGTAAAATTTTGAGTTCTAGTCTTTGTCTTTCTTCAGATAGTAATCTGCCTTCATCACATAAAAGTAAACCCAATAAAACGTGAACAAAGTCACGAATGAGGTGGGAAACCAAATCCTGGAATACACTTCAATCCTAGAAGCTGTCCATCTTGGTAGTTTTTGGGTAGTAGGCTGAATAATGTCCGCACTTGTTAGTGGGGTTAAAAGTCGGGCGCTGGTCGACACGCCCCCGTCAGGGTTCAAAGTTGAGGTCAAACTTAGAGGGCTTTTCCCACCTGCCCCGCTTCCACCCCCCGTGGGGGAGAGTTGTAACCCTGCCGACGATACGGAATCCTTCAAGATGTCATTTGCAAAGAAGGGATCTAAGTCTTGCAGTAAATTCATGTTTCGTATGCTGTTGATTGTGGAGAGATATTCCTTCTGTTTCTCCTTCTTTTCCTTGATTTGAGCCGCTATTTTCTTCTCTTTTGATCCCAGATATATGACTGTGGCAAACTCAAGCAAGCCTGAAAAACCACGACTTAAATATGTACTTCAAGTAGATCTATTATAACTCAGCCCCGCACTGTTTTTTATCATCCTATTTACAAATTTTGTGTCTTTATACAGCTCTTTATTGTGTAAAAAAGTCTGGTCGGTCACCTTTGGACCAATCCAGCTTGAATGATGTACCACGTAAGAGTTTCAGACGCAACAAAGCTGCCAGAGTCGCCAAAAGAGAGCGATGCTCGCAAAAAGAACAGTATGCTATGTGCTCAATGATGCACTATGGTACCAAAAAGCTACACACCTGAAGAATTTTTGGAAAGCGCCAAAAATTAAATAATACAGTATCTTCAGTTCAGATCAGATCTCTGGTATCATGTCTATACGCCTTTTGCTTTTAAAACATCTATTAGTCTGTTTTTATAGTTTTCATAAAATTTTCCGCCGATATCTGAGTAACATTTGCGACCCTTTTTTCCACTTTTTCCCAAATAACTGTCTGTTTTGTACTTTTTGTTTCAAAATTCTTCAAAAATTCTTAACTGGAATCAGATGGGGAATAATTGTCCGCCATTCCAGTACCTCCCAATTTTAAAAGTCCTAAAAGGTCAGTTTATATAGAAATTTTCAAGTAAATTAGGATCTTTCGCTTGTTTGAAGATCTAACTCAAAACTTCTGTCCATCCAATTGCATTGTACTGATTAACAGAAGTTACCGCTTGTCCGAATTCAATTTTTTTCTCCAAAAATCTTGCTCTATTTTGCCGAAGAAAACAGTTCTTTCGCTGGAGATGCATCTGGCTCGCTAATTTTTCGGTAACGATTGTATACACGATGAATACTGGTTCTTTATTTTAAGCTGAGGTTCTTTTGGTTTTTGTCCCTTAGAAGCGTACATTTTGAATTGCAATTGCATGGAAACAGCAAAAGAAGAAGCAGCTTAACAGTCCAAGCGACTGCGATATAGGACGCAAAATCATCCACTCTTCTCTCAGGAGTCTTGTAAAATCTAAGCAGATGTCGTCGACTTGAACTGGTACACGTCATGAAAAAATCTTGATTTTGGCACAACAGTCGCAGCTGTTTTAGTAACTTTTGAATGCGCGCTTCAAAGTCCATAAACGGTACTTAAGATCACGATCAACGTAAGAAGCAGGAAAGTTATTAGCAACAAAATAACTTCCAGCTAGCATCCAAGTAAAAATTCAACCATTTTTTTCAGACCTTTTTAATTTTTTCTTTTAATCTCTTTAAAATCTTAAGAGCTGTTTCAAGGTTTCTTTGAAGCAGTATCGTTTTCTTTCTTACCTCCAAACACGTATCCGAAGCAGATTCCAAAGTAGACGTCCAGGGCCTTGACAGCGGAGACGTTAGGCAATTTGGCATTTGTAGATCCTATTAGGGTAATGAGTGACAAGACTGTTGTGATGGATAGACACGCTCTGCCGGGGATACCCTCTCGGTTGATCCAAAAAGCCACCTTGTATAAAGACAACATTACAATATTTAAACCGCATCGTACTGAGTATATATACTCAGCATGGTCGCCGTTTTCCGCACACATGTATTAAGATCGGGAAAATAAGTAAGTGCAAAAAACGGTGACACGCTCAAACGCTGATATTTATGTCGGTAGTGTTCGCATTTTAAGTGTGCGTAAAATGGTGACAGTTTATCTACAATGTTCACTTTGTCTTTGCTCTCAGCAAATGGGATTTTCAAAACATAATGAATACAATTATGATTCCAGATCTATTCTGTGTCAGTCCCCCAAGTGTTTTTGTTCGATGGCACCTTTATGCGTAAAAAGATTTTTGCGTTATCCCTTAAGATCTTGCGGTTATATTATAGGATGCTACAATTAAAAGATAGTTATGATATAAGATCTGACAAGATTACTGGCCACCCTGCATGTTTCTTACAAGTTCATTCCGGTCGAGTTGTACTCTTATTGATTCGCTTCTGCGATTTTTTTTTCATTTAATCCATTAAAAACGCGAGAAACTGTTGAGCTCATTTGGGTATTTTTAAAGCACTTTTCAAATTGCAGTTGATTTTCAAGATAAGAAAATCAAATTGTATTGACGAAAAACATAATTGTCATTATCCATCTCGTTATAAAGTTACATATTTGCAGCTTACAATAAACATTTTATAAATTGTTATAACTTGTTGGTTATGTTGCTCTGAATTTTACCCCATTTTACTTGGTATTCGATGAGAAAAGATTCGTTTTAGAGTTAAAGTCCAATAATTACCCCAGGCGAGACCGGATAGTTATCTTGCAAAATTCTGCCAGAAAATGGTTATCTTGCAATATCTGCCAGAAAAATGGCTATCTTGCAAGATTTGCAGGAAAAGGGTCTTATTGTTAAAAAAGTTCAAAACAGTGGCAAGTTTTCCTTGATAAAATGAACCAGAGATTTTTTTCGTATTAACTATATTGCTCAAATCACTGTGGGATTTCGCTATATCATAACAAGTGATAAAAGAAACTTTGAAAAAGTTCTAAATATGTATGTTCTTCAAACCGTTTTGCTAACCGTATTGCTATGATCCTATAGGACCGGAATAAAAAGTTCTTAATGAAATCCAAGTTATTTTTTGATAGACTATGCTCATGATCATCAACAATTTTAAATACATTTTGAAAATTAGAGTTGCAAAATTAATTGATCAAACAAAAAAGTGGCCGACAAATGGACCAGAATTTTTGCAATACAGTCAGACAAAACCCATCCAATTGCATGGGCTATTGAAACGGATTTCATGCGTTTGTTTTTGTTCTCGGAAGCGAAATGAAATCAGAAGTTTTTGATAGCTCTCTTCTTTTTTGCTCAAGGAGAGGAATACAAACTAAAACACACATGTGCACATTTTAAATGCCGAAAGTCTGCAGTGCTAGAAGTTAAAATGTCAGAAGTTGCTACTTAGCCAGAAGTTGAATTTCGTTGACTTTCGTCATTTTAAAACGTGCGCGTTTCGTGTTTCAAGCACGGTTAAGTGACTCTGCAGAAGTCACTTCGAAATTCTGACTTAATATCTCGAACCGCTTCGCGGTTCTCGATAAACGCCAGAAGTTCTCCTTGACTTCAAGCAGAGTCACGTAACCATTAGTGAAATCAAGTTTATACCTTCAATAGAAGCGTTAATGGTATAGAATTTTGGGGACATTCCAATAATAGCCCGTGCTCAGTGGTCATTCAACTTACAGACCCCCACCCCTCCCGCATTACTATAAACCAATCATAAAATTGGTCAAAAATTCGTGGGGTTCTCTCACAGAGCCCGTCATCTGCAATTGATAGAGCAAACGAAAGGTCGAGAAAATTGCAAAAAAAAAATATTATTCTTTTCCCATCCATCCTCTAATCCAGAAACCATGAACTTTTCTCCATCGGGGGCTATTTGTAGGCCCTCCGGATTTAAAAAATTTCTTCAAAGACGAGCGTTCACTAATTTGCGGATAAAATTTCTGGGCTTATTTGAGAATATTTTTTGTTTCTTTTTCATGACTGCTTTGTCGGGGTCTGTTTTGAGATTTAAGACCACTTTTCTGGGATTGTTTTTGTCTGGACTGTTTTGTGCGTGCAGACACGATGTGAATGGCATTCTGTTAAACGCACCCAGGAGCAGACGACGATGAGGGTGCTGGGAATGTAAGATTGTAGGATGAAGTAAAGGAGGTCTCTCTTGAACACAAATTCAATTTCCAGATCAGAAAAAGATCCTGTCGAGAAACCGAGTGTGTAGTTCAGCAGTTTGTAGTCTATCACCTAAAAACAGTTTCACCATTTAAGGTCATAATGAATCAAAATTAGTATCTACTTCTACATGGGTTTTCCCATCATACAATTATGTGCCCAAAAAGACCAAGTTCGAGAACCCAGACGGAAGTAACCTGTGAATAGACTATATCAGTCCCTGGTCCCAACTTTCCTGCGTTCGAACCCGCTTCCAGATCCTGTATTTTTAGTCTGGCCAATTTCTGTCCGAACATTGGTCTGGGTGTACTAAAAAGTGTATCATATACGAAACCTCTAAATTAGTCAAAATTGTGTCCTGAAAATATAAAATTCCCTGATGTTACTCGGTGCATATGTTTATATTTATTTTTCAAAAAAGTTTTCAACAATTCATGCAGATCAAATTTAGTTAAGTTAAGTGGTGGGTTCGCTAATTGGCCCGCAAAGAAACAGGATAACAAGACATGACGATCGGACTTGAGTCTCAAAGCATTTCACCGCTGGATTAGCATATATCAAAAGTAAAACCAAAATTCAGTTCTGAAATAATGAATATCAAGTGTTTTTTTAGTTTATACACAGTTTATCCTCATTATGATAAAATTGATGTTA
Source organism: Convolutriloba macropyga (assembly GCF_964194025.1). Classification (NCBI taxonomy): domain Eukaryota; kingdom Metazoa; phylum Xenacoelomorpha; order Acoela; family Convolutidae; genus Convolutriloba; species Convolutriloba macropyga. The sequence continues at coordinate 2,303,156 of NC_134472.1, forward strand.
TTGGGTTCACCCAGGCTTATTTTATCCTGTATTCTTCGAAAAATTATTCATTCAGCAAAATCAATTATGAGCAGCATACTGTCATAGTTTTGGAGATAATAACTGGTGAAAACTAAAGTGATACTATAGTATTACCGCTTTTTATAATTAAGCTAGTTTGTTGGTAATTACCAGAAATAGAAATTAGCTCAGTGGTTACGAATTGTTACACAAATTAAAAATTGCAATGCAGATGATCGAATAGCAGATAAATGTTTTTTTTATGTACGGGTAAAAAACACTTGACAAAGTTACGCTTACGCTCTTTAGAAGAAACTTCTAATCAATACTCTTGCGACGTGGATCGGAAAATTTGGATCTATTTTAGCAGAATAGATCCAAAATTTTAGAACCTTTCTGCCCGGGCTGACCATCCAGAGCATTGCAATACTGAACCAGTGTAAATCCATAGACTGTATATAGCCACTTTTACACTTGTACATGTTATGTTCATGTCAAAATATAGACTGATCAGTCTATTTTTCAGAGTATAATTGGTATTCTGTTTTTTACCTGATTTTGATCTGTCCATTACTGTTTTCATACAATTATCAGCTTAATTAACATTATTGTGTACGTCTTGTCAGCCTGAAACCATTCTGTTCTAAACTTGTTTCAGCTCTATTTGTCAGCCAAAAATACACTGTTTTTAACCTGTTTCAGCGCTGATTTTGCATGCTTTTCTGACATGCTCAGCATGTTTCAACATTTTCGAAAATTTTACACTACTAATTTTACACTGAAATTATTCTGAACAGTCTCAATAGCTGTTCTGTTTTTTTTCTGGGCATAATGGCCAATTTTTTAATGTAAATAAGCTGTTTCAGTACTGGTCTTACAAGATAATATGGAGATACTCAGGTTCAGTACTGAATTACTCTGGGTGGTAAGCCCGGGTGAGAAATATGCAGCATCTACACTATGGTACCAAAAAGCTACGTACACCTAAAGATTTTTAAAAAAGCAATAGAAACAACAAATAATATAACATTTTGAGTTCAAATTAGTTCTCTAATAACGCGTCATTACACCTTTAGCTTTTTTAACGTCTAGTAGACGGTTTGTATAGTTTTCATACAGGTTTCTCACGACGTCTGCGTCAATTTCATTCCAAATTTCATACAATTTTTCTACTAAATTTTCCCAAAAAACTGTCTGTTTTCGTAACCGCTGCTTCAAAATCGCCCATAAATTTTCAATAGGATTCTGATCTGGACTGTATGCGGGCCATTCCAGTACCTCCCAATCGTTTTCTTGGAAGAAATTGCCGATAATTTTCGATTTGTGCACAGGAGCATTATCTTGCTGAAAAATAAGGTCCAGGAAATGCATTTTTCTTCGTAAATTTTCAAAATTTCCAAATAACTGACAGCGTCTAGCTTGTTTGGACACTTAAAAAGCAATTTCAGTCCATCTGATCGTATTACACCCCAAAACATAAGTGATCGTTTGTCCGAACTCAAATTTTTTGTGTTTTTTCAAGAAATCTCGTTCCATTTCTTCGAAAAACTCTAACGATTCCGTCGCTGGAGATGCGCACCCTTGTTTCATCATTAAAAATCACATTCTGCCAGAAAGAGAACGGCTTCTTGAGCATATTGAAACACCATTTTGAACGAAAACACTTGCTTTTCTTCTTCAAACTGACTTGAAAAAACGCCATATTTTTTGAGAATTCGCCTAACTGTACCTCTGCAAATTGTATCGTAGCAAGAGAAAGCGTTATGAGCCACACGAATTCGCTCCAGTGAGGTTTTGGTATCTTTCAAAACATCAGCAACTAACTTTTTTTCTGATTTTTTTGACAATTAGGGGGGTCTTCCGCTCGATTTTTGGGCCTCGAAACTGCTGTTTTTCAGGTAACGGTTGTATGCATACTGTGCTCTGGATCTTGATTTTAATTTGAGTTGCTTTTGTATTTTAGACCATGAAAATCCGACATCTCTAAGCGTAACAACTTGGCAAACGGTATAAGAACAAAGCGGTTTAACCATCTTTTCTGTTTAAGCGGAGAAAGTGAGAATGAAATATCTCTTAAAACTTCTAAATTTCACACCTTTTTTCACGCCTTGTCGCAAATCATGCTTATGAAGCACGAATCATGCTTTAAAAGCAGAAATCATGCTGTACGTAGCTTTTTGGTACCATAGTGTATTTATGGGTAACCTGGAACTGGGCAAGTTGTTTGTTGCCAGTGATGTCTACACTCTCCTCATTGCCATCGTGCCACTGGAGGGAGAGGTCTTTGGTAGTGTAGCCGTAGCACTCCACAAGCAGTGAACAAACTTGGGTGTCCATTGGAAACACATGTAGGTCCATGGGACATTTGGCTATCACGGTTGTGCGGCTGCTGTAATTGTAAAACGTTTATAATTGGTTATCATGCCAGGATGATTTTTCCGGAACCGAAAAAAAACTAATTTCAAAAAGGCTGTTGCTATTTACAAACCAATGAAAAATATGAAGAAAATATTGATAATTAACACATAAGCCAACACTATTCGACTTATAAACGTTTAGGCTGCGACTACCAATGTCAAGTTGAATTTTTCAACTTAAAGTTACGTCATGTAAAATTAAAATGATTTCAGCTCATGTAAGAAACAACAGCAAAATTCAAATTCTTGGAATATTTTTCAATTGACAAACAAAAAATATAGACAACTTCAATTTTGAACCGTTCGATTTGGACTTTGAATTCTTAAATGACATTAAATTGTCAAACAGGACCAGGCTTCATTCATTTCAATTACTTTATTTTTTCCTATTGAAACGAAGATCAGTCTAAATTCAAGTTAGACGGTTTAAATTCAAACTACACCAGCAGAACTGCTGTTTTCAACTGCAGTTCCTCGTCAAAATGGCAAAAGAACGACCATCGTTTAAGCGCCTCGTGGGATGGCGGAACAACTATCGGCAGGACCTGAATACTAACTATTGACTAGCGTATCCATCGTTCTAACAAGCTGTGACAACCTTGGTAAAATTTTTAAGGAAGAGGTCAACCATAGTAGGGTTTAAATTTTATGAAGCATCTGTTTTAAATCTTATGTCTTATATGCGAATATAATAAGATCACATTTTTACTCATCAATGTTTATCACTGAAATGCCATTGAAACAAGAAGAAAACTGAACACGAACGTTGGTCGGAGATATTCGAGGAAATCTGACTTGAACGTGGCAGCAGGCGACACAAATGGCAGTTTTTTGAGATTCACTAATGTACGCGCTCGGCAAAAAAATTCCCGGGTCGAGGCCGAATGGTTATCTTGTAAGAACTTGCAAGTTTCTGGCAGAAACTTACAAGGCGATGCATCGCCTTGCAAGTTTTTCTTCCAAAAACTTGCAAGTTCTTACAAGTTAACCCTTCGACTTGCAAGTTCTTACAAGTTAACCCTTCGACTTGCAAGTTCTTACAAGTTAACCATTCGACTTACAAGGCTCTTACAAGTTAACCATTCGACTTACAAGTTACTTACAAGTTAACCATTAGCACACCCCCCCCCCCACACACACACACACCACGCACGCACACACACGCGCGTATACACACATACACGCTCTCTCTCACACACACACACACACAAACATATACACACACACGCACACACACACACACACACACACACACACACACATACATACACACATATGCCCGAAACCGTAAATAAAATGTTGCAAGACATGAATGTAAATGGATGCTTGAAAAAAATCGAATCTGGAAAAGTGTGAACTAAATTATAAAAAAGGTATTAAAATGAAGGGCCACTAAATTGTTTTGAGAAAATACTGACATATGAAATTGAAAATTCAATCAAAGTCAATTCTTTGGGAACATTTTTGAGAACGCGATGAAGCTAATTGAGATCTACAGTTTTTTAATAGAATTGCAAAAGGAACTCTCTTGAATTGATAAAATTCGAAAAGTAACCATTTTGTCTACTTAGGTCGAATTTTATTATGTTATCCAAACTGAGCAACTAACTCCCACGCGCTTTCTACGGTAAATGACTGAATTTTATATTGAATTAACCAATAAGAGTTGTGCTCGACCGGAACGAACTTGCAAGAAACTTACAAGTTAGCCATTCGCCTTGCAAGTTCTTACAAGTTAACCATTCTACTTACAAGTTCTTACAAGTTAACCATTCGACTTGCAAGTTCTTACAAGTTAACCCTCTTTTGCAAGAAACTTGCAAAATCTTACAAGATAACCATCTTTTACAAGAAACTTGCAAGTTCTTACAAGTTAACCATTCGGTCTCGACTGGGGTTGTCTTTAAAAAATTTTAAAAATTCACTCTTGAATTGAAGGAAATTGTGACGAGTGTTCTGTTTCGAAGTTTTTGTTTAAAAAGCTGTCTTTCATGCTAATTGGCGCATACTACAAATTAGTAAAAAATGAGCGAAGCTTACAGAACTACCATTTTGACCATTTACCCACTGCCTAAGTGATGTTGATGGGCAAAACGAAAAAGACTTCCAATAAGAACCAGAACAGTTTTTTGCTTTGAACCACCGCCCGAAAAAACTAGATCATTCAAACAATTATTTTTGTCAAATTGGTTTTGTATTGTTCTCATGATAAGAACAGTGCATCAAAAAAGAGAAATGTCATTTCTGTTAGCATATAAAGTTGGAGTGATGTTCAGCAAAGGCATAACTTGGTTTAGTCATTTACAATGAGTATATATGAATGAAAATCCGGGTTAAACTAATCTTTTATGCCTTGCTGTCCAGCTCCTCAGAATGTCAAAGTTCAATTAGACCAATCAACTTTAGGAAAGATTCAGAAAACAGCAAAATTTTTCAATTTCTTGCCCGAGTGTTTGGCTACAAGAAAAAACTTTTTAGGAATATGCTAGCATTGAATACACTTGGATAAACATGGAATGTTTTGTCATTCAAAATCTTCCTGTTTCTCTAAAATAATCACTGCTGGTTTTCAAAAGAAGCATGATCCACTAAAACTATATAGAATAATAATTGGTGGTCTGAATAATACAAAATTATGTTTAAACTAGTAATATAATGAAAATTTTGCAGCCCAAAAAACAAGCTGTTTATAAATTTTCAGCCAGCAAAAATTAAATTTCTGATGAAAATGAGGAATTGATCTCATAATTTCTATTCATTCAACTTTCTTTACTCTCATCATTGATTCAAGTCTATTTTTTTCATAGAGCAACTTAAATAAACAATTTCAAAATAAAGGTTCCAAAATCACCAACAAAACTTTCACTTTGATCCTTTATCTACTGCGTTAAAAATAGCTGAGGAAAGACATTAGGTCAGCTATTTTTGTTGATGAAAAAAAAGAATTCAGATATGACCCATACAATATACTGCATTGCACAATATCGCTTAAAAAATTTCATAATTCCGAAAACCATTTCTGTCAGATTGGTTTTACATTGTTCTCATGTTGAGAACAGTGTAACAAAAGAAACGTTATTTTTGTTCGCATATAAATCGGGAGTGATGCGTTAATTTGTTCAGTCTGCATTCTTTAAAAAAGGGCTTTGCTTCCTTGAATTTCGATTCGAAATAGTAATACATTTTCAATGGGTATCTTTGAATGAACACCAAACGAAAATTAATCTTTCATACCTGCCTGTGTGGTTCCACAGATTCTCGAAGTTTAATTAGACCAATCAATTTTAGAAAAGGCTCAAAAAACTGCAAAATTTTTCAATTTCTCGTCCAAGTTTACGAGTAAAAGACAGAACTTTTTTTCAGCAACTCAGTTTTAATGGCAAAGTTAGCTAGTAACTATTTAGTATTAAAGAAATATAAAATATACAACTAACTCATGGTGTTAATATAGGTTCTAGAAATTTAACCCATATAAAACAATGGGTGCTGATGACCTTGAATATACATTTAAAGACGTAATATGGTCCAACCATGTTAATTAGATTTTATCTTAAGTCCTGATGAACTGATAAAATAACCTGCTTCAATTTTCTCAAATTTAACACCAATTATGGAATGCTAATGTAGTGGCCATATTTTTCCAACAGAAGTCACAATATGCTGCTAGTTTTCTGTTATCAAATTTTTAGATTTTTTACGAAAATTCTATTGTGAATTGCTTTATGAAAAACAAAGGTTCAACAGGAAACAAATTCAAGATTATTATCAAACAGTGAATTGATTTGTTTGCAGGAATAGTAACTTGTTGTTTGCTGTCAATTTTTTGAATTCTGTAATTCAACCTTAAATACTCATCTGTTGTAAGTTGTTGTTTTTTTTTCAAAACAACCTAATAAAAAAACAAAAATTAATTTTTTTTCAATATTTCACTTGTTGAAGATTTAAACCAGCTATTGTTTCTGAGAGAAATTTAAGGTATTGTAATGTCATTCAAATTGTCTATTTCTCTAAAATAATCGTTGTTCATTTGCAAATAACCATTATTCACTTAAACTATGTCGAATCATAATAATTAGATACAAAAATATTTATGACGTAGTGATATCATGAAAATTTTGCAGCAAATAAATTAAGCTGCTGGTAACATTTCCGGCCGGTAAACATTAAAATTTTTTTGTTTGATTGGGATTTTTAAATGATGTTTCAACTCGAAATATAATTTACGCTTGAATTATCAATTCGAAAATATCGAAACTAGAAAAATAATCAGGAAAAATCCCACTGAAAAATCAAACATTCTGGAATCAATTCTTTTAGTTTTTGTTCTTTTCTCATTGACTGATTGTTTGTTTTTTTCACAAAGCAATTTACAAAGCAATTTTAAGTCATTTTTTAAAAATCACCAACCTGAATAAGCCAATAGTAATATTGCAATACTGGGTTCGAGGAGTTTTCAGAAAGTTTTGTCAAAATGCACTAAATTTTCTAAAAAGTATACTCAAAAACTCTTCATAATAGTGTGCTGAAAGGAATTTATGTACAAAATGTGCTGAAAACTCAGAGCATTTCTTACGCAGTTTTGTACACAACTAGCTCATTTCAACTCAGTTATTTTTCTTTTCCAGGCATTACTGTATTCAGAAATGGAGCTTAGTCTCAAACCCTATCTCGAAAATGCTAGCCTCATCTTCTTTCATTTGTTCACATGTCAATTCAAGGAATTGAGATCATTGATGTCCGTTTTGCAGCTAAAAGCTTTATGATTTTGAAATAGAAATTTATCTAAGAAAAGCGCGGGAAACGTGAAACTTGTATAAGGAATGCACTAAAATGTGATGAATTTGTGTAGGAAAATGGCTTAAAATTTTTAAACGAGCTGAAATAACTGATATAACTTGAAGTGAGCTGAATAATTTTAAAATGAGCTGAAGACAAAAAAGAGCGGAGAATTTTATAGTAAAAATTCTGAAATGTGAAATTTTGACAGAACAGTTGATTAGGCGCAGATTTTTTGCAAGAAAATTGTTCTAAAATTGTAGCTGAAATCTATCATTTATAACTCAAATTAATTTTTAGCTGGGCAATACATTTGTGTAACTGTAGGACATTCAACTTCAAAGGTTTACCGTTTATTTTGAAACAAGTTATTATAATTAGATAACTTGATACGTTCATGCTAAATTTGACATTAATCAGAGCAAAAGGCAATAAATCACAATTAACCAGACATCTTTACTCCATAAATAGTCGGTTTTAAACCTTGGAATTTCTCGTTGCGTTCGGTTTGACTAAGACAAAAACGACAATATTTTGAGCTATTTCGGTTTTGTCGGAAATTGTTGGTTTTGATCGGTTTTCAAAGGTAGAAAATTGCCGGTTGTTTGGGCTGAAGGTAAGAAAGCTTCGGAATGTTTGATTTGAAACACAGGAAACCTTAGGAATAATTTTTTCCCAGCTAATGTAGTCACGAGAAAACGACCCATGTTCTTCTTTTCTTATAATCATATCAAGCATAAGCTGTTTGTTATTCTCACCTGTACAAAATAGACCCATCGGGAGATAGTCTTATGAGGACATTGGGCACCATGACCTCTTGTTTGAATGCAGAGAGGGAGTCTGGGAAGTAGGTGTCCGGCACCCAGATCTTAGTCAGGAAGTCATGTGACAGTGTCAGGTTCTCTGAACATACAACCACACACGATAAAAAAATATCAAACTGTTTCTTTCCTTATTTTATCCGTTTCGGTTTCTCCAGATTACTGAGCTTAAAATAATGAAACTTTAGCTGCTAAAATTGCCGTTTCTTTTCCATTTTGAACTTTGGATAGTTTCATCCAGGTTTAGATCTCGGTCCATGAAAGGACCGTCCTCGATTCGAAACGCCCGTAAAAAAGCTTGGTTCGACCCGTGAAAAATGACATTGCCTCGACTTTACGGATGAAGCTCGACTATGTAAATTCGGTCAATAAAGACCCCCCCCCCCCTCCATTCACCACCACCAAAAAAAAAATTTGAATCTGCTCATAAGTTGAGGTCTAGAGGTCTAAAGTGGCACATTATCCCCAATATTGAATAATTGAAAATGAATTCATTGACAACTTAGTGAAAATGCGCCTTAAAATAGAGATACCGAAACGGAAAAGATCTGAAGATACTATATATAACATGAGATACTCTTTTGTAATGGAGAGCTAGAAAGAGAGCTTAAGCCGCAATAATCATTCTTGTTTTATATATATATATATATATATATATATATTTATATATATATATATATATATATATATATATATATATATATATATATATATATATATATATATATATATATATATATATATATATATAAAAGTGATTTCAAGGTGAAAGAAGAGATGACTCAAATCATCAAATGAACTGCTGTAGAAATTTTATTTCTTTTGAGCTGCAATTTGTAACAAATGCCGCATTAATAGGATGCCAGGTGAATTAATCAATGCTTTACGATGATAATTGTAATGAACCTAGTTTACTTTTCTCCCAACTCAGTGTCAACTTTTATTGGTAATAATTTATATTTGGTTTGTCAAAGACAGTTTGATAATATTTTCAAATAGCAATCTATCCAAGAAACTAAGCTTTTCTAAATCTAAATTGAAACTTTTTTCTGATGGACAATTTTTGTTTTGATAAATCATTTTTTTTCTATCTATATTCTTCCTCATACCTTCAATAACCCGCGACACAAAGCCTTCTGCAACGAAAAAAATCGAGATCAAGATCTTATGGCTAAGATAGCGGCCTTAAAGAAGAAAAATAGACAAAATGAGTACTTGCGGTCAAAATTTCACATTAAATAAATTTCCCGGATTTTAAAGAACCCCGCAAAAAACTACATTTGAAACAAACTGATCGTTTGGTAAAATTGGTTGTAAAACAATGTCAACAAAGAGTAGAGAAAATAGCTCAATATATTTAAATTCTGGCTTAGAAAATGTTAGATTCGAACAGGATTCTTCTGAAATATATCACAATCTTCTTGAACAATTTTACACGAACAAGTTGCCTCTATATTGAGTTTTCTGTCAAAAAATTAAAATTTCCGGTGCTTAAAAATCCTAATTACATCGATACAAACAATAAAAGCACAAAATACAGTTATTCATCAATAATATCAGATTTAAAAATAACAAACGAAAGTTTATGTTTATATTTTGATTTTCTTGTTGTTACAAAAAATTTACTAACAATATTAGACCAACAATCCTGTAGAGCTGTTCAAGTTGTCTCTTCAAAAATAATTTAATTTAAAACAGATGTCTTTTTGCTTTGCTATGCTTGTTTAGTAATTTAAAAACTTGAAAAAGACCTTTCCGAATTTCTGATTTGACGAACATTATGAAAGCGGTTGGTCCAAATAGTCATTACCTTTAATTTTAAGGCTCGCAATAATGTAAATGAATGCTGGTTTTGTTTCATTGATCCTTGCGTTTTCTATAACCACAAGTTTTAAAATTTCTGCATGTATACATTAGATGAAGTCTCAATTGAATTGCGTCTGATTTTAATGTAAAAAAGCTTGTTTATAATGAGATGGTATAATGGTATAATGTCATCTGCATCGTTGAAAAGAGACAGAAGGGCTCCACGGTAAAAATGGAACAAATTTAATGATTGTGCTGTGGGAGCAACTTTTATCAAACTATTTGTACAGAACTATTCGGAAAACATTTTATGCCGACTTGATCAGTTGACTTTAAGAATTCAATCGATGACAAACAAAAAACATAAAATAGTTCGTTGTGATCTAATGCAGCGAATGCACTTTTGGTGCTTTTTGCCAACAAAAGATAAATTACAACTAAGTTTTCTAATTAAAAAATGCAAAACGTTTCCATGCGTTTATCAGTTTTAACACCATTGAAACTGACTTTAAAAGTTTTTGGGCCAGTTAACAGCAAAACGGTGCAAAAAATTTTAAGGGTTGGAAAAATTGAGACCCTCCTTGTATGCCAGCTGCAAAAAATATAGAAAAGTACTTCGAGGGAATATAATTTTGTGACTTTTGTGATCGAGAAAATGTATCTCACCTAATTTCTTTGAACAATATCATTTTGTAAAAAGAGAGCAAACTGATTTTCCGGTGCTTTTTCCTATAACAGAATGGTTTTGCTGCTGTTAAGCAGGCATGGATGGAAAAGTTGTCAAAACGCATAGGAGTTTTCAAATGATGCAGAAAATGAAGTCAAAATCAAAAATCTTTAAATCGTTTTGTGCGCTGGTAAGAGGTTGCAAATGGCAGCATATTTCCCAAAGGCAGTTTTTTTGAATGGAAACCAAATGTTTGACAAAAATTCAAATCAAGTGTGTTATAAACTTCAAGAAAATAAAAAAAACTGTGAGCCCAATTTTCACTAATGATTTTTGGGCCATCTCTTTGGAAACTTAAAATATAACTTGATCAACTAGAAGAAGGCCAATGTACGGGTTCTTTGCAGTGCACTCATCAAAGAGAAAATGTAAAAACTAAAAAACACCATAAGAGACATTGAAAAGGCAAAATTTTAAACCGTGTTCTCTCAGGGCAAAAATTTTACTTTCAAAAACCAAAATAATTTAAAACTGTTTTGTCAAATTTTTTTTTAAATAGAAATCTCAAAATCGCGTCCTATGTTAGCAGTGGGGAAAATCTTTTGATAACTTTTAAAAACTCAGATGTACTTCTGCCCGTCAAAAATTTAACCTTAACCTTTAAGGTTATGTCAGATTTTAAAAATGCTGGTTTTAATCAAAACTGAAACGTTAAGAACAGACATTTTCCTATTTTGTATTGTTCGAAAACTTTCGCTCCATTTTTGCATTTTTAAGATGTCAAGTAGAGTAATTCACGGAATTAAATCTATAGCAAGGAGACTATTTCGAATTATTGGTCATTTTTTCAAGGCCATTAAAGAAGTTAATATCTGATAAGGAAAAAAGTGTTTTGATTTAAAATTCTTTTAATCGTTTTCTGAAAATGGGCAGTTTATATAAGAACCTCAAACGTACTGTTTTTAATTGTGCAAATAGTTTTAAATCTTAATCTTGTGCATCAGTGTGAACTAAAATAATTCATATGCTCTGTTCCGTGAATATATTATCAGCCACGCATACTTCAATTAATGTGTCTTCACTAATTGTGCTTATGAAACGATATTTTTCCACAAAGCTATTAAAAGAAATATGTAAATTATGTTCTTCTTGATGTTAGAATTCGCCAAACTTACGATCATAAGTGTCATCTTTATTGTAAAGTGAAAAATCTAGCCGACTGTCTTTCCAAAACTGTCTGAAGGACAAGTCCAGGCGAAAATTCATATTCACTTCATCAATCGGGCCCAGCGAATCGACGTTTATAGTAACACCCACAATTACAGGCGAACCCCCGAAGTTGGGACGAAGGGTTTTGTCGTATTTCCGGGAATTGGGCCCATTTCCGACAAGGTAGTCGAGCATCTTGCTGACCTCGTGCACTTTGCGAATGGCAAGAATTTGTGTAGTGTGGAAGGAAAGTAACAAAATTAGCAGTACTACTACCGCTGAAACATCTGCGAATATTTTGCTCATCTTGAAGATGATTTTGCGTGAATAATTAATAAATTCCGAAGGTAAATAGGACTATGTTGATCATATATGAAAGAAAAATCGCTTATTTTTCTAATATTTGTACGATGAATTGAGTCAAAGAAATTGGCATCAATAACTTATACGTAATGACGTTGTTTGCGTCTTTGGCTTGTTATCGGCACGCTGAAAATGACTACAAGCTACAACGCAAAAAAAAATTCTGATGCAATTGGTTTAAAAAATACATTTTCGATGGTTCCGTAGATTAAATGGAAATTCCAATACGACCACAACTGGAAATTTGTATACGTTTTTTAGGTCTTTTGTGGTGCTTGAAAGAGAGGTTGCTTTTTGGCGTTAAAAGGCACATCGGGAGAAAAAGAAGTTATTGATGCGTTTCCACTCGCCTTTGAAGGCGGTAAACTCTTCACTTTCTGCTAAAATGGCCGCCAATTGAAATTCGACTCAAGATTTCTGTAAGTAGGTAACTACATTAGTGTAATTAAACATTCACTTTTTCAAAATTGCAGCTGTAATTTGTGCAAATTGCGTAAAAACAGGTAATTTTTGAGTAACTGAAAATGTAAACATGGTTAAGCGAAGTCAAAATATAAATTCCAGGTAAATATAATTAAAAGTGGCGTCAATGATAGCAATAAAGCGAATTATAAAAAGCCCTAAATTGTTGAATTTTTAATTCAGGTTTGCTTATTTTGAGTTAACGTTTGGCTCGAATCAATAGGTAGCAAGTAATAATAGACAAAATAACAGCTAAAAAGGGGTCGTAAAATGATGGTAGTTGATTTTAGTACCTCTAGAAAAAACGAAACACGCTTGCTTTTGTGAGCATTGACGCGTGAAATCAAATGCGGCGCGAAACCTATTTTATTGCAGCGGCAGAATAACCCGTTTTTTAAAACACATTTCTTCTCCCCTCATTTTTTTCACCTAATAAATCACACGCTTGATAGGGACATTTTATCACTCTATTCGGTTCAGGTCTTTCCCATTTTTCACCCCTAAATATACTTGGTGAGAGCTGATACAGGAGAGAAAAAGAGGGTGGAAATAAGGAAGATAGCATTTTGAAAATATTTTTGTCCTGTAATATTAACCAAATAACCCTTACCATTTATAATAATCCCCCAGTTTAGAGCTTAGTAATAAGTTAGTAAAGTGTTGAGAATGAAAATTACATAAAGAGCAAATTGTAGGAGAGATTTAGAGGTTAAATACTGCGAAAAATCAGCCATTGGTGGTGGTCCATTTTCTCGTTGCTTTGTTATGTTAGTTTTCTTTTTTTATTTTTTATTTTTTGTCTTTTCCCATTTTTATTTTTGCCCAGAGTAAAATGATTGAAACAAATAACGGTATGGTTTTATTCCCCCGTGAGTTGAGATATGGCAAGATATATAATCAAAATTTCCTCCGGTTAGTGTGTTGGAAGCAATCATCAATTTTCTTTCCTCAATTATTTTCCATAGTCTCTTAATACGAGATAATACGCAGACCGAATGAACAAATACTCTGTCTATTACGGGAAGCAGTTGAATATACAATGGTTGATGTTTGATAAATAATATATCTATTGTAAAGTTAAGTCCAGTGCACATTTTGATGAAAAGAAATTTCATCAAAACTACACTAAGCTTAAAAATTGGCCACTTAAACAAAAAAACCTTAGACATAGTTTGTACATAGCTACCTCGCCTTAGTCTTATTTTGAAACGAATATTCTTAAAATCATAAGTTAAATGACATTTAGGGCACTTAGTTGCTAGTACTGATATTTTTTCAAGCTCATACTTTTTTCCAAAGCCAAACCAAACGGTTTTTATCTGAATGAAGAGAAATCTTTTGTGCTTAGTTAGTAATAACTCTAAAATGGGTAATGGGTTAGTTTTGCAAAAATGTGAACAAATTATGCCGATTGGATTCATTTTGACTAATGATGACCAACTATTTCCCGTTACCATATTTCCGCTTTTCATTTTCCACCCCATCCTAACTTCCTCGATTTCTATGCTTAACGAGCTTGAATTGCGTCTCATTATAAAGCTATCAAAAACTCAAGTTTCATCTCAAGTTTCAACCAACTTTCAATTGCATATATGCAACCGTGCTTATTTGATGCTTACTCTATTTCAGATTAAATTCTCATCTAAGGACTAAAAAAATAGTACAGTTAACTAGAGGACAAAAATGGGGGAGGGGATTTTTAGTTAAATATGACCTATAGCTATTATACTGACATGCAGTGGCATTAATCATAGCACTATAATAATATAAGTTTAATTTTTTTTCGGCGATTACTCTAGAATAGGTTACAGAAAATAGCAGAACAAGAATGTTGATTACCAATTTTACAATCATTGTTCCGACGCATTCATTCAATTCAAACACAGGGCAACTTTGAAAAAAGCTGGAAAATTTGACATCAGAAAAAAAATTTGCCCAAAATACTCAGATTATGTCATAAAATCAATTCTGAATAACCTGCACAATTTTGAGATTGCAAGACTACTATGAAAAAACAATTTCGTAGTCATTACAACACATAACTATTATGTGAAAAAAATTAATTGTTTTTTTTGCCTTGCGATAAAACTTAAGAAGTTTATTAGAACAGAGAGTAAGAACAAAAACCTTCTAACACTTCAGATCTTCTACGGCTTGGTTTATTCATGTTGGAAGTAAACAAAAAAGTTGTTCGCAAAATGATAAGCCATTAGGTTTCCGGATATTGCAATTATGACAATGGAATCTTCAAATTTTTCATCAATAAAGATTAATCGAAGTATAAAAGAGGGTAAATGAATAAACAAGCAGCAACCGCTTATCCGATCAGAAAACAGAAAATGAACTCTTTCAAAATGCATTTATTTTGTCGTCTAACACCATAATTTTTGTCAACTATTCTAATATATATGTATTTATATAATTATAAAAACATATATTTAGCGATTTGTGATCAACCCTGAAGTTTATTTTTAAATAAATTATGATGCATCATATCAATTTCACATATACTTCAAATCAGTCTTCCGTGATAACTATTTCAGCAACAAATAAATTTACCTCTGTAACAAACCCTTTACCAAATAATGCTCTTTTAAACTGCTTTCAAATAGTGTTTAGGCTCTGCTCTGTTACACAGTCTCCTTTAAACAATCTATATCTTACGGTAGTGTTTTCTTATTTAAACTACTTTTGTATCTTATGTCCATCTTGAAAGAACTTAATCTGTTTTCTGCCTATGGCCAAAACGAAAATCAACTTATCAGTTAAGAGGGGGAGTCTTCTTTAAAAAATATGTCACCCAGTGATCAGGGTCAATAAATAATGATGACAATAAAAGCTGAGAAAGTTTTTGATGACTCAGCCAATGAGTGAGTAGCTCAAAATTTTATGTTTTATGGTTTTTATATCAGTGGTGGAACAAATTTGGGAGCAAAAACAGGAGCAAACGCTCAAGACATTTTTCTAAGAAGGTAGAGAAAGGGATTCCAAATGATTCGAACTGAACTGATAATCACGTCAAGGATCGGTTATGAACCGAGATTTTCTTAATTTACTATTTCGAATCACAAATCTACTCTTATTTTTAAATAAGAGATGCTGGTTTGGATCCAAATCTGGCTCATTTTCACAGCTGCGCCGGCACAAACCCCATAAGACATCTCAATTTTCTTTCATTTTCACTCAAGCATGAACATGTTAAATCTAATTCATTTTTGTTCTGTGTCACTTTGTTTGGCTTGAAAATCGTTAACGTGTTTTAATGATGAATCCAGAACTGGAAAAAAGCAGTAATTTTTTACTGACTTATATTGTCTCAGAAAGCAATCGTTCTCCGTCTGAGGGCCCAGATGGATTCAACTATGTCCATACCGAAGATGGGGGAACAATCGGGGTGTCTGTGTTCAAAATTATGTAGTCTGGAAACAATGAAAACGCACAAAAGTTTGAACAAGAACAAGCGAAAGTCTGGGCATCAAGGCACGAAAGTGGGACGTAAACGGAAAAAAATTCTTAGCCTTGTAAGAAAAACTTATACCTATCAGTTGTCCTATAGCACAGTTTCTCCGGCGTGATAACTCAAGTGGCAGCCTACAAGGATGAACGCCAAAACTCACTTCAGTTAAAACCAATTATCAAAATATAAAACATTAGATTCAGTCTTTTTGACGTACTTAAAACTTTTCCTTCTTGTTTTATGGAAAGTAACTTAAGTTGAGAAAAATCAAATTCATACCTCGCAGGCTAGAGAGCATAAAAAGTAGCGCAGAACTCTACTAACCAGTAAATATTTTCGGGGGTGTATAAACGAAATAAATATTTTATGCTAATTTCAAGTATATATGCTATGTACAGTTACTGCAGGTTGTCTGACCTTAAAACCAAAATTTTGAACGTGAATGCACAAATCTGCTGTAGATGAAAACTTACGGTGAACAGGCGAAAGTCAGATAGATGCACGAAAGTCTGAATATGAACGCATAAAATGCGATCAAAGGCCCAAAGTCTGGTCAACGCACGAAAGTCAGGTGAACGCTTGGAAGTCTGAGCATGAACGCGTGACAATTTGGTGAAAACAAAAAGTCTGATTAGGAACGCTCAAAAAATTTGAGGAACGCGCTAAAGTCTTGATCTGAATGCACGAAATTGTGGTTGAGACACACAAATAGCCGGGGAATAGGCATTTTCCATCTCGGGAGGCCTGGACATAGACACTGAACCTCTGAGAGAGTCTGGACAAACTGGTTTCCGTCTGTCACCTCAACTTGGGTTTAATAAGGCTTAGACATGAAAAGAGAATAATTATGCATTCAAACGCTGATAACACCTGACAAGCGATTATCATTTAGCAAAAAAATATAATTGTTATAACCCCCACTTCACTGGGGAGGGAGGAAACTATATAATCAAAAGGGTTTTTTTGTTCAGCCAATTTTGGCCAATCGATATGGATATATATATATATATATATATATATATATATATATATACATATATATATATATATATATATATATATATATATATATATACATATATATATATATATATATGTGTATATATATATATATATATATATATATATATATATATCGTTGAGAATTGTGAATGGTATCATTAAAGCGAACGTACCTCCTAGAGAATAAAATCAAAAAGATTTTTTTCGAAATTTCGTCTTTTACCGGGAGTTATCGAGGTTTACAGTTTTATAATTTTTGCTAAAATTTAGCACAATTTTGCTTATTTAATTTCAATTAAATAAAACTCTCAGCAGTAGCGTGTTATTGTTATCGTTAGAGATAGAAGAGCTTTGCTGAATTGTTTGATCGAAGTTTCTTTGGCTAGAAATTCAGATGGTGACCTAGAATTCAGCGGAGACGTAGAAACTGCTGAAACAGTCTCTTTAATTTCCAAAAAAGAACTAGTTGAAACTCGGCGCCCTATAAAACTTTCCTGGGATTAAAGTTTTGCCGTTTTTTTCCAATTTTAGTTCGTAATTATACAAAATGCATCATCGTTTTTTTTCTGATATTTCAAGTATTTCACTCAACAATTGGGCTAATATTTGGGCTTTTTTGGTTGCACTGCAAAATCAGAGATAACTTCATATTGTCATGGATTCATAAAATCCAATTTTTTAAAACTTTTTTCCGGTGCTGCTTTTTTTTAAAAAAATGAAGCCGAATATAGATATGGTTTCTTTCAGAGAACCCATTTGTTTTTATGTATTTGAAGAGGAGTTTTAGTAAATTTTAACTGAATTCCTGTGTTTTGCCTTCAATTGTTATTCTTTGTTCAGTCTGATAACTAAGTCGAAACGATCAAAGATACAATTGGCTTCCTCAAGAAGTGTAGGTGAAGCTGTACCATTTATTCGGTTTTTACCTATTGTCTCTTATGTCATTGAATGTGTTTGTTTTGAGGAAATTTCACTGATTTTTTGAACTTGTCAATTTTTTGTATTTTTTCAGTAAACTTGAGGTTATTCTCAATAAAAACAGGTCAAAGGTTCTTTCTTATGAAATACAACCTAATTTTGCGGCGACTTGTTATAAAAGAACGGTTTCTTGGTTTTGGTACCACGACTTTTCATTTTGTGATTTTTGTGCAAAATTGCCTATTTTTGCTGTTGTTTTTGTTTCTTGGGTAAACTGTCTCATTACTCAACAATCTAAATGAAAAAAGTTTTACGATATTCGTAAAATAACATTTTTGTTTGTTTATAACATATGATTTTAAGGGCTGCGACGCTGTTCCCTCGCAGAAGTTGGTAATATTGAGTTTTAATCTTCCCCTGAATTTGTTTTTACCTTTTTTTGTCGTATGCCAATTAATGGGTAATTAAAGGTCTCAGTGGCCAAAAATAGATACAAAATTGAACTTAATGACTGATATCGTTTATAGCTAATGGTTTTTTGATTTTCAAAATAAATTTTTTTTTAAAAAAGTAAAAGTACTCTTCAATTTTTCCCAATTTTTTTCTGTTTTTTGTGGTTTTTTTTCGTGTTTTGAAATGTTGTATTTTCTGGCAACTTAGCTTCATTAGTGAGAGATCTCTTGATTGTTTGGTTGATCCAAACAATAACTATAATTTTGGTTAAATGTTTTGACTAATGTCTTCAAGGCTTAGACAATTTGTTTCTTTTAAAAGGAAAATTAAACATTTTTCAATCTTTGTGGTTCTTTTTGCTGTCATTTTGTGATAGTCGTTTTAGAAAAGACTCTATGTTGTTTCAAGGGACGAAGATGAAGATATACATTTATCGCGGTTTATGGTTTATAAATAGTTTGGTTCTGCTTGTATTTCATGTTATTTTACGTTCTTATGACTTAGTCTCACTAACGACAGGCGCAATTAATTTTGAATGAACTTGTTAAGATGATGTTTCTACTATTTTACTCAAAAATTTATGTTGTCGATGGATTTTGAAATTTTTTGTTTTTTTAAGAAAAGACAACGTGTTTTTGAGTTTGGTCAATACTATTTCTGTTAACTTGTAACTTAGCATCTCTATAGACAAGTCACATCCCTTATCCATTGAAAAACAGTTTGCGTTTTATAACGGCACTATTTTCCTCAAACATTCTATGTTCTTGGTACGAAAATTTTTCATACTTTATTCGTGGTTTTCTTTCACTGTGTAGCAATAATGGGGTGTCTTCTGGTCATTTGAAAAGAAAAGGCAATCAAAAAATTTTAATGTTTTTAGTGAACAGCTTACTGTTGAATTGGCTGGTACATCTTTTTGAGCTATTCTTTGGGTAAACTCGTTTTGCTTGTGTTTGCCGTTCTGTTTGTATTCCTGTGACATATCCTGGATAACGAAAATCTCAATTGCTCTCTATGGAGGTAAAAAAAAAGATTTTTTTAACCTCCATAGAGTTCATTTGATTTGATGCATAAAGTTTCTTATCCATTTGACAATAATTTTTATTCAAAAAAGCAACGTGTTTTTTTAGATTTTGCCCTTTTGCCCATTTCTTGTCGATTTGTTACCAAGTCGCATCGAGGAAAAGTCCGTTATTTTTTTCTAATGAAGAACAGGTTAATTTTCTTTAGTATAAGTTTTGTCTGAAGCCATTTTGATTCGGTAATTAATGGTTTTTCAAAAAGTGGAAATTAGTTTAAGTCTTAGTTAATATTTGTATTTATATGATTTTTATCGCCTCGTAGTTATCTTATGATAGTTACAGGTCTCATCGGCCCTGTAACTATGGTTGATTGTTTTATTCATTTAGTAGTTTGTTGAAT
The DNA here is from genome assembly GCF_964194025.1 of Convolutriloba macropyga. Classification (NCBI taxonomy): domain Eukaryota; kingdom Metazoa; phylum Xenacoelomorpha; order Acoela; family Convolutidae; genus Convolutriloba; species Convolutriloba macropyga. The sequence goes on from NC_134472.1 coordinate 2,322,929, forward strand.
GGTATGCTGATATGTTAATTTTTAAATCTCCTCATATGGTAGACAATTAAGTGAAAAAAGTAGATGAGTGGGTTCGGAACTTTATTCGCAAACGCACATTACCGAGCCTCCTTGTTTGAATTTTTATGATCATAATTATATCAATGTTAATATTGTTGTTAAACATTAAAAGAACACTATACGCAAGAGTTCCGTAAATGCGTTTCTTTTTTCAAAAACTACAAACTAAAAAAAACTCTCTGATGGGGTTTCAAGTGCTTTCCGCATAATCAAGAGGATGTTGATATTTCTGATCTTTTTTTTAGGAAAAGCTCAGCAATTTTACTGAATCCGCGTTTGAGGGTAAGTGAAATCCGGAAATCAGTAATCGGTTTTTGATGGTTATTTTTGTCAGTGAAGTCCGATAATTTGTCCGCAAAATGTGATATGTACCTTTTTTAATAATAGTAGTCCTGTAATGTTAAGGTATTGGAAGATAATATTTCACCAACGAAGTTCCCATGAGTAATTAAATTGGTTTAATAGTGACCTTCAAAATATTATTGATAAATTGATAAAAGTTTCAAACAGAAAGGAACCAAAAACTGGAGCCCAAAAATTTGATCTAATTCAAATAGACTTCTAACTAAAAATTAACTTTCATAGAAAAGTTATCTTTATAATTTGTCGTTGCAGCCATCTTCGAGCGTGAGAACAAAAGACTGTAATAAAAGCTCATTCAGGCTGATTGTTAAAAGAAGGCCGCGTTTAATTGGTTAAATTTGCAAATAAATAATAAAATTTGTGCCGGGGGGGGTGGTTGGAGTATAGCGCCTTGCGTTTTTGGAGCGTCAGAGGATAAGAGGGATGTCGTTAGAGGGGATGATAATTTTGTGCATTTTTGAAAGAACAACAGGCGCTTTGTTTTCCTGTCAACATTATCCACGGTTAAGGCTCTAGTAAATGCGAGTACACATCCTACCGAGGCCGCTTCAACTCTTTACCGTGTTATCATAAAAGCCTTCATCTGACAGGCCAGAGACAAAGGCCTCCTTTTTCTATGATCAGAAAAGGAGGAAATAAAGAAGAGAGAGAGAGAGAGAGAAACTGTAAAAACGAAAAAGATTTACAGGAAAGGACAAAAAAATGTGAATAACTCAAAACAATAATGCATTCTACGAGAATAATGCACATTAAGGCCACAAAACACTTTATCTACATAATGTCAGCTGTTAAATTAAAGAATCTGTTCGTTTTATTTCTTACTCTCGCCTTTTCAAAGCCATCCTAAACATTTTCAAATTTGGGCGCGTAAAGTAGAGGAAATAAAGTAAAGATTATTACAAAGAAAATGTCTTTTAAACCCCTCTCGAATTTGATCCATAGTCGATGCCAGACGGTTATCCCCCAGATCTTCCAAGATCTTGCAAGGCAATGTATAGCTTGCAAGATCTTGCAAGATAATCATTCAATTTCAGCGGGAGGTGGCATTAAATATAAAAGTCTTCCAGCGCTATATATTTGAAGTAGCGCGCCAGATTCAGCTCGATCGGGTTCAACAATACTTTAATTCCTTTTTTCTGTAAAACAGATGAAGTGACAAAGGAATTCAGGTTATCATCGACATTTGTAGTCAACTAATCTTTTGATGGTTACATTGCTCCAAAACTGATTATGTGTTTACGTGCCTATGTGTGTCAGTGTGTGTGTGTGTGTGTGTGTGTGTGTGTGTGTGTGTGTGTATATGTGTGTGTGCATGTGTGTGTGTGTGTGTGTGTGTGTGTGTGTGTGTGTGTGTGTGTGTGTTTGTGTATGCGTATGTGCGTGAATGTGTGTATGTGGGTGTTTTTCTGCGCCTTTGTTTTGTGTGTGTTTGTGTGTGTGTGAGGGAGAGAGAGAGAGAGAAAAAGAGTGAGAGAGTCGAAGACAACAATCATAATGCCTATCGAAAAAAAATTTCAATTTTTTCAAGATCAAAGAAGATGAAGTTTTCGGCTAACACTCTTTTAAGCGTTTTTAGTGAAACTGTAAATTGAAAGCCTATTTTTCTCCTCACCTCAATCGAGAAAAATCACCAAAGTGATTTTCAAGGACCATTGAGTCAAAGCACCCAATATTGTTAAATTATCACGTTGTTGAACTATTTGTGCTTAAACAGCACGACAATAATAGTTCTCAGTGAACTGAACATTTGAGAAACATTGTTCAGCAATTATTCTAAATTACTGGCCAAAAAAATTATTAACTTTAACTAAAGAATAATTGTATCACATGCCAAAGAGGAAACCACAGAAATTGGTCCCAGCAAAAGCTGAGCTACCTACAGAAACTCCGGTTGCTTAAATAGCTTTTGCCAACGTTGAAGTAGACCATTTTGTTACTTTTAGAGTAACAATTCAGCGCAGAATTTAACAGCGATGGTGTTGCTTGTTCACATTCGGAACAGTACGAGCGCGTATTTAGAAATAGTTCCAGGCACTTTTCTGAAAGCAAAAATGCAACTCATAGCTCGCAGACCGAGACAAACCGATATGAATGCTCAGTGACAGTGGGACAATCAGGGTCGAAATTCTATGGAGCAGACCGGGAGTTTAAAGTGTATTTCGCTGCTTGAAACAATGGAAAATTTGAAAAACATCTAGTTCAACTATGGGTCAGATGGAAGTTAAATTCACCGGAAGCACTTCATATCGCAGTAATGAGGGAACGAATGGTCAGAAATTGAGAGAAAGCGATGTATATAGTTTTGGTGAACCGATCATTTACAGAAGATGATCCCTCAACGACAATATGTCTTGTTGAGCACAAATTGAATGGAAGAGCGTTGCCTCCAGTAACTTTTAATGTAAAGCATTTGAGCGCTAACACCCCAAATCACTTCTTGATTGGTAACAAAAAACATTTTTTCGCTATACTTAACACAAACATAAGATCTTCTCAATCATCAAGAGCTCTTTTAACAAAAACAAGCTTACACCAATCTCTTGTGGGACAGATTCAAAAACGAGTATTTGCAGTCTTTGAAGTCTTCGAAAAATCAGCAAAATGAAAATGCGAATCAAAGAAAAACCTAAACGATGGTGATCTCAGCTGGCTGATGAAAGACACTTACAAAAGAATGCACTACAATCTCAGAGGTGTTAATGAAACCCTTGAGGGTGTTGAGGGAGCAATGTGACCAACAAAGATTGCAACGAAAAGGGAGTCTGCAGGAGGCCTCAGTGAAACTCGCTCCAGTCTTTGTAATTGGCAAGGATGTTTTCACAAAGTAATACTGGGCTGGCTAAGCTACAGCTGAGCTTGGGGAGCATGCGTAGGAAAGGAAATAGAAGCACAAAATTGAAAGGTAGAAAATTCTTTCGTATTAGTTTAGTCATAAAAATATTACCAGTTTTAAGTTTCAGTTACAGTTACACTTGTAGTCACGTGATAAAAAGGAAAAGGACTAATCGAACAGCAACAAAGGAGACAACAGACAACACCCATCGTAAACGGCTTTCTTCCTATAAGTCGACAAAATAATTGCAAAAATAAACTGTCTTGAGAAGTAAAAAAAGTAGTCGTGTCTTGTACTTTCAATTGTCTTGAGCAGTAAAGTAATTTTTCGTCTTTTAATGAAAATTATTTTTAAGCAATTAATTATTTGTTCCTGTGTATTTTATCTATGAAAATTTTGAGCCGCAATTCAACTGATACAACCACAAGTCTCAGGTATTTCCACTCGTGAGTAAAAAGAACGAAACTCAACTTAAGCTTCATTTTAGGCATTTGTCTTTGTCTTTCTGTCGGAATCATCTATTAAACACATAAAATTCACGTCTTTTGTGCTCTAATCTGTCGTAACTCAATCCTACTGAAAATTGAAAAAAAAATATTAATAGCAAAAACTCATAAAGGCAAATTGTAAGACAACGGTAAGAATATGGAAGATATACATCTAAAAAAGCAAAATGCAGGAAAAAACTATCCGGACAAGTTTTGAACCACTAAAAAAAGCCAGGCGGTGTAAAGTTTTCCTCATGACAGCCGATGACGAGAGCAGCCGATACTTTTGATGCGCCGACCCTATAATTGAATAGAAACTGCTGACCAGTTTGTTGAGCGAATTACAGCGCTCACTCCTCAATTCGAGACCGCATCAAAAAAGAATCAAGCTGCTGCCTAAATTGCAACGCAATTAAATTTGAATTACACTGAAAAGCAGATTAACGACTATCGAGCGCAACTGCAGCAAAAAGCGCAAGAAGTCTAAAAGTTTATAAAGAACAAAGACCTGACAAGCAAACTGAATGCATTCTTCCTAGAAATACAGCTGATTGGTGACCGATACCAACAATTCCCCGACCAGCGTAATGGTTTCAATTTGTAAAGCACAGAACAACAGAGATTCGTCAATGAATTAAACTTCGAGTGGTTACCATGTAATCAAGTACAGAGAAAAATTTCAATTCAAGAAACTCAATCAACATTTCAGGCCTCGGAAGCAGAACCGCCTGCATTTATTTCACAAACGACAGATCAAATCAGTTGACCCTCAGTCAAAAAGATGACAAACACCAATTATAACTCAACCCATGTGAAAGTGAATGCTGTTGAACAAAACGAACAATTAAGCAATCAAGATAAAGAGAACAGTTAGGAGACACGCTCAGTGAAGCGAAGTGTTGAAGAAAGAATGAGAGAGTTTGATATTGAATTGGAAACAGATTTGCAACCAGAAAAGTTACATTTTTATTGAAAGAAATCTAGCCGAAAATACAGATGAAAAAATTATAGATGCAGCATCAGCTTACTTAAAGCGATTCAGCAAAACTGATTGGCAGAGAGATTTCTACCCTACCTCGAGTTCCTCAAACAGGTTCTATGCTTGGCTATTGTAACTTGATAGAAATTTTCTATCTAAATTAACAACGAGGTTGATGATTCAATTATGCTAACCGGCTTAAAACTACAAAACAGTGATGGATGTTCTCTAGGTTGCAAGTGTGTCTCGTGGGCCAGACATTTTTTCATAAACTAGACTATTTGTTCAGAAACGAACTCGAAAGCTATTGGTTGGTAAACAATCATCAACTGAATAACTATGAACTGCTAGAACTTAAGTTTACCAATAAATACTTGAAAATATTCAAGCATTAGTTGGGAAGACCAAACAAAGATGACAGAAGTTTTAAAAGAATTTTTCAGTATCTTGGTTTTCATACAAAAGCATCGGTGTATTCGCTATTGTTGGTTTCAAATATTAGAGAGATTCTGTATGGTCGTTTTCGGACGCAAGAGAGATTCGCTATGCTCGATTTAAGAAAATTCGTTATGTTCAGTATTTTACCGTTTGAGATTGTCAGTATGTTAGAGATGTCAGTTTTAGAGGTTAGAAACTGTCGGCCTTTCCCATCGCAAATTTTGTTTGGTTTGTATAGTATGTAGTCAAACGTTATGATACGGTTTTTAAAAAAGTTTTAAAAAATCTAAATATTTCTTTTTGTTGAATGAATCATACGAAGCAATTTTCCAAATTGGGCTTGAACATTTTCCAAAAAAAGATGGGTCATACAAGATCATCCAACAGTTTTTCAAAGCTAGGCAAAAATGTATTTGAGCCAAGTCATTTTTTTTCGTTAAATGTATTTTGAGAAAGATATTAAGTAAATTAGTTTTTGGAGAAAAGATTGTTCGGTTTTTTTAATGTAAAGTGCGAATGTAAGATTAGCACAAAAGTTTGCGGTTGTGTTTTTTGAAGAAAATTATTGGAATAATCGTTAAGTGTTTGGGGTCACAATTTGAACAGCACAATAAGATCCGAACTTGCGTATTTTTTTAAAACAAATTAAAAATGATGTATATTATAACAAGGAGGCTCGTTAACGTGCGTTTGCACAAATTTTTCTGACTCCGCTCATACCAATTTTTGACTTGTTGTCCACCAGATGAAGTTGCGGTAGAAATCTTCAAGAAAATCAAATATTGCTCATAAATAATTAATGTATGGATGGAAAAAGTTCTTCCAAAACAATTTAAAAATCAATTAACAATTATGTCAAAATAACGTTAAATTAAAACCTAATCTAAACAAAATGAATTGTACTTCACTAGGAAAAACTTGGTATCAGTCAAAAAGGTTATTCAGAACAATCAGACAAAAAAATAGAAAAATACCGAAGTCAGAAAAGACGTTTATATTTTTTAAATACAAAAAATTTCCTAAAACACAAAAAAAATTTTGTTGTGTTTTAATAAAAAAACAAAAAACCATTAGTTGTGAACTGAAACCCATAAATATAAATATGCTAATTCATACATCCATGTGAGAGTTCCGTCATTATACAGAATAATTCGTACATTTACGAAAACCAACGACAAATGCGTAAGAAAAACAAAAAAATCAAATACATTTTGCACGAAAATGGTGTCGAAGCGAATAAAATCTTGCCCCATTCCAATAAAAAACAATGGCGCTTTCTACTGACAACTATAATTTGATATGCGACCTCTGAAAACTGAAATTAGGTAAAAATAGAGGACAAAATAGAAAACATTTCTATTTTTCGAAAACAATTATTTTCAAAGTCATGAAAATGCTAGCTACCAGCGAAAATCACTTTAAATAATTTCTTTTCTCAAATCAAACCCATCTTGATCTGCCAGTATTCAGAGTATGACAGATGTTCCCAAAAAACAATACTAACAGACGAAATTCGATTGTTTTGCAAAGAATTTGTGTCCTAGCCGCTAAGCAATAAACAAGGCACTAAATACATTCCAAAATTTTCAATTGTGCCATTCTTCGTCACCAATGATGTGATATGCGATCATTAGTTAGTGAGGCTAGTTTGCAAGTAATCCGAAAAAACGCAAACTGCAAGTTTAGAAAAAACGTCTTCAAAATTTTTAAAAATAGTTGATTTCAAAATTTAAAAAAAACTTTAGCCACAAACTGAACTCTGGAAATAAGTTCCTTTTCTCATCCATAGGAAGCCACTCAGATTTGCAACCAATTAGAACTTTTTATACGACTGCCAAATGAAAGAAAAAGACAAAAACAAAAGAAGTTTTCTAGAGGACGTTGTCGAATCCCCTTGAACCAAAGTTTGCACTGAAAAAATAACATGCTTGACTAAGCCTTCTAACACCAAAAATGTGATTTATCATTGTCAATTATATGAAAAAACAAGAAAAGATACCTAAAAATTAGAATATTGAAAGTTTTGACAATGCATTTTCCCCTAAGACTTGATTGACAATGTGACCTTTTTGGGCTAGCGTAAAGCTACAAGTTGACCTCAAAAAAAGAGAGAAAATGACAAAATTTTAAAAGACGTTTTTTTTCGAAATTTGTTGCGGCTACTCAAAAATTTGAGCGGAACCAAAATATCAAAGCCTGATTCTTGAGCTCCACTTTTTCCTGGTTCTTCTCGGAATCCAATTGTCTAATGATCTTGTGTTAAAAATTAGTCGCTCGGACGCTTAAAGGACTTTACATTTAATTTTTATTTTTTGATTGAAGTTAAGAAAATCTTCAATGATAATCTTTTTGCAACCTCGTGCTGAAGTTTGTAGGGCTTCAGCCAAAAGCTGGTTTTGTTGCAAACTTCTCAAAGGAAAGCTCAACTATCTAAAACTGTAAAGATCTTAAGATCTAGCAAAACTTTGATTGAAAGACTGAAAGTGATGAAGAATTAAATTTTAGTCTATTCTGAGACACAACTGCTATTGGTAACTGTTTCTAGGAGATATTAAATGCAATATGGTTTCACTATTCAAACAATTTTGTTACAGTAAATAATCTAAATTAAATCTAAAAGTAAATCAATCTCTTAGAGTAAAATAGATTACAAAATATCAAAAGAGCCTTTTGCACCATGTAAGTGCTAATAGCCACACTTGTGGGTCTGATGCCAGATCTTTCGTTGGATCCACGTATAGTTTAGAAGTTAATCTAACCATGTGGTATAACTTCAGCTGGCTCAGGTTTTTCCATCCTAAAATCGGGGCGTAAAAATTTTTGGTCCAAACCTGTAAAAAAATTTTCAGTTTTGACCTTTTTTGAGTTTTGACCAACTCTAAATTTTTTCGGTTTAAAAAGTTAGGTCTTGCTATCCGATGGCTTTTGTTGCTGATTTGAGGTGGCGCCAACGAAAGTCAATTCAGCCATAAGATTGGGATTTAAAAACTATAAGAGCTTTTTTAAAACTCCCCAGGAAGTTTAAACATCGTAAAAAATTGAAATTAAGAACAAGAAACATTGCTAACTATTTCTCTATGCTGGACGAGCTTTCTTATGACACCAGTCACAGTCCTCTAGGTTGAATATATCTCTAGGATTATTATATCGGCCAAAATTAACAGAACAAAAAAGAATCCATTTGAGTATATAGTTCCTTCCCCACTAAAATGGGTCGGAACAAAACATACACATCCCTTCGAATTTTGGAGGTGTGACAAACGATTTTTTGTGCTTTCCGAATGAATAAATATAACTGAAGCAAAATTTTTATTTAAACGGAAATCTAAATGCAGTACAACCACCAAAAGCCTCTTCAGAACGATTTTGAAATATTTTTAATTTTTTTGTATATAAACTTATTTATCAATCAAATCAAGTTAATTTATTTTGTAGTTCTAATATGAAACTGTGAAGAAGAGGGTAAAAGAAGAACCAGGGTAAAATTCCTATCATCCAAGTAAAATTGAAAGTTGCATCAATAAACACAACAATAAATGATGAAATACATTACTCTAAGAGGGTGAACCTGAAAAAGTGAAAAATTAACTGAAAAAGAAATTGACTGGTTTTACAAATTGATTAATTTTTTAAAAAAAAACAGCAAAGAGTTTTAGTTTTTTACTCACATGGAAATTTGATAGGTTATTTTGAATTTGGTTCAACAAAACTTATCGAAAAAGTACTCTACTAAGGCGCGAATGTAAATAAGTCTAACAGATTAAGACTTCGTAATTATATAAGCAGTCAAGAAGAGCTTAATCTAAAAGGCCGATAAAGCAGGATGAAGAAAACAAACAAATTTTCTATTCTCTGATTAGGTGGAATTGGTTTTAATTAAGTAAAGAACGAGAGCTATGATTGATCAACAGGACAATTTCAACAAATGGAGGTCGCTCTTATCGAGTAAATCGGAAATATATATATTTACTTAGCAACATTTCTTCATTCTACCGTTGCAGTCACTTTAAGGAGCGTCAGTTTTATAGCAGCCAATCTAAGATTAGTATAAGCTAGGATGGATATAAAGCCGTATCTTCAGCAGACCTAAACAAGGGGGGAATACATAATTGGAGTGGTGCAGGGTTTGTTCACATAGGTACAGTTTAGGGAACGGGAGGGGGTCGTAAAAGGGAAGATTGGCGGGTAACCTTAATTCCCCAAATAGATCAGGTTGCCAATGAGAGTGGCATGATACGCGTTATCTGGGGGTCATTTGGTCGAAATGTCCCTGGCCGAGAGCGCATGTTAATCTTGCAACACCTCGCAAGAATCTTGCAAATGCGGGATGTTCATCTTGCAACATCTTGCAATACGATTTGGATTGAATTGAAATTTCTTTTCGCAATTGAACCTCATAGAATTGTAGTTTTTATAAGTAATAAGAGCAAATACGAAATATATCGTTGATTTTTCTCAATTTCAAAATTTTTAATTCTGTTTCTCAACTGAAAAATAACTGACGTAAAATTTAAAAAAATAATGCTTTATTGTTTGACCAAATACTCAATGTACAAAAACAACCTGATAAACTTGTTTCTTTACTGCTAAGTAATCAGTATGCTAGTGGATACATTATCATTAATTATATTGTATAGGTGGGATGTTTTTGACAGTTTTGCATTAATTTGGTCCAATTTGCTTTTCCTTTTTTCACGCGGGAAAGCGTCTCTGTCTTCCATCAATCCATTTACCATCCTTTTCACCCCCTCCCCCCTCTATTGAACGACAGGTAGGTGGCTTAAAACCGTGACAAACATTTCCTTCATTTTCTTCTTCAGTCTTAAGCAAAAAATCGGCCTGCTCAATTGATTTTTGGGCCAAGGAAAATAATTAAGATTTGGGTTGTGGCCGTTGTTGTTTGTCGTACGTGGGGAGAAAGATGATAAGATAGAAGGGATGGGGTATGTATGCTTACGTGCGTTAAGGGGTGGTGTTTGTTTCTCTTACACTTTTTGCTTAAAAACATCCGTTACAGGAAGAAAAAATAAGAGAAGAGCGCACTTGTTGTGTATAAAAAGGACAACATAACGATAACAATTTTCACGGTAACTTAAACTTGAATTGACTAAATTGGTGCAAATTAAAACCAAACGATATACAGCACAAACCAATTTAGCTTTAAAATGAGCAAACGCAAACTAAACAAATAAGCAGCTAAGCAAATTGTAATTTTGAATAATAAAAATCAGGAAAAAAGAAACAGAATTCAGAAGGAAAAGAGAGAGAGAGAGAGAGAGAGAGAGAGAGAGAGAGATAAAGCTTTTATCCACAAATCAATAATTGCCTCTCCTCGCGATGTTTTCAAGCTTCTTCTTTCCCCAAGAGTGCATACCTGCACTCCCTCCCCCCGCCCCCACCCCCCCCCCCCACCCCCCACACCTCACAGGTACGCCTCTGAAATAGATAAGAAGAGAATTGTATTCTACCTTTCACTTCCTTGCTTTTCCTATCTTTCTATGCTCTCTATTTTCTCTCCCCTGTTTTGGTATCGATGCAAAAAGGAACTGCCCGATGGTCAATCAAAGATCTAAAAGGGTTCTTTTGATATATTGGAGGGCAATTCGTATTTCGGTATCGCCACTTCTTAAGGGTCATAACAAGATGTTATTAATGTTTCACATGCAGCATAATGAACTGTTCAACGGCTTAGAAACATTTTCGTTGGTACATTTTTGCCGACAGGATGCAAAAATGATGCGTTTTTTGCAATATTGATCATTTTTAGTTCCAAATTCAAGGGTCATCAGATGAATGGAACGCATTCGACTATATCTACTGATCTTTTATTATAATGGCAAGTATCAACTAACTATAAAGATCTTTCAATTTCCGGGCAATCAAGGATCTTCAGTAATATTTGCAGATAAAGTACCAACCCCTCCCATCAAGATTTCCATTGCATTAAGGACATAATCTTCCGAAGCCGAACAGTGATTCTGTTATAGTATACAATTTGATTGGTTCGCGAAAAACGAAAAATGGTACCAAATGAACAAATACACTGATACTGAATATAAACCGACTTCCTAATTATACCACAACCGCTTACTATCAAATATTTTGACCAAAAACATCTCAAAACAATTTCCCATACTCAAAAGCAGTCATCATTCAGGACAAAAGGTCAAGCATTATATAGTCAAGGGTTTCCAAAACCTATTGTGCGTCAATAATAAGTCTCTCGTAGCAAACATCGACAGTCGAAAAAAAAATTCCGTTTTAAATAATTGAAAGTTCTTTCGTTTTGGTAGTTTTCGGAAACTGGCAAATAATCTCAATAAAAAACGTGCAAAATAAGAATTTCATTTCAAAGCACATAATTTTTTGATTCATAGCACATCAACATGCGAATTTTGTAGCACATCAGACAGTGTTCGCCTAAGAAATGCAACTGAAAATTGTGACTATAAAGCTTAATACATGAAAACAAATATGTTCATCAAAATTAAATCGATAATCATCATTTTTCATTAAAATCACTCTGTAAAAAACTTTTTTATTTCCATTTCAGGTTTTTAATCATTTGCATAATCATTCCCACGTTAGAACCAATGAAATCCTATGATACCCAGTAGACTTTGATAATATACAACACATTTCATTGTTAAATGAAGTGCCCCTAAGTATGTAGCTATTTGTTCAATTTTTTTGAGGCTTCTATTTCATTTGATAAGTCTTTAGAGACGATGCGTAGGCCCGAATGCCGGCCTATTTTACAGCAGGAGCACATATCGTATTAGTGCTTATTTATAGAAATTTAAAAAAAAAAACTGACATAAATTGAGATCAACATTCGTGTCAAAAGTGCTCTCTGACTCCAAAAGATCTTTGCAATACCAAGTTTTTGAGAACATAATTCTTGGCTCAACCAACTTGCAACACATTTCGTTTGATATCCAATCATGTAATATTTTTGTATAACATCTCATCATATAATATCTCGTAATGATCTTCTCTAAACATGGAAAAATAAATTTGTCTCATCAGAAAAAAACTTTTTCTGTATAACTGTTGCTGAAATTAGTTAAAAATATTAGTTCAAAACCAGCGGCTGTTATACTGTTACGTTGAATTCATGATATTTTTCATTGTAAAAATCTATAAGCGCAAAAATCAAAGTGATTTCTCTAAATGATGACAAGAAACAATTCGTTGCAAAAAAAGCAAAGTCTGGTCAACGAACGATGCAAATAAACTAATGAGACAAATAATAAAACAGCAGATCTGCCTGAGAAAATGGTGTACATGGAAAAAGAAGTTTTTGGGCACAAGAGCATTGCAGAACGTTATAACAATTTTTTCGCTTCTGTTTTTGGTCAAGACGATTCTAAAGTTGTCATTCCATTTAACCAAAGTCCAGAGATTTTTCTTGATGATTTGCAGTTTAGCAAAGTGGCTCTGAGTGAGGAAATCAAATACATACGTAGTGGTGCTAACTCTTCTGATGGAATCAGCCCAAAATTTTTGAAGTCTGCTTTACCGTACATTTCGAATCAACTTTTGTTTATCTTCAGTTGCTGTGTAAGCAAATGTGAGTTTCCCAGTTTGTGGAAAAAAGTGCATGTACGACCCCATTTCAAAAGCGGTAGCAACTTAGATCTCAAGAACTAACGACCGATTGCCATGCTTAGCTCCTTGTCACTGCTATTTGAGCGTGTGGTGTATAAACAGTTCTCGATCTTTCTGCAACAAAAGCTTTGCATAGAGCAACAAGGTTTTAGGAAAAATCATTCAACCATCACTCATTTACTTCTCTTCTGCAACAGGTTGTATGAGTTACTTGAAGCAAACAAAATGCCAATGACAGTGTATCTAAATATATCAAAAGGCTTTTGATACCAGTAATTATATTATCATACTTTTAAACTTATGTCGAATGAGATTTGACAGTCCTTTCTTGAAGTTTTTCGCGTCATATTTAACTGATCGACAGCAGAGGATTGTAATATCTTGCGGAAAATTGGACTTTCGACCAATCACCAGCGTTGGGCCTCGAGGGTCAATTTTTACAGTGTTTCTTTTTTCCGTTTATATAAATGACCTACACCAAATAATTGTCAGTGAGTTCTATTCATACGCGGATGACACAAAAATTGTCAGCACTGTAGACAATAAAATACGGCTGGAAGAAGATATTTTAAATGCTACTGTTTGGAGCAAGGAGAATCGGTTAAACTTCAATTTCGATAAGTTTAAAAACGTGCATTTTTCATTACGTAAAAATCAAAACAAGCAACTTTTACGTCTTCCCAGCAATGGAACCGTCTCACAGGAAACACACTTCAAAGACTTGGGCATATATTTTTCAGAAAAATTAATATGTGTTTATCACTGAAGTTTTGTTCTACAAAAGCAAATCAGAAGCTTGATTATCTAAAGAGAACAATTCCAAGTGAAACAAAATTGTCAATCAAATGCAACCTAGTCAAAACTTACATAATATCGATCTTGTTTTATGGATCAAATGTTTGGTATGACAGTAAAACTATCGTCAGGCAAATGGAAAGGCTTCAGAGAAAATTTTAAAATGGATACAATCAAACAGTGATTTTACTGATAAAGAATACAATGATTGTCTTCGATCAGTAAATGTACTTCCGATCACATATCAATTTGTCTTTTTGGATCTCTTAGTTTTAAACAGAATTTTGACAAGAACATTTTCACTTGAAGCAGAGCAATTCATTATTATTATTTTTATTATTATTTTTTTTTATTATTATTATTACTATTATTATTATTATTATTATTATTATTATTATTATTATTATTATTATTATTATTATTACTATTATTATTATTATTATTATTATTATTATTATTATTATTATTATTATTATTATTATTACTATTATTATTATTACTATTATTATTATTATTATTATTATTATTATTATTATTATTATTATTATTTTTTATTATTATTATTATTATTATTATTATTATTATTATTATTATTATTATTGTTATTATTATTATTATAAGAAAGAGTTTGCCAGCTCGTGAAACATGAAGTAAGTCTGAATACCAGATCGAACTTCTCAACAACGGGGATTGATACCACCTGTGGTGTGCCCAATAATTAATCAATAACCATTTTGCGTCAAGAGGATAATTAAAAGGAAAGAGGAGATTTGGACATTGACCATTAATTTGAATTCCGCGTGCGGAACAAAAAATAAATTATAACTCCTCAATTGACAAGTAGCGTAGATAGTTTTTTGGAAGCAAATAGTGTCAAACTCGAGAAAAAACTTTTGCTAAAGGCTAATGATAAGAATTTAGTTAATAGAAAGGTTGACGATCCCAGATATTTATATGATTAAAAGAAAAGACAATAATTAGCAAAAATAGAACGTTCCTAATTTTTTTTAAATCAAATCAAATCAAAAACCAGACGAAAATCCTTTTAACTAGTGAATCCAATTTCCTATCAGATTGATAATTTTATGGAGAAATATCTCTTTTTAAAAAAACTCCTCAAAGCAATTTCAAAAAAATTTTACCGTACTCAAAAGAAGCCATCATGTAGAACAAAATGTCAAGCATTATATAGTCAATGTTTCTCAAAAAATTTTTGAGTCAAAACCAAATATTTTTTGTGATATCATAGTCAACTTTCTTTTAATGAATATAAAAATCTTTCATTTTGATAGTTTTTGGGAATTGGCAAATATTCTCACTAAGAATGTGTAAAGTAAGAGATTCGTTTCAAAGGAGATAATGTTTTGTTTCGTAGCACATCAACGTGAAACATTTATTGAAACATCAGACAGTGTTCGCCTATTGAACGCATCTGAATATTGTGAGCATAAAGCTTAATACTTAAAAAACAAAATAGTAATCAACAATAAATCGATAATCGTCATTTTTCAATAAAATCACTCTAAAAAAAACTTTCTTTATTTCCAATTCAGATTTTTAATCCCTTCCTTAACCTGGGTATTTAGATGTGAGAAAGTTCCATTTTCACGTTAGATCCAAAGATATCATATGATACGCAGATACTTTTGATAGGATACACCACATTTCAATGTTACATGAAGTGCCCCTAAGTATATACATATTTGTTTAAAAACATTTTAAGGCTTAATACTTGAAAAAAATTGTATACTTGAAAAATGACGATTGTATGTGATATATGTTCATTAAACATATATCACATACAATCGTCATTTTTCATTAAAGTTACTCTTAAAAATATTTTTTCACTTACAGTTCACTTTTTATCATTTATATAACCTGAATAATTATTCGAAGGAAGCATATAATCTCACTTTAGATCCAATGAAATGCTTTGATAGGCATTTACTTTCACTCTACTCACAACATTTCATTGTTATATGAAGTCCCTAGGCATATCGCTACTACAGGTATTTAGTTAAGAAAATTTTTGAGCCTCTCTTTTTTGAGGTAAATCGTTAGTTTTCAAACTTTTTTTGATCCGACGTCACATAATTGGGGAGGAAATCTATACTCAACCAACGAGGCCTCTTCTTTTTTTGTTCAAAAAACTTGGCCGATCAGAATACGTTCTTTAAAGCGTTGTTAGTGATATAAATGAGTTCTTTGTAGTGTTTTATGTAGTTTTTTTGTCATTTTCACTTTTTCCCTTGTTGTACTCTCCAAGTACACTTAGAGATTTTGCATAGGCACAATTTGGACACTGATTTCTAGGATTGCATCTCTAGTTAAATTTTAGACAAATCAGTTACCAGAACAGATTTTACATGGAGGAATTCGAAACACTTAGGAGTTAATTGTCTGACTGTTCTCGGTTTATAATATTAAGATAAGGAGCAAAAAAACAGAAGCAGAACTGAAATAAAATGAAGAGTTTTCAAGTAGCTGTAATTTTAAACTAAATGAAGTGGAGACTTGCTACGGCAACTCACTTCAAAAAAAATAATAACTTTGATTGGGGAGATTAAACTAGATTAGGAATTTTAATGTAGCACCGAACCCCATTACTCCTCAAAAGATATTATTATTCCACAATAAAAAAAACAAACAACTTTTTCAAAACTTAATACTTTTCCCTGGATTCATAATAATTAAAAAGTGTTTGCTATTTATCAAAAATAGTGATAAATTAATAGTTCATATGAACTTTATGAGCGTTGAACAGTTTTGAGTAATGTCTTTAAAATCAGTTTGAAAGTTTACAAAACTTAACATTGTGAATGTTAACCGGACATTTTTTTTATGTGACAATTCAGAACTATGTGTTCAATTAGGTAAAAGATCTGATGGGCATAGGGATTGATTGCTGGGGAGGAAACCAATTTCAGGTGACAAGTCTGGAGAAACTTGTTGTGCCAACGCAAATTTTTGCGCATCCCCAAAAACATTCTTCATTGAAGAAAGTGCATATTTGAAACAATGAGGTGCTGAAGCTGTGAATTCGCCCAAACTTGATTATTCGATGCCATTTTTGTGGCAATTGGTAGGGATTTTCGCTTCTTTTGGCACCTGTTTTTTATCACGCTTCTGCGAAAACCGTATTGTTAGTCTGAGAAGTACTTGAGGTTGGTTGCTTGTGGAGTAGATAAAGAAAATGGGTCGTTTGAAGGTCCTTGTCCATCGCTTTTGCTCATTCCCTGTGGTGCAAGTTGAATGGCTGGGGGCACATTGATTGACGGAGCACTCGGTGGAAGATTTTTCTCGGGCTTTTCAAGAAAACTGACTCACATTGCGCGAGCAATGTTTGAGTGCGTTGATGATACCACTATAACAAACGTTGTCCCGTTTGGAATGCTTTATTTTTTTCTTACCGTTCCACTTTCGTTTCGCTGAAAATCCTGTTTTTGATACTAACAGTTCGACTGGCTTTTCCGTGATAGTTTTCTTTTTCCTAGCAGAGTACGTTACTAAGGCTATTTTTCTTTCTTCACGCCTTCCGAATTTTGTCATTTCCGATGTTTTACACTTACGTCCTGCTTTGTTGGTTGGGTTCCTGAATGACTGTGGTAGAGGGTGACAGTCTCAAAAGTGTTGAGCAAAGGAGAATCCCAGAGGAAAGTGCTTCCGACTTTCCTTTTTCTGTCCGCTATTCCAACCAGGGTTGCACGTTCGCGGTTGGGAATTGGACAGCCATTAATGTTAGAACGATTTAACCACAAATCACCTGCTGTGGCATTCTGTTCGCGTTCTTCTGCGGCATCAAGCAATACTTCCACCGTACCTTTCTCCACTTCAATGATGCCCCTGTTCTTCTTCTTCTTCCACTTTAACTCTGTAAAGTTTGCGTCCCCGCGTACAGTGTCTTACTCCACAGAAAACTTATTATACTTTCATAAGACAGTGGCGAATGACGTGGTACAATGTTAAAATTCTCTAATGGAATGGTAAGCGATCTCACTCCCCACTTAGAAGGACAAAACGCTTCTCACAGATTTGTAGCATATTGTTTCCGCTTTTTTCAGCTTTCATGCAGGCTAAAAGTTTGACTCAAGTGTTCAACAAGCCCAATACCAATAAGAGTATCCCTAGTCGAGAACAAAAGTTAATCTTGCAAGATCTTGCAAGACGGAGTTAATCTTGCAAGATCTTGCAAGACGGAGTTAATCTTGCAAGATCTTGCAAGACGGAGTTAATCTTGCAAGATCTTGCAAGAAAAAGTTAATCTTGCAAGAATCCTGCAAGAATCTTGCAAGATTAACTTTTTTTTGCCTTAAAAAAATTCCCGGTTTCAAATTCCGAAAAGAAAAAATAAATTCAACTGAAAGAGAACATATCGTTGGTACGCTTTTGAATCAGAAACCGCGATTATTTTTTACTTGTGTTTTGATGAATTACGATGAAGTTTTGGCACATCCAGAGTTTTTTTGGGCTACTGATTGCAAAATTCTGACAGTGTTTGTTTTATTGTCAGTTTTGATTTATTATATTGCGTTTTGCGAGAAATAAACGACTTGATAATTTTCTTCTTTTCAATGAAAAATGACTTTTGTTGCACTTTTCAGCAAACTTCATAACAATTACCTATCAGAAAAAACGTCCTTATAGTTGTATAATGAAATGACTGGTCGCCAAAGGATTGTTAGTGATAATTTGCAATGGTTTCTAAGAGTTTGTACAAAGATTCATTGAGTTTACTGAGCAAAAAAGAAGTGTTTTTTAAAACAGGTTCTACAAGTTTTTCTCGAATATTATTCTTTTTTGGCACATCCAGAGTTTTCTGTGATACTAAATGCAAGGTACTGACGGAGCTTGTCTTGTTTTGAGTTTTGAGTTTGTTAAATTGCGTTTTGCAGGACTCAATAATTTTATTCTTTTCAAAGAAAATTGACTAGTGTTGTATATTTGTTGCGAATTTCATAACAAATACATATTAGACAACACAAAAAACGGTCCTTTTAGTTGTATCATGGATTGACTGGGCCTTCAACGTTCGCCAGTAATAGTGTGCAATCGTTTCTAAGAGTTTATAGAAAGATTCAATGAGCTTAGTTAGCAAAAAAAAGTGAGTTCGTTATAAACAGGTTTTACAAGTTTTTCTTGATTATGATGTATTTTTGGCACAACCAGAGTTTTCTGTAATACTTAAAGCAAAGTACTGACGGCGATTATCTTGTTTTTAATTCTGAGTCTAATAAATTGCGTTTTGTGCGACATGAACGGCTCAATAATTTACTTAATTTCAAAGAAAATTGACTGTTGTTGCATTTTTTTTGCAAATTTCATAGCAATTACATATCTTGCAACAAGAAAACCGGTTTTATAGTTGTATAATGGAATGCCTGGTCGCCAAAGGATTGTTAGTGATAATTTTCAATAGTTTCTAAGAGTTTGTAGAAAGATTCAATGAGTTTATTGAGCAAAAAAGAACTGTTTTTTTTTTATAAACAGATTATACAAATTTTTCTTGAATATTATTCTTTTTTGACACATCCAGAGTTTTCTGTGATACTAAATGCAAGGTACTGACGGAGCTTGTCTTGTTTTGAAGTTTGAGTTTGTTAAATTGCGTTTTGCAGGACTCAATAATTTTATTCTTTTCAAAGAAAATTGACTATTGTTGTATATTTGTTGCGAATTTCATAACAAATACATATTAGACAACACAAAAAACGGTCCTTTTAGTTGTATCATGGATTGACTGGGCCTTCAACGTTCGCCAGTAATAGTGTGCAATCGTTTCTAAGAGTTTATAGAAAGATTCAATGAGCTTAGTTAGCAAAAAAAGTGAGTTCGTTATAAACAGGTTTTACAAGTTTTTCTTGATTATGATGTATTTTTGGCACAACCAGAGTTTTCTGTAATACTTAAAGCAAAGTACTGACGGCGATTATCTTGTTTTTAATTCTGAGTCTAATAAATTGCGTTTTGTGCGACATGAACGGCTCAATAATTTACTTAATTTCAAAGAAAATTGACTGTTGTTGCATTTTTTTTGCAAATTTCATAGCAATTACATATCTTGCAACAAGAAAACCGGTCTTTATAGTTGTATAATGGAATGCCTGGTCGCCAAAGGATTGTTAGTGATAATTTGCAATAGTTTCTAAGAGTTTGTAGAAAGATTCAATGAGTTTATTGAGCAAAAAAGAACTGTTTTTTTTTTATAAACAGATTATACAAATTTTTCTTGAATATAATTCTTTTTTGACACATCCAGAGTTTTCTGTGATATTAAATGCAAGGTACTGACGGTGTCGGTCTTTTTTTGATCTTTGAGTTTATTGAATAGCGTTTTGTGTGACATAAAGGACTCAATAACTTTATTCTTTTCAAGGAAAATTGACTATTGTTGTATTTTTTGCAAATTTCATAAGAATTACATATTAGACAACACGGAAAAAGGTCCTTTTAGTTGTATCATGGATTGACTGGGCCTTCAACGTTTGCCAGTGATAATTTGAAAACGTTTCCAAGACTTTTTAGAAAGATTCAATGAGTTTTGTTAGCAAAAGAAAGTGGTTTCGTTATAAACAGGTTTTACAAGTTTTTCTTGATTATGATGTATTTTTGGAAAATCCAGAGTTTTCTGTAATAACTAACGCAAGGTACTGACGACTTTTGTCTTTCTGTCAGTTCTGAGTCCAATAAATTGCGTTTCCTGCGACATAAACGGCTCAATAATTTACTTCATTTCAAAGAAAATTGAATTTTGTTGCGTTTTTTAAGCAAATTTGTTAACAGTTACCTATCAGACACCAACAAAAACGATCCTGTTAGTTATATTATCAATTGTCGGGGCCTTTATTGTTTGTCAATGATAATTTGCAAAGGTTTATAAGAATTTATAGCAACATTAAATGATTTTTTGAGCAGAAAGAAGTGTTTTCTTTATAAACAGGTTTTACACGTTTTTGTTGATTTCAATACGTTTTTGGCATATCCAGAGTTTGTTGTGATACTAAGTGCAAATTTTTGACGTTGTTACTCCTACGTTCAGTTTTTAGTTTGCTTAATTGCGTGTTGTGCGATATAAACGACAAAACAACTTTCTTCTTTTCAAAATAAAATTCAATTTTGTTGCACTTTTTAGCAATTTTCATAACAAATACCTTACAACCAACATTAAAAACGGTTCTTTTAAGTGCATTATGAACTGCTTGAGCACCTAATGCTCTTCAGTGATAATTTGCAATGGTTTCTAAGAGTTTATTGTAGTGTTCATATTGACAAAAGTAGACAGATTATTCTACAGTAGAGGAAAAAATATTCTATGTAGACATTTTGTAGCTTATTGCGATGAATTGACTTGTATATTTTTTCTCAAGTTTCGAACTGGTAAAATAACATGAATATTACATGAATAGCAGCATTTAGTTCAATTCAACCTCTTTAGATTTTAGTATCATTAATCATTTAGTTTTGCTTTGTCATAATTTTGCAGTAGTACTCGTAAATTCTGTGGTTGTTTATGTATTGTCGCGTGATATTTAAATTGTACTGTTTGCTATAAAATTCAAGTTTCAATAACAGGGTTCTGTTTTGGAAAACTACCCAATTATAGAGTAGCATCGGGATACTGGGAACGCCCCCAGGAGAATAATTGTACAGCAAAAGATGGAGGCAAGCTTTAGATTAAGATGGAGGTATAATATTTGCGGCGCGTTATGGAAAAGGGAGAGTTCTAAAAGAATCATGTCTAAAAGAATTAACTATTAACTGAGGCCAAACACGCAAAAAAGTAAAAGTAAAAACAATTAAAGGCATAGTTTAGCTATTCTAACAAGGTTGGCGATGATGTAATGGTATGTCTGTGACAACATCTGCAGTTCCTCGGCAGCCCTGAGGATGGCCAGGGTCTTCTTAGTACTTGCTATCACTATGAATCTACTCTCCTCAGCCACCTTCAGCTTCCCAAACAGACTCTGGATCGAGTCCCACGAACGCACCTACAAAAAGGCATAACAGATAAAGATATTGAACAACAGATTATCATCAACACATCCCATAATAAAAAGAGTCCGCGACCCAAGACATGTAAGGAACAGACGGTTTTGGGTCGCAGACAGGTTGTCAGGTTAACCTCTGATTATGGATCTAACTCCTATAATTAAAACTGGCACCCAAAGATAAACTAGTTGTGCACCCAAAGATAAACTAGTTTTTTGTTCCGGGACCTCGCCCTGAAAATGGTACCTGCATCTTCTTACGAGCCAAGAAAACATTTCTTCTGTTTTTTTGTTCATTCAGGGATGCACGAACAAACTTATGCGGCCAATTAATCCGAAAAACATGAAGGCCTAATCATTAATTTTCTATATTCAGCAAGTAATATTTCTACGCAAGTAATAACTGATTAAAGTGCAACCCTTCTGATCCTCTTCTGTTCTGGTGTATTGCTGCATGAATATCACATATGCAAATTAACGAAAAATCAATTTCGTCACAAATTTCACTTTATTATGACATGAGTAACACCACGCAAACGGAAAATAATAATCATAGCCTAATAATAACAATCAAAAAAATGTTTCAGGAGATTCACGTCGTTGATTTTGATGTATTCTTCATGTTAATTTACAATGCTCGAGAAAAGTTCGACGTGACTAAGAACAGCTCGATAACAAAAAAGTTACATTGAACCACAGTCAATAATGAATCATACGGTCCCTTAGTAATTATAATGTAACTGCCATTGAATTAATATTTATAAACAAAAAA
This sequence comes from Convolutriloba macropyga, assembly GCF_964194025.1. Classification (NCBI taxonomy): domain Eukaryota; kingdom Metazoa; phylum Xenacoelomorpha; order Acoela; family Convolutidae; genus Convolutriloba; species Convolutriloba macropyga. The sequence goes on from NC_134472.1 coordinate 2,345,253, forward strand.
ACTAAAATCTGAAATCGAAAAAAATTTAAAAAATAAAATTATATGTAAAATATATAAAATCGTTCACCCACCGCAATTTTTGCTAATCTGACATTAGGTTTCGCATTGCTTAAACAATTCAACAACTGTGAAATAAATATTACAGAGTGTACAATCATTTTGGAGATTGCAGAGCTAAAAAAAAGCGGTAACTTTGAAGCTTCTCAAATGGTCTCTCAAAGAACAAAGTTTCACAGATAGGAAAAATTCTCACTTTTGAGGTGCAACGAGAAAATGGTAAATCATTTTTGTTTTAGCATACCAAAAAACTGCTTCAACATTGCAATTAG